>NC_045429.1:96146963-96446963 GCF_902635505.1 Sarcophilus harrisii
AAATATATAGAGAATTCAGTCAAATTTATAAGAATACAATCCACTCCCTAATTGATAAATGGTCAAAAAACAATTTTCAAATGAAAAAAATTAAAGCCATCTCTAGTCATATGAAAAAATGCTCTAAATCACTATTGATCAGAGAAATGCAAATTAAGACAACTCTGAAGTACCACTACATAATTCTCAGATTGGCTAAGATGATAGGAAAAGATAATGACAAATGTTGGAGGAGATGTAGGAAAACTGGGACACTGGGGCATTGTTGGTGGAGTTGTGAAGAGATCCAACCATTCTGGAGAGCAGTTTGGAACTATGTTCAAAAAATTATCAAACTGTGCACATCTTTTGACCCAGAAATGTTTCTACTGGGCTTATATCCCAAAGAGATCTTAAAGGAGGGAAAGGAATCCACATGTGCAAAAATGTTTGTGGCAGCCCTCTTTGTAGTGGCAAGAAACTGGAATCTGAGTAAATGCCCAATGAGGGAATGGCTGAATAAGTTATGGTATATGAATATGATGGAATATTTATTGTTCTGTAAGAAATGACCAGCAAGATGATTACAGGAAGGCTTGGTGAGACTTACATGAAATGATGCTGAGTGAAATGAGCAGAACCAAGGGAACATTGTGCACAATAACAATAAGATCATGTGAAATTCAACTGTTATGGACTTGGCTCTTTTCAACAAGGCAGTGATTCAAGACAATTCTGATAGACTTGTGATAGAAAATACTAGCCACTATATAGAGAGCTATGGAGAGTGAATGTGAATCAAAGCATAGTATTTGTTCCTTTTGTTGTGGTGGTTATTTATTTATTTGCTTTCTTTTTCTCTCATATTTTTTCTTAAGCAGCATGACAAATATGGAAATATGTTTAGCAGAATGACACATATTTAACCTATATCAAATTGCTTGCTGCCTTGGGAGCAGTGGGAAAAGGAGAAAGGGAGAAAAATTTTGGAACGCAAGGATTTGCAAAGGTGAATGTTGAAATCTGTATTTATAATAATAGCTTTTTATTTTTCAAAATACATACAAAGGTAATTTCCAACATTCACCCTTGTAAAACCTTGTTTTCCAAATTTTCCAAATTTATTTCCCTTCCTCCTCCTCTAGACAGCAAATAATCCAATATAATTTAACATGTGCAAATTTTGAAATCTATTTTTGTATGTATTTGGAACAAGTAAAATACTATTTAGAAAGAAAAAGAAAGAGAGGAAGGAAGGGGGAAGGAAGGAAGAAAGGAAGGAAGGAAGGAAGGAGGAAAGGGAGGGAAAGGAGGGAAAGGAGGGAAAGGAGGGAAGGGAGGGAAGGGAGGGAAGGGAGGAAGGAAGGAAGGAAGGAAGCCTTAGCAGAAAGTGTGGTTCAGGGTCCATGAAATCACCAAAAACTTTCACCATCACTGTCTAATGTTTCAAGTTTAATTTAGTTCTTTGAAATATTTTTTTAGATCTAACATGTATTTCAACATATTTAACATGTATTAGACTAGCTGCCAACTAGGGGAGGAGGGGGGAAGGAGGGGAAAATTGGGAACAAAAGGTTTTGCAAGAGTCAATATTGAAAAAATTACCCATACATATGCTTTGTAAATAAAAATCTTTAATAAAAAAAAATATTTTTTTAGAATCTTCAAGTTGAACCTGCACACTTAATCTTGTAAAAAGGGACAGCTCAAAGATTTTTTTCCTTCTTTAGATAGTAATTCAGTGCCCAGTTAAGGGAAGTGGTTTGGAAGAGGAAGGAGTAGCATCTGGAGATGATCTGTTAGAGATAACTAGAAAGAGGAATAGAAAAGGAAATATGAAAGGAACTTCTAAGGCATAGGAGGATTGCTCTGTACCCGTTAGAATCAGCTTTTTAAAGGTTATATTTCCTAAAACTTGGACCTTGAACGTTCTTCTCTATAGAAAGAAACCCCCTATGTTGGCCATCATGCGCTGGTCCTTCAGACACTCCATCATCATGTTAGCAGGCTTGGGCCTCCTGTGGTTTTTCATCAATTTGGGAACCTCAAAGATGAATGAAAACATCTATCTGCTGGTAAGTATCAAAAGCAAAATCATTCCCTCAGATCCCAGTCTAGATATAGGGCAATGTGGAATTTGGCCTGATAGAATAGGTCATTTGTCATCCAAATGAGCTTACCTCCGCCCTGTATTCTTCCCTAGAGGACAACTGGACATCAGCCAATTGACATAATATTCATTTTATATTTTTCTTGAGGGATGTATGGAGGGAACTTAAGAACAACACTCTCTCCAAAGCCCTGGTATCCTGGGAGCATTCCTACCTTGGTACCTCTTTGGCCACATCCCACATTATTTCCCCCCTAGAGATCTTAAGAGAAACTTCTGAAGGCTGAAACTTGTGCTATTCCCAGGAAACAAAGTGGTCCTTCCACTAGAAGTTCAGCTCCCAGAGTGCAAAATACCTTCAGGAGAACTCATCTAATGTCCAAAGGAAAGTCTCCCATCTCACCTACCAATTTCTGGCTGGAGCCCTGCCACTAAAAAAAAAAAAGTGAGTGCGTGAATGTTCATAATGTCCCAGAATGAGATGGAGGAGTCTTGTGGGGGGAAGGGCAGCAGCAGCAAGAGGGGAGAGTGGGAGTATTGAGAGAAACAATGAGTGGGGAAAGAAGGAAGAGAACACTAGAAAGTCCCAGCTATTTATCATGAGGGAGATTTGAACCTGTAGCCAACAATATTCCTGAGCTTGTAAACTTAGAGGAAAGTCTCAACTTAAACCAGTCCTATCCAGTGTTTTCCACCCCAACCCAAGCACATATTTTTTCCTATAGAGAAATTCAGTATAAGGTGTTTTAGAGCCCTGGAAAACAGAAAAGAGAAAAAGGAAAGAGATGATAGGAGGGGAAGAAGAAAGAACTATAGGAAGAGGGAAGATTATTAAAAAGAAAATGAACAGATTCTATGGGAATCATTTCTCACAGTGTCCTAGAATCCTTTGATGGACCCCCCAAAAAAAATCATTGTATCCATCTCTGTGAGTTGAGAGTACCACCGGAAAGGCCAGCCCCCATTTCGGGGGAAAGACTTTCTTTTTGCCTGGTTGCTGATAATTATGCCCCTTGCTTCCCCCCCAGAGAGTCTTGTTGTGGGGCTGTCCTCCAGGCAGGGCCCGAGCGGAAGACAGTGGGGAGCGCTCTGAGGTCGGTGTTCGGGGTCTCCTTGAGAGCAGACACTCTCCAGTCCAGCAGGAGCTCGGGCCCCACTCAGGCCCTGGGGATAGAGAGAGCCTTTCCCCAGCCCCAGCGTCAAGAGACCGAGAAGCAGGCCTGGCCTTTCCCCTCGGCCCGAGCACCTGGCTGGCTGAGACCTCAGGGAGTCCCGAAATCCTAGGGGGAAAGATCCAGAAGTCACTAAATATTTTCCCAGGCTCCTCAGTAGCAGAACAAGTACCAAAGCCCCAAACCTCCCCTCCGGGCTGGTGCGGCTGCAAGCCTGGCTTTCCTGTCTCCTTCCCCGACTTTTATGCATCCCACCCCCTCCCCACATCAGTACCCCCCCCCTTGGGCAAATCTCAGGCACCGCCATATATGGATACTCTAACCTGCCTTTTCAACCATGGTTATTTTATTGTGAAATGTGACTTACAGCGGTGACTTTCTCTGAGACCCCCGCTTCAGATTTTTATTATACCTCCCTGGGCTCCACCTTTGTCTTCTCCCCGGTGCTAGTGAGGACAGGATTCAGTGAACCGTAGGCCCCTGGTTGGGATAAAAAGCAGGATGTCTGTGAGGGCACAGCCAGTTAAGGGGGAGAGCTCCTCGCTGCTAAGGAGCATCAACGGCCTCCTCTCTTGGGAGAACCTTTCCCAATGCCCCCTCAGCCGGGCTCACTGAGGAAAAAAGGTGGTGGCGGGCTTGGAGATGCGCCCCTGCTTCCAAAAGCTTATCACTTTTCATACAAGTTTGGGGAATTAGGGAAACTCCTCACTGAGGAGGAAACCTCAGCTGTATATTGGGGAGGTCTAAAGTGTAGGCTTGAGGTTTCCAGCTCCTCCTCTTCCTATAGCTGTGTGTATAGAGGGGCTAGGAGGAGAATACATACATATATGTATGTATTAGTTGGGTTTTTTTCCGAGGTAACTGGGGTTAAGTGACTTGCCCAGAATCACACAGCCAGGAAGGGTTAAGTGTCTGAGATCACATTTAATCTCAGGTCCTCCCGACGTCAGGGCTGGGGCTCTATCCACTCCCCCACCTATTTTTTAGAGAATATATTTTTTAATTAGTTAAATGGACTTTTACTTGTGCCTATGTGGAGGGTATGACCTTGAGAGCTGGCCAAGGTTAACTAACTAGGTTAGAAGATTAACGTTCTCAAAACAATTGGGTTCTACAAGTACCTATTCTGTGTCAGGCACAAAGATAAAAACCAAAATAATAATTGTCCTCAGGAAATTATATTCCAGGGAATTGGAGGTAGGGCTAGAGATAAGGTCGGACATAAAAGAGGAAAAAACATTCAAGTCAAGTTTACAAGCATGTATTACGCACTTTCTTTGTGTGGGGATAAAAAGAAAAGCAATAATTAGTTGAAGATCTTAAGGAGCTCATAATCTAATGGGGAGACAAGAGGCGGGGGAAAAACTACCTGGAATAAGATATAAACAAGAAAAATTGGAAGTGTTCTCAGAGGGAGCAAACATTAATTAATCACATATTCTATGCCAATTATTGCTTAGCTTATAAATGTTATGGAATCCTCAAAACAACCCTGGGAGCCAGGAGCTGTTATAATTCCCATTTTACAGTTGAGGAAAATAAACACAAGTTAAGTGAACGTGCCCGAGTTACTCAGCGAATAAGTATTTGAAAGTTTCCCTGATTCTAGTCCCAGGACCATATCCACTGAACCACCTAAGTATAAAGGGAAAACTTTCTGAAGGTTTGTCAGATCTAGTACAATCCAGAGAACTCTTACCCTCTTCAAATTATCTGTTAAGTATGTAGTAAGTGATAAGTAAGTGATTAGGATTAACCTGGCCATTGTTAATTTATTTAATTAACAAGGTCTTTGGGCACTGAAGAGGTTTCCTCAAAGTGTAACCATCTTATTGATAGTCATTTGAGACCTGATCCCAGTGAAGAAGTGATACCCTTTGAACTCCGTTGACTTGGGTTCTTGTGTGCATCCTATCTTAAAGATGACTGATTAATTCACAGCCAATTTTTGAACATTAGGCTTTTGAAAAAAGAAGATTGAGATTAATGGAGCCGTGTCACTTTTTCTACTAAATAAACTCCAAGTGGCTCCCTATTACCTCCAGGATCAAATATAAAATCCTCTGATTTACAAAGCCCTTCAAACCTGGCCCCCTCATGTTTTTTATATTCTTTTTAATCTTTACCCCCTTCTACATACTCTATGATCCAGCAACACTAACCTATTTGCTTTTCCTCACATATCCTGATTCTGTGCTGTATTCCATGTCTACAATACTCTCCCTCCATAGCTCTATACTGGGAATTCTTTATTAAAAGCTAAGAGATGAGGGAAAACAAGAGGAGAAATGCTTCCATTCCCATTCCCGCAAATAGATCCACCCTTTTGCCAAAGAGAGAATGCCCATTGTGAATTCTCCCTGTGACTGACATCATTTAATGGCAAACCCCACACCACAGATCACATCAATGAGGACCTGGTCTTCAGTGGTAC
This sequence comes from Sarcophilus harrisii, assembly GCF_902635505.1. Classification (NCBI taxonomy): domain Eukaryota; kingdom Metazoa; phylum Chordata; class Mammalia; order Dasyuromorphia; family Dasyuridae; genus Sarcophilus; species Sarcophilus harrisii. The sequence goes on from NC_045429.1 coordinate 96,152,659, forward strand.
ATGGGCCAATTTTCTGATGTCTTTGGCAATTTCCTTCATTACTTGTCCATTATTATTAATTTTCACACAGCAAAAATTTAATTTCCCACAAACTCTACCTTCTTCAGTCAACAAGTAGTCTAATACTAATCTATGCTGGAGTATGACTTCCCTAGTTTGAGTGACCTTGGTATTTTTTTTTAATAGCCTTTTATTTACAGGTTATATGCATGGGTAACTTTACAGCGTTAACAATCGCCAAACCTCTTGTTCCAATTTTTCACCTCTTACCACCCCCCCCCAGATGGCAGGATGACCAGTAGATGTTAAATACATTAAAATATAAATTAGATGCACAGTAAGTATACATGACCAAACTGTTATTTTGCTGTAGAAAAAGAATCAGATTCTGAAATATTGCACAATTAGCTTGTGAAGGAAATCAAAAATGCAGGTGGGCATAAATATAGGGATTGGGAATTCAATGTAATGGTTTTTAGTCATCTCCCAGAGTTCTTTTTCTGGGCTAGCTGGTTCAGTTCATTACTGCTCCATTGGAAATGATTTGGTTGATCTCATTGCTGAGGATGGCCAGGTCCATCAGAACTGGTCATCATATAATATTGTTGTTGAAGTATATAATGATCTTCTGGTCCTGCTCATTTCACTCAGCATCAGTTCGTGTAAGTCTCTCCAGGCCTTTCTGAAATCATCCTGTTGTGACCTTGGCATGTTAATAAATCCAGTGCCTTTGTCATCTGGTTAATAATTATTTTGACCATGGCCTGGAGTTTAATGCCTATTCATCACACAAATTGGGGTTCTGTATCCCCATCTCTCATCATAGGCCATCTACCACTACAACCATTTGGTCCCTAGTAATTGGAGCAGGTAACTCTTCACAAATAAAGATGTCTATCACAAAAGTCAGTAACAAAAATACTAAAAGAAACAGACAAGACATATGCATCAAGCAACAAATACCTACTTATTTAGGAAATAATGACCACATTTTCAGATAGGAAACTGCAAGATGTTACATACTTGAATTGTGCTCATGCCTTCTACTGAACACTTGCCCTGATTACAGAAATTTGGTATAAGAGGAAAAACGCAGGGACATGAAATGTAATCAATATGTAATTGATATATATCAATATATGATCAAATATAATCAAAACTGGTCCTTCAGGCCTCAGCCTGAGAGAACATACATGACAGGATAAAGCATCCGTAGCTAATTAAATATAAAACAATTCCACCTTATAGCCAAACTCAGGAATAATCAAGTGGGTTCTTATTCAAAGAAACACCACTGGGAAATTGAGTCAGAAGGCTCCCATGTTAAGCCCAGCCAAGATTGTCTCTCTTTCTCCTGGAATTGCAAACTCCAAAAGTGTTGTCTAGGTCAACAATCCTTGCTTCCTAAGGGCTGAATAAGAATGAAGATACTCCTGGTATATAATTCCTTTCAAATTTATCCTTTGTTTTAAAAGAGAGTCTTTCCCTTTTTATCTCCCAAATAAAATAAACCATTCTCACATGGGGAAAGTCCCAGATCACTTCTGGGGACAGTTCTAATTCTTTAACAGAGCAATAGGCAAACGTTTGGGTTAAGCAATTTAATCTCTAATATCAATTTAGTAATCTGTTTCTTAAGAATCTGATTCATTCTTTCCACTTTCCCTGATGAGGGCAAATGCCCAGGTATATGGAATTGCTGCTCAATTTTCAATCCTTCCCCATTATTTCTTATAAAACCTTAGAAGTAAAGTATGTTCTTTTAACAGTATCAACAGTATCTACTAATCCATACTTAGGTACAATTTGTTCCAATGTTTTTATACTATCCCCTTTTAAAAGCAGCAGAGCTCAAAGGAAAGTTTCCACCCGTCTCCACTGGTGTCATTTCATTAAAAGCTTAACTTAAATATTTTGGAGCCAGGCTCCCTCCCTTCAGAAGAACACCTCAATACCATCTTATTTATCTTTAGCACATTACACACTTTTCAAATACAATTTGTTTTGCAATTATACATATCCTTATATGCCAAATTTTTTTGCTTTTACTTCTTTGTTAAAGGGAGAAAGCAAGACAAAACTTAAGATTCAGAATATAGAATTCCAAATAATTTTGGACCAAATTTCACAAACCTTATACCACATATCTAACAGGGCTGACAAAATGTCAAATCACAGCTCACTTTTTACAAATTACCCTATATACAATTTAGCAAGCAAACATAATAGCTTAAATATATTTCATCCAATTAGGAGATACAAATATGACCTCTTTAGGTAAGTTACCAGAGAACCAAAATTTTTTAAACTTAAAATCAAATTAGAGTTTTAAATTTCTAGTAACAATACTTCAATATCAATGTACACATATTTCTAAAATCTTATACCAGAATAAACAAGTTCACAATTTTAGAATAAAATTAATAATAATTATCTCATATAATTTCAGAATCAGAATTTCAATTTAACACACAGCCCCAAAATTTAAAATAACAGAAAATTGCCCTTTCAAGTCTGTCGACAGGGCTTTAAGAAATTGTCAGAATGTCTCAAAATTAATATTTTTATTAAGAAAATCTAGATACAGTTTTGGGAATATTTTAATTTTGAGAATCTGCTAGTTTAGTTTGGCATTGCAGACATAAATATGTCTATCTCTTGTAATTCCCTTTCCCTCCAAAAAAAAAAAAGAAATTGTAGGATTTTAGGACCCTGAGGGAAAGGGTCAGAGCAATTTGGACCCAGGTACTGGGCTACAGGTCTGTGGCCCAGTGACTAGCCCCCCCTACAAGCCATAAGTGCCAGGGGCCAATGTTGTAGATGTTGGGGTACCAGGACAAACCCCAGAAGAATCCAGGCCAACCAGGGACACCAACCTACCCAGGACAGATTCTACAAGCCTTTCCAAGGGAGAGAGACTTGGAAAATCCCAGAGAGAGCGTTTTTTTTTTTTTTCCTCTTAGCATTTTTTCTGTAGGCTTCAAGTTCAGGTCTTCAAAGGGCTTTTAAATTAGGCCTACTTAAAAATACAATAGACCAACTCAATTTAGCTAACTGAGACTTAATGCCTCAAAAACCCCAGAATCTGCCAAAAAGTTTTAGCAGCTCTGTAACTTTATTTCTGCACACCCAAATTGGCCAGTTCTAGGTCCACAGAAATATGCCAGATTTTTTTTTTCCCTCTTTGGAGTGGCAGTTAAAAATTTATCTCAGAACTATCTCAGAACTAGTCCTTCCTCTCTCTAGTTAAAAGCTATTTGCGTAAGTCCAATTATGTACAAAATGTACAAAACAAGCATTTTAAAATCCCAAATAGCCACATCATTTCCTTTGTAATTTGGCTGACTGAAACACAGAAGACAAAACACAGGCTCTCTCACACACACAAATTGCTTTTCTAAATCAATCAAGCTCCCATTCAAAACCCCAACTTGGGGAGAATCAGGAAGAGGAGCTCAGGAACCCTAGAAGCTGGCCAGCCAGGTGTTGAAGGCTCCTTTGAATTTGCACTCAGCCCTGGGGGTTGGACAGTTCCTTCCAGCCAGCAGGCACCTGCCCAAACAAAGTAAGAGTATTTAAACCCTATATATTTTGGTACTTCGTCCCAATACTTCCTAAAGGGCCTGGGACACTAGATAGTTTTATAAAGCCAGTTAGATTGTTCTTTTCCCAAGATAAACAGTATCTTATCCGATTTATGAAGGAATCACCCAATCTTACCAAAGGGAAATGAGAGTATTTTAGGACTTTAATTCCAGTCTCCCAGGCAGCTCATCAGTTCTTGGCAGAGGGAAAGCCCTCTTACAGATCTGACCATTTAGACTCTCTCCTCACCTTTACCAGTTCCTCCCCCATCTGGGTTGTGTACAACTTTCGTGACCAATTCCAATAAACATTTTCCCTCCTGTTTCCCACCAACTCTTAATTAGCATTATTTCTTTTAAAGGCGATGATAGCCTTGGGAATTCAGGTAACAGAATTCTCTCATCCAAGAATATCAGCTTGTATAGCAGTTCTCTAGGGAAATTTAAATTAGTAGTTTGTTAGTTACGAATTTAAGCCGGGACTTACTGAGATAATGGGAGAAAAGGTCAAAGTTGGAGGTGGGGGGCTTCTGGTCTTTAAATCTTGTATTTTCCAGTTTGCACTTTGCATTCCTTTACTGGCACTTTGTCTGTTGGGAGTTGCCTTTTTGGAGAGATCATAATAAATCACTTTTTGCTTTTTTTCCTTGAGAGTCTCTGATTTTAATTTTGGTAAGAGTCACTGTCCCACACAGTTTGGAGGATCATCCAGGATATTTCCTAATGCAGGTGTGGTCCCTTTAAAGAATTTTCCAAGTTCGGGGGTCCCCTCTTCATTTCCTATTCATTAGGGGTTTCTCTGTTTCCAAATCTTTGGGCAGGTAGCCTCTGGAGAGTTCTCCATTGGTCCTACACCTGCAGCTTTTAGCTATAGCTCAACTAGTTACTGCAAAGTCTCATGTCACAATTAAGGTATAGTTCAGGGCTTCGCTCATTTATCCCATTCAGTGGTATACTAGTAAAACAATTAAAGAATTACTTTATAGAACTAAGAATAAATAATACTGGAATTCAAATTGAGAAACAAAAGGTCAAGGTCTCAAAGGAAATAATGAAAAAGGCAGAGGGAAGAGAGCCTAATACCATGATTTCTTTTCTTTTTTTTTTTTTTTTTTTTTTTGCCTAATAATAGCTTATTTTCAAAATACATGTAACATTCACACTTGCAAAACCTTGTTTTCCAAAAATTTTCCTTCTCCCTCTCTCCTTTCTCTCTCCTTCCCCTAGATCACAAGTAATTCAGTATAGGCTAAACAGGTGCAATTCTTCTAACATATTTCTACATTTATCAGCAGCATTAGATTTTAAACTGTACTACAAAGCATTAATCATCAAATAAATTGATAATGGTTTAAAAGTTGAAATTGATCAGTGAAACAAACACATTAGCTATCCAACATATAGGTACAAACAAACAAAAGTCTAATGGTCGATAAATTGAGACCCTATTATTTGGGTAAGGACTCACTATTGTGCAAAAACTGGACAGCAATCAAAAAAATAGACTTAGATCAGTACTTCACAACATATGTCTGAGACAATTATTTTTCTGTTATATTTCTCTTATACTAATAACCAATTACTATTGAGGAGATCCAGGATTTTTTCCATTCTATTTCCTCATTCTCTACTAGATCAAATCAGCCCCTGAAGAATGGGGCTGATAATAAGATTAGATTTAACATTTTCCTCCATTTTAGTCAGACTCCACCCAACTAGGGAAGTCTATTGTGTTCTACTCAGGCTTGGGTGAAGAGAGGTAGATCCTTAGTCTAGATTGCCCAAAATTGGGAGTAGTCTGAGAGTAAGAGAGATATAATCATTTGACTAAGTCCATTTTTCATTATAATATTCATTATCTTGTTAATTGTTATTCAATCAGAGTTTAATGCCCCTTGTCAGGATTATTCATTCTTCCAAGAGAGTTTATAATTGCCAAGAGGCTAATGATCTATTTTTGGTTTATAGAAAAATGGCCAAATTATTGTTATTGATTATTCACTAGCCATAATTAATAAAATGATCAATTACCCAGAAATTATACTTCTTGAACTTTTTATATGTCCCATGCCAATATAAGTTCCAAAATGGATATATTATATATGACTTAGATTTAAAATGTCACATCATCAACAAATTAGAGGAACAAGAAAATAATTACCTTTGAGATATATGGATAAAGGAAGAGTTTGTGACCAAAAAAGGGATAGAGAGAATGATAAAAGATAAAACAGAAAATTTTGATTACATAAAACAAAGATTTTTGTGCAATACAATATAATTAAGATGAAAAGGAAAAGTTAAATGAGGAAAATCTTTGTAGCAAATTTCTTGGATAAAGGCCTCCTTTCAAAGAAATATAAGAAACTAATTCAAATAAAAAGAATAAGAATCATTCCCCAAGGGGTCAAAGAGTACAAAAAGGCAGTTCTCAGAGGAAGAAATCCAAGCTCCCAACAGTCATATTAAAAAAATACTCCAAATTACTAATAATTAGAGAAATGCAAATTAAAACAAATCAGGTTCTGTTGTATACCCATCAAATTGGCGAAGCTGACGAAAAATGAAAATGACAAATATTGGCAGGGTTATGGGTAAATAGGAGCATTGACATATTATTGGAGAAGTTGTGAATTGGACTAGGCATTCTGAACAACAATCTGCAACCAAATAGTCACTTAACTGTGCTTATACTTTAACCCATTGATACCATTACTAAGCCTATATGCAAAAGAGATCAAATAATAAAGAAAAAGTCCCATGCTGACAAGAATTTTTGTAGCAACTCGCTTTGCAGAACTAGAAACTATGGGAGTTCCCATAAGTGGGGTAATGGCTGAAACATTTTGATATATTGAATTAAATAGAATACTATGACTTATGAAATGATGGTACAGGTGGTTTCAGAGAAACATATGAAGACTTGTGTAAACTAATGCAGAATAAAGTCAACAAGAACAGGAGAATAATTTTTGTTTATGTTATAGTTAATATCAACACTGTAAAAATAAACAATTCTGAAATAGTAGATAACTCTGATCAATGCAATGATCAACTGTGATTCCAGAAAAATGATAATAAAGAGAACTGTTCACTTTGTAACAGAAAAGTTATATATGCATAATGAGAAGCACATTTTTGGAAAGGGCCAACAAGGAGGGAAAGAGGGAATTAGGAGGAGGAAAAAATGCTTAATAATTGAATAAAAATTTTTAATTAAATAAGTTATGTTTCTTCTTAGTTTTAGAGAAATTATTTTGGATTATATTAAGATCCTTTTATTCCTATGCTTTTAAATCCTTAAAACATAAACAAATGTATTTGGTTAAGGCCTTTTTCATAAGATTATGAGATCACAGACATAAAGGTTGAAGGGCATTTAGAAGGCATCTCCTTCAACTCTTTTATTTTACATATGAAGAAACTGAAACTCAGAGGGGTTAAATAATTTGTCTCATCAACAGGGATCAAAAGAGAGATTCAAACCCACAATTTCTTAACTCCACAGTCAGTAGTCATCCATTATTCTGTGCTGCCACTCACCAATCTTCTCCATTTATAGATATAATTTTGTATTTTGTTGTTAATAAGATTTATTGTACTAATTATTTTCCTAAATGCTCAACCATCCATGTATTTATTGTATTATTATGTCTTGATCATAATAAATGCTATATTTTACGCCATATTTTATTTAATATTTTACATTAATATTCCTTGGTAACAGTCTAAATTTCTTTTCTCTGCATTATAGTTCCCTATTTTAGAAATCAGGATAATGATCTCATATAAAGAATTTGGTAAATAAATGCTATTTATTTATGCCATAGGAAGATGTGTCTTCTTTTGTTATTTTTGAAAAGTTTGTACAGCATAGGAATTATGTGTTCTTTAAATGTTGTTTAGAATTCAATTGTACATTTTCCTGGATATCATCCATCTTTCTGCCTTTGAACAAGCTGTCTCTCCTATCTATAATGTTCTCCCTTCTTTACCCAGACCTCTAAGAATCTCTAACTTTCTTTAAAGCTCAGTTCAAGGGTTACCTCCTATATGAGGCCTTTCCTAATTTCATAAGCTAATTCTCTTCCTCCCTGTACTTCCTTTATCAGTAGATAGATAGATAGATAGATACCTTCTCTCACCCCAAATGGAGCTTAAATTCCTTGAGGACAGGGAATGTTTAGTTTTTAATCTGTGTATATCTACACTTATTGCACTTATTGCTTATTCTCTCAAATTATTTTCTTCAGCAATCTTATCTTCAATCCTATAGATGCCAAATTTTCTTTTCTGTCTCTTATTGTGATTCTAAGCCACTCTGTAAGTTCTTGTCTCTCTCTCTTCTTCAGCTATAGGAATTTCCATTGCAGTTCTATCCTTACTTTATAGAAATTTCTCTTTAATTTATCTTACCTTTAAAGTTTATTCATTTTGGAAGCTCTTTTTTGCTCACTCATTTCCTCATTCTTCCTGTGGTTTTCCTTTGCAGATTTTTTTTTTTCCTTTTCTTCTTTTTTCTCCACTTACTCCTTTCTGGGATGTTTTTGGTTTTGTTTGTTTCTTTTTTAATTTGGTGAATGTCGTAGTTTTTACTTCTTAGTTATTGTCTTGCAAGAAGTCCTTGAACCAATCTTCTCAGTAAAATATGGGAATAGTTCATCTGTTCCAAATGGAAAGGGGAGAATGTAGTTAGAAGTACAAGAAAAGAAGAAAAGGGGTTAGAACAGTTACCATGTGGATGAAATCTAGAACTACCATAGGTAGAATTATCAAACCTAATGAGAATTTACTGAGGTTATTATTATATGTATTATATTATTAAGTCTGTATAATATAGTTTATGACTTTTTTCTTGTTTAATTTTGTTTTTTTCTTTATTAATGTTCAGCAGATCTGAGATACAAATGGAGAAATGGGATGGTGGAATTTGCCCAGGAATGAAGATTCAGAAATCACTAATGAAGTAAGGTGGGAAATCAAACTAGGGGAATAGATAACAAAATTGAAATTTAAAATAAGGGATAGAAGGAGGTTGAATATTTGAAATGGTGGGCTATAATAAAAGATGAAGATTTATGAAGGCAGAGCTCTATAGATAGTACTAATGGAACAGATATGATTTAAAGGATTAGAGATCCTGATATGGGATAAGAAAGGTATAAATATGAAAGTGGGAGAGGTAGAATGCTAGGATGATGTGGTCAATTTGGAATTATGTATTTAAAGCAAACTGTGCATATCCTTTACCCCAGCAATAGCACTATTAGCTCTCTACCTGCAAGGAGAACAGAAAAAAAGAAAAATGAACCATTTGTACAAAAATATTTATAGCTGCTTTTTTTTTTGATAGCAAAGAATTGAAAACTGAGAGGGTGACCATAAATTATAGAGTTGCTGCACAAATGGGATGGAATACTATTTTGTTAGAAGACATGATAAAGGGGATAATTTCAGAGAAACCCGAGAAAAATTATAGGAGCTGATACAGAGAGAAGTGAGCAGAACCTGGAGAATAATTTATGCACTGTATAAGGTCACTATAAAACAAACAACTTTAAAACGATTACAAATTCTGATTAACACAATGACCAATCCCAGTTCTGGAGAATTCAACAAATAGAGCAGTAATGGACTCAGAATATAGACTGAGATCTTTTTTTATTTTTATTTTTGACACCATTAATATGGGAATTTATTTTTCTGGATGTTTGTAGCAGATTTTGTTTTTCCTGCTTTCTCAATAGGAGGGGGGAGATTGGGGAAATAAAATAAAAACCTTCAAATTAAATTTAATTTTTAAAAAAAATTAGAAATTTGAGCAATTGGATGTTCAGGTCATTCAAGAGGTCATCAACATATGCAATTTCTAAGGATGATTGAGTTCAGAGGAACTAAATTTATTAAGAAAGATGATTATAGATTGAGTAGATATCGCCAAGTCTGCAGAGAGAAAAGAGGAAAGGAATGAAGGGAGGAAGAAAGAAAAAGGAAGGAAGATTGAAAGATGGTTGTGGAATAATGGTTACAATAGAACAATGTGAGTGATCTGACAGTGCCTCCTGTATGCAGAGGAGTAGAGATGAATAATGTTAGAAATTACCCAATAGAGATAGTTATCAGTGGAAAGAGCAGCAAAGGATGTCGTTTTCTCAAGAGAAAGCCAGGTTCATTTGAGTTTCCAACTAGTTAAGACCTGTCACCTTCTCTAATGTGCTGAAGCTGTTCCCAATTTCTGAATCCAACTGGGATGCAAAGCACTGACTCTCTTAAAAACCAAGACTCGTTTGTGAACAGACCCAACTATTCTGGAGAGCAATTTGGAATTATTCCCAAAAGTTATAAAACTATGCATACTCTTTGACCTAGCAATACTACTACTAGGTTTATATCCCAAAGAGATCATTAAAAAAGGGAAAAGGATGCACATGTGCAAAAATATTTATAGAAACTATTTTTGTGGTGGCAAAGAATTGGAAATTAGTGGGGTGCCCAATAATTGGATAATAGTCGAACAAATTATGGTATATAAATGTAATGGAATACTACTGTGTTATAAGAAACGATGAGCTAACAGATTTCAGAAAAAAAAACCTGGTCTTACATGAACTAAATGAACTAAGCAGAATCAGGAGAACATTGGATATAGTTATGTGTGGTTCAGAAATGGTGAGGAGGTCAACATTTAATAAAAAAAAAAAGCTGGAGAGATCTCTAGAAGCAAAGCAAAGTTTATTTTAAGTTCCCGAGAGAAGGGGGTCCCACCCATGGAGCAGACAATTGAAGGGAGGAGGCACCGTAGGGGCAGGGTCAACACATTTAATCCCTAACGAAAATACCCCCTCCCACCACTGACCCTCATCCTTATTGGCCAAGGATCTTGCATTCTAAACTCGGGAGCTACCCAAGAAACTGAACTTGACCAATATAGTTGCCCATATTTGACCGAAACAGAAAGACACTGATGTCATAGGAGGATAACAAGAAGGGGACTTAAGTATGCCCTTAGGGGGATAGCAGGGAGGGGACTTAGGTATGCCCTTGACTCAATGCTTAAAGTCCTTCAGGCCTACTCAAACTCTGAAGTAGATGAAGCGTTATTTGATTTTCACTACTGTCTCAAAAGATCTCACCTCATCTCGTTCAGTTACAGAAACATTGTGCAATGATCAACTATGATAGACTTAATTCTTCTCAAGAACATCCAAGACAACGCCATCCACATCCAAAGAAAGAACTACAGAGTGTGAATGCAGATTGAAGCATACTATTTTTAGATTTACAATTTTTTTTTTGTTTTTTCTTTTTCATGGTTTTTCCCATTTATTCTGCTTCTTCTTTCATAACATGGTAATATGGAAGTATGTTTAGCATGATTGTACATATATAGCCTTTATTGGATTGCTCATTGTCTTGGGAAGGAGGAGAAGAAAGGGAGGGAGAGAGAAAACTTTAGAACTCAAAATCTTACAAAAATGAATCTCGAAAACTATATATGTAATTGAAGAGAAAAATGCTATTAAGTACAATCTTCCATCCCACCCAAAACCAGGCTCCTCCCATCCCTGCCCTCCCAACACGGTGGGAACTGGAGAAAAATTGGTTGTCATGGGAGAGGAGTGATGACCTCTGTCCTGTAAAGGTCCAGTTCAGCCTTGCTTATGGGATTTTATAGATTCTATTTTTGAATTTTAGGGGAAAGTGGTAGTTCCTTTGGAAAGACTCAGACACTGTCTCCAGGTCACCTTACAAGCAATACATAGACAAAGTGGCTTAGATGGACCTAGTCCGTCTAGTGTGGCAAGAGAGATTTTTTAAATTTTATTTTTCTTTCTTTTTTTTTTTTCTCCTTCTAGGGAGAGACCCAAGAAATCTATACAAAAGAAGTAGCCTAAGGAAAAAAAAAAGATTTCAAAGGAGAAATATAGGATGAATATATAAAGGGAGAAGAGAAAGACAAGCAGGGTCAGCAGCTCTGGAAGCTTTGGGCAAAAAAGGGGAATTATCCTTTGTTTCTCTTTGACTGACCCTTTATTCCTTTATTTCTCTGGACAGGCTCCCTCTGACAACCACTGGTTGTTAAGAAATTAAAAGTAATGAGTTTTGTCTCTAGAGATGCCACAGGGACATTGGAGTGGTTTCAAAGAGCTTGAATGTTTGTGACCCAATTTAGAGGGTTTTTTGTTTGTTTATTTTTGGTTTGCCATTTTCTTCTCCATCTCATTTTGAGATGAGGAAACTGAAACAAAGGGTCAAGTGACCTGCCTATCTGAGTCTTCCTGATTCTGAGTCTGGCCCTCTATCCATTTCTCTACCTAACTACCCAGTTAGAGCTCTTCAAAATGAATTACCTCCTGACATAGGTTTCTCATTCCTTGAGTAGTCTTTAAATGGAAGCTGAATGTCAACTATGGTTTGGACAAGGTGACTTTGGAGGTCTCTGCAAAGTCTGAGATTGTATGATTCAAAGATATGTGTGAATGTATATAGATATTGGACACACAAAGGTTTTATGTGATCAAAGATATGAATACTAGTTAAGTGACAATTATAAAAGCCTAGATCAGAAATTTTTAATTTTTTTGTGAGCATCAAGGACCTTTTGGCAATCAAGGGGAAGCCTAGGGATCTCTTCTTAAAATAATGTTTGTAAATGTATAAAATAAAATATAGGGCATTACAAAAAAAAAAAAAAACAAATTATATTAAATGCAATATTATATTATCATAATATTTAAAAAAAAAAATCATGGTTGTTGGGTTAAGAACCCCTAGAGGAGATAAAAGATGATGAGGACCTCAACAAGAGCATTTGCAATGGGAATAGAAAGGAAAATATTTTTTATTAAAGTTTTTTATTTTTCAAAACATATGCATGGGATTCTTCAGCATTAGCCCTTGCAAAACCCAGTGTTCCAATTTCCCTCCCTTCCCCCACACCCTCCCCTAGATGGTAAGTAGTTCAATATAAGTTAAACATGGTAGAAATATGTTAAATCCAACATATACATACATATTTATACACACAAGAAAAAAAAAGAGAAGCAAAATAAAATGCAACAACAAAAAGAGTGAAAATGCTATGTTGTAATCCACACTCAGCTCCCACAGTCCTCTCTCTGGGTGTAGATGGCTCTCTTCATCACTGAACAATTAGAACTGGTTTGAATCCTCTCATTGTTTAAGAGAGCCCCGTCCTTAAGAATTGATCTCACATATTCTTGTTGTTATATACAATGATCTGCTTCTGTTCATTTCACTTAGCATCAGTTCATGTAAGTCTCTCCAGGCCTTTCTGAAATCATCCTGCTGGTCATTTCTTATAGAACAATAATATTCCATATTATTCATATACCACAATTTATTCAGCCATTCTCTAACTGATGGGCAACCACTTAGTTTCCAGTTTCTAGCCACTACAAAGAGTGCTGCCACAAACATTTTTGCACATGTGGGTCCCTTTCCTTTCTTTAGTATCTCTTTGGGATATAAGCCCAGTAGTAACACGCTGGATCAAAGGGTATGCATAGATTGATAACTTTTTGAGCATAGTTCCAAATCGTTCTCCAGAATGGTCAGATCACAACTCCAACAACAATGTATAAGTATCCCAGTTTTCCTGCATTCCCTCCAACATTTGTCATTATCTTTTCCTGTCATCTTAGTCAATATAAGAGGGGTGTAGTGGTATCTCAGAGTTGTCTTAATTTGCATTTCTCTGATCAATAATGATTTAGGGCATGAGAGGAAAATACTGATGTAATAAATGCCTAAGAAAAATTCATAGGATTTGATAATTGATAGGATATGTATGATAAAAAAGAGGGAAGAGTCAAAAGACTGAGGTTATAGGTAGAGGCAACTAAGAGCATGGACATATTATAATCATCAGAAATAGAGAAAGTAGGGAAAAGAGGTTTAGGATGGAAGATGAATTCAGTATCCTACATGAAATGTTTGATGAGCTGACAAGACATCCAGGTAGAAATAGCCAACAGGCACTTGGAGGTGCAAGATTATAGATCAGGACTGAGGTCAGTGTTTGAGATGCTAGTTAGAAATCATCTCCATAGAAGTAATCATTAAAGTCATGGAAGTGGATGAGATGACCAAAAGAAAGAGTTAGGAGAGAGAAAAGGAGACAGGACAGACACTTGAGGGATCAACAAAGAATTCTGAAAAGGAGCTTGCAAAGCCAATAACCAAACCATCAGGGTGTGATATCATGTGAATTAGCAAGGCAAGGATATTAAAAGAGAAAATTATCAAAGCTGCCATATACTTAAAAGGGATCAAGAAGGATGAGAATTGTGTGGTGTATAAGGGGTAAGAGCCCAGAACTCTACCCTGAGTCCTCATTGCTCCCCTATCTAGTAGAGGGCTTAGTTCTGTCACTTAAGATGCTTTCCCATACCATTCTACTATTAATATTTCACTTGAGGATGATCAATCTATTGCTAAGCAATAAACCTGAGCCAATGCTTAGACTTGATTTCTAATAGGGAAAGAACCAGAGTTGAGAGATAGGAGAAGGAGCTACACAGAAACTTAGGCTAAACTACTGGGTACAGAGAAGAAAAATATGAGAGATATATTTTAGGCAATACCCCAAGATTGAACACAATCTGTGTAAATTCTGATTTATTTCTAGACTAGAGGTTGCACTAAAAAAAAAAGAAAAAAAGAAAGCTTTCTCTTTCAGGAAATCAATAAAGATAGAAGCCATTTTGTCAGGCCTATGGGGTGACAAAGTAGAGCAACAAATATAGACTACTCTTTCTCAAAGTCTGGCAGTGAGTAGGAAGGGAGGAATATAGGTGTTGGAACCTTTACAAATTGTTAAGTCATTAGAGTTGATAGAGACAATAATTATCTAATTTAGCCTGGTTCAGTATGATTGATTTGATCTTGGAGATATTTTGGGCCAGAACTTGAAACAAGGTACTAAGCACAACTAATAGAAACGATGCTTGTGTTCACAGCTTTAGAGAGCTCATAGAAGCAAGAAATATTTAAGAACCCATTGGAGTTCACATGGTTTAGTATGAGATATCCGAATTTACACCTCCCTTAAGCCCTGCCTCCAGAAGGAGGAGTTAACCTTTGGGAGATCATATATATGGAGGAAGATCATATATATGGAGGAAGATCTTAGAGCTTAGAAGAATTTCTCCAGAACATTGACTGGGGTCGGAGAGGAGCACTCTGGGAGGAAGCCCACAAGCCCTCTCTTCAAGGCAAGAGAGATTCATTGCATCTTCCACCTTGGTGCTGGCTGGAGGCTAAAGAAAGCAGAGGCAGAAGCCAAGGACAAAGCTGCAAGAGCTCTTGGAACCAAGCAGAGAGATAGGCCTCAACTAACTGGGCTATATTGAAGGACACAATAAAAGATCTGAACTCTTATCAGCTGGCTGCGATTTGGGGCGATTATTTACTTGTTACTGAAACTAAAGCTGCCTCCAGAAAACCTCCCCAAGAAACCCTCTCTCCCAGAGAGAAACATTATTATATTATTTTAAAGGAGAAAAACACCAACATATAGGCATAAATTTGTTGTGGAAGCAAGGTGAAGGGATTTTTGTTTGTTTGTTTTAGAATGGGAAAATCTGAGTATTTTATAGCCTGAGAGGAAGGAGACAGAGAAATTGAAAATTTACTTTATTGAGAAAATAGAGACCATTTGCCTTTTGCTTCCTCTTCTAACCTATATTACATTTTAAAGATCTTTGATGTTATCCACTATTCTCCTGTCCTTTACTCTGAGGAAGAGATCTATTCCTGGCTCACCTTCGAATCTCCTCATTTCCTCCAGCAGATTGCCCTTGCAATCATCTCCTTTCTTTTCTTTACTCTTCAGTCTCATCCTATCTAATGACTCCTTCCCTGTTACCTACAAACATTACAGAACTCACCCATTCATTAAAAAAAATAAATTTGTATTGATATATTTTGCCTTTCCATCACCTACTCTTCAGTCTCTTCCTATCTAATGACTCTTTCCCCTATTGCCTACAAACCGCACAAAACTCACCCATTCATTTTTAAAGATAAATTAGTATTGATATATTTTGTTCCTGCTGTATCCTTCCCCTTCACCAGAGTCTATAACAAAGAATAAAATTCCTTTAAGAATAAAAAGAGAAATTAAAAGGTTAGAAAAACCAATATGTTAGAGTCTAAACCAGTAGTGTTTTATGTCCACAGTCCTCCACCTCTCTAAGAGAGGTGGGGAAAGGAGCAACTCCTTCATTCTTTTAAAAACCTTCACTTGACCTGATCAGTCCCTCAAGGTATAATTCTATAACTGCTGAACTGATTATATATATATGATTGAACAAATTATATGATCAATAATCAATTGAACTGATGTTCAATATATGTATACATAAATTCATTCAAATTATATATACACATATATGTGAATATACATGTATGTGTTTTTAAATGCATAAAATAAAACATATAGGATTATAAAAGGAACCAATTATTTTAAAATACAGCTAACAAATGTATTTGATACATTTGATACAATTTTGATTTTGTATTTAATAAGATTTTGTTGTTGTGATACAATTTTGTAAGCCCTCAGGTTAAGAAATCTTGTTCTTCCCTGTCAGATCTTTTTGAATCCTGAATCTGTCATTCAATAAACTGTATTAGATAATTCTTTCAATTTCCTGTTGTCTATAAATAAAACAAGCTTACCTTATATTGTTTTATCTAAGTCACTGATAAAAATTATTTAAATTACCTCCAGCTGCTTTCTCTGATCAATCAAGAATAGGAATTGAAGCACATAGCATGAGTTTCCCATAATAAAGTATTAATAGGACAGAAAAGAGGGAAGGTAAGTAAGATGAGGAATTCAAGGGTAGAAAAGAGAACAATACCAGAATGGATGCCTATAGAGTCAAGACTGGGTAGAAAAGGGGAGGTCCAAATAAATGATGGAAAGATGGGCTAAGAAATTGAATTGAATTGAAATTCCCAAAAAATTAGTATAGGAAGTGTGAGCAAGAGGCAGAGGTTAAAGGCTAAGGATGAGGGTTAAGAAGAGAATTTCAGAGTTCAGAATCTTGGAGAGAAAGAGGTTTTATGTGATGTGAATCTGTGGTTCTGGCAACTTGACTGAATATGAGTGATTGTCAATGAGGAGTTTTGGATGTACCCTGAACCACAGACTCCTATTTGACTAGGGAGTGGCTAAAGTAGAGAGAAAATAAATCAGAGTATTTGAGTAATTCAAGAAATTTTGAGAATAGGACGTTAGAAAAGATCCTGATATTGGACCCAGATATTGATATGTAAAGTTAAGAGCAGCAGGCTCTAACAGTATTATATTGTGACCTATGTAACCCAAACCTCATTTGTGTATTTTACCACATTTGATCTTTACAGCACCCTTATCAATTAAGCAGGGCAAATGTTAACATGTTAAGATGGTAGTGACTATAATCTTTGTCTGACTTCTTTTGAATAGGCAAAGAAAAAGAACAACCATAGGAAAGATAGAAAAATAAATTAAAGCCTTTCTTCTATTTCCTTGGCGCAGTTTACCAGCTAAAGAGAAAATGGTACCAGATTTTTCTATTCAAACTAATAACAGGTGAGTTGCAAAAATGAAGAATTAGAATAAGCTAATGGAAGTTACATTTCAGTAAGATTTTACCTCATTGTTTTCTATAAAAAGTATGCTATATGATACCAATATATTACATATATTGTCATCTCAAATTTTTTACTGATATCTTTTATTCTTTCATCACCTTTATTTTCTTTTTTTTCTTTTTTCTTTTTATTTAATAGCCTTTTATTTACAGGTTATATGTATGGGTAACTTTACAGCATTGACAATTGCCAAACCTCTTGTTCCAATGTTTCCCCTTCTTCCCCCCAGCCCCTCCCCTAGATGGCAGGATGACCAGTAGATGTTAAATACATTAATATATAAATTAGATACACAATAAGTATACATGACCAAAATGTTATTTTGCTGTACAAAAAGAATCAGACTCTGAAATATTGTACAATTAGCTTGTGAAGGAAATAAAAAATGCAGGTGGGCATAAATATAGGGATTGGGAATTCAATGTAATGGTTTTTAGTCATCTCCCAGAGTTCTTTTTCTGGGCATAGCTGGTTCAGTTCATTACTGCTCCATTGGAAATGATTTGGTTGATCTCGTTGCTGAGGACGGTCTGGTCCATCAGAACTGGTCATCATATAGTATTGTTGTTGAAGTATATAATGATCTCCTGGTCCTGCTCATTTCACTCAGCATCAGTTCGCATCACCTTTATTTTCAAGTTTGTCTCTTCTACTCAAAGAATCCTTTGCAAAAAAAAGATTAAAAAAAAAAAAAAAGAGAACAAAAAAGATTAAGCAAAACTAACCAATAAATCAGTCAAGTAGGATAGAACATATAACATACGACACACACACACACACACACACACACACACACACAGTTCTCCATTTAGTTTTTGTTTTAGTAAAGATTTCTATTTTCATAAAAATAAAAAAGGAACAAAATTGGAGTCTGTGGTTCAAGATACATTCAAAACTCTTCATCATCTGTCCTTCATCATTCATGTCCAGTCAATTGCCAGGTCAGTAGATTCTATATGAATGACATCTCTCCCATCTGCCTTCTTCTCTCTGCTCATATAGCCACTACCCTGGTCCTGGCCTTTATCATATTTCCCCTCTTCTGCATCAATCTCTTCATTGGTCTTCCTTCCTTTGGGGTCTTCCCAGTTCAAGTCATCTTCCTTATAGCTTATTAAAGTGAAAGTCTTAAACCATCAATCAGTTGGCAAGTGTCTACCTTAAACCAAGCACTGTGCCTAGAAATACAAAGAAAGGAAAAGGGGGGAAATCAGTACCTGCTTAAAAGAGATCAACATTCAATGAGGGTGACAACAGGAAAATTATCTACTAAGTGATATAACAATATTTAGTTTTTTATATTTACAAATACTAGTGATATAACAATGATAAGATGAATTGGACAAATAACTGAGGGAAGCCACTAGAAAATCTTCTTATAGAAGGTGGAATTCTAGTTAGATATAAAGCAAGTCAGTGAAAATGCACAGTTGGAAAATGAAATGTGGAGAAATAACTTGCACAAGAATATAAAAAAGACTAGGGAAGTAGGAGGAGATAAGTTATGAAAGGCTTTGAATGTCTAATGATTTTCTTTTTGATCCAGAAGGTAATGAGATGCCACCAGTGGAATTTATTGACTTAGGGAGTGACACAGTCTGACATGTGCTTTAGGAAGATCAATTTGACCTCTGAGGGGAGAATGGATTAGAGTAGAGAGAAACTCGAGGTAAGGCCATTGAAACAGTCCAGGTGTGAGGTGATGAGGGTCTACACTGTGTTTATGACAGTATTATTAGAAGAGAGAAGATCTTGACAAAAGATGTCAGGAGAGTAAAATCAATAGGACTTGGAAACAGGATGGAAATGGAGAAGTGAGATAGAGTAAGAAGTCAAATAGACATGTAAGTTGTGAGCCTAGATGCTGAGAAGATGCGGGTGCTCTAGGAAAAGGGCAGTTCAGAATCAGGAAGGGTTCAGGGCAGAATCTTGGACTGGCTGAGTTTAAGATGTCTTTGGAACAGCTAGTTTGAGATGCCCAATAGGCAGTTAGTGAGGCTGAATAAATAGGGCTGGATCAATTGATGTGAGAATGATCAATATTGAATTGAACTGATCAGTAATTGAAACTATGAGAGTTAATGAGATCACCAAATGAAAGAATTTGGAGGCAAAAGAAAAGAAAACCGGGGACAGAGACCTGGGAACACCCAATAATTGTGAACATGATTCAGATAAAGATCAAGTAAAGGAGATTGAGGAAGTCAGTTAAGTAGAAGGATGACCAAGTTAAGATTGTATTGCAAAACACAAAAAAGAGAGAAGAATATATGAAGTGATTTAGACATAAAGGGTGATAGTATAAGCAAATTAAGAGAGCAAGAGATAACTTTATCTATCAAATCTTTGGAGAAAGGAAGAATTTATGGCCAGAGAAGAACTAGAGGACATTATGGAATACAAAATGGATAATTTTTGTTACATTAAATTAAAAAGGGTTTGTACAAATAAAAACAATACAGTCAAGATTAAAAGGGAAGTAGAAAGCTGAGGGAAATTTTTTACAGCCAGTGTTTCTGATAAAAACCTCATTTCTAAAATATGTAGAGAACTGAGTCAAATTTATAAGAATTCAAGTCATTCCCTGATTAACAAATAGTCAGAGGATATGAACAGGCAATTTTCAGATGAAGAATTTAAAGTTGTCATAGTCATATGAAAAAATGCTCTAAATCACTATTGATTAAGGAAGTAAAAACTAAAACAAGTCTGAGGTACCACTTCACACTTACCAGAGGTTGAGATGGCTGGAAAAAATAATGGTGAATGTTGGAAGAGATGTGGGGAAACTGGGACACTAATGCATTATTGGTGGAGTTATGAAATGATCAAGCCATCCTGAAGAGCAATTTGTAACTACATGATAGCCCAAAGGGCTCTATCAAAGCAGTGTCATTACTAGGTCTGTATCCCAAAGAGATCATAAATGTGCAAAAATGTTTGTGGCAGCCCTTTTTGTAGTGGCAAGGAATTGGAAATTGAATAGATGACAATCAGTTGGAGAATGGCTGAATAAGTTATGGTATATGAATGTTATGGAATTATTTGTTGTATAAGAAATGATCAGCAGGACGATTTCAGAAAGACCTGGAGAGATTTACATAAACTGATACTGAATGAAATGAGCAGAACCAGGAGAACATTGTACACAGCAACAAGATTATGGAATGATCATCTATGATAGATTTAGCTCTTTTCAGCAATGTGATGATCCAAAACAATTCCTATAGACTTGGGATGAAAAGTGCTGTCCACATCCAGAAAAAGAACTATGAGACTGAATGTGGATCAAAGCATATTATTTTCACCTTTTATTTTTATTTTTCAGGATTTTCCCCTTTTGTTCTGATTTTGCAAAATAACTAATATAGAAATATGTTTAAAATAATTGTACATGTATCAGATCATTTGCTATCTTGGGGAGGAAGGAGGTAAGTGAGGATGGGAGAATTTGAAACTCGAAATTCAAAACTACAAAAATGAATGCTTAAAACTATCTTTACATGTTATTAGAAAATAAAATATTATTGAATTCAGAAAAAAGTGTATAAAGAAGATTCTGTAGAAGAATCCAGGGGGATGAGGATAAAAAAAGGCCATAAGATTTGGCAGTTTGGAGAATAGCTGTTTCAGTTGAATGATGATGCTTGAAAGCAGTCTGCAGAGAATCAACATGACAGTGAGAGAAAAGAAAGGGAAGGCACCAATTATAGCAGGTTTTTTCAAGGAATTTAGCCACTAAAGGAAGAGAGATATGAGATAATAAATAACTAGTGGGAATGAATGAATTAAGTGACTTTTTTTTTTTTTTTAGCATGGAGAAGACATGGACATATTCATAAGATAAGGAAGCAGCTAATAGGCAGGGAGACATTGAAGATTAATAAAAGAATGGAAATGATAAAGGAGGGCAATTCACTGGAGAAAATAGAATGAAATAGTATTTGTATATCTAGAGGGGTTTGTATCGTGTTATACAAAACTAAGGAAACAAAAGTGGCAGAAGGCAGATGGGTGATGTGATATAGAGTGGCGATGGAGAAAAGAGTGAATTCTTGAGAAAATGGCCTTAATTTTTTAAGTAAAATATGAAGTAAGGTTCTTCCTTGAGGAGGAGAAGTTGCAAAAGGTTTGAGGATGGCTGAAAAAGTTTGGGAAAGCTACTTTGGTAAATGGGATAGAGGTAAAAGGGTAGCTTTTACTTCAGTGAAGGCCCAGTTGAGAAAGGGGCATCTGAATAACAATGTCACTCTTATTTCCTGCTCCCCACTTACATCTAGGATAACAGGTCTCAAATATTTTGATCTCAGTGCACTTTAACACCCTTAACAATTATTGTGAATACCCCAAAGAGCTTTTATTTATGAGCTTTAGATATATATATGTGATATATATGAGTTATATATGTATTTTATGAGATATATTATGTATGTTATACGTTTATTGTATTTGACATTAAGGCATCAATATTATGAAAATTTTTTTATCCGAAAAGAGTCTTTGGGACCCATACTTTGAAAACTACTACTCCAGGATATAAGAAAAAACTCCTTTGTTTGGTATTGGAAACCTTTCCCACACCGGTTTTAAATAACTTTTCCAGGCTGATCAGACACTGCTACAACTTCATATACTCTATAGTTCAGTGAAATTGTTCCTCTTTTCAGTTCCTCACTTAACACTGGCTTCTGCTTTATTATTTTAATTGGCTGTCCTCCACACCTAAAATAATGTTTCTCCTCACCACGGCTTCTTAAAATCTCTAGCTCTCTTTAATGCTCAGATGAAGTGCCATCTACAGGAGAATTTTCCTCATCCCCACCTCTTCCAGTTGCTAGGGGCTCTTCTCTTCCCCTAATTACATCATATTGATTTGGTTCATATTTTACATTTATGCATATATACATTTGCCCCCCTCCAAAGATTGCTCTTCACGAGGGCAGGGATTCTTTCGTTTTTGTTTCTATATCTTTAATAGCTGGATCCTCCCTTACCACCACCTTGGGAGATTGCCCCCAGTGGAAAAGTCACTTCTTTGAAGTGGTACAAACCTTAAAGTTGAATCTGTACATTTACTCTTATAAACCTTGAAGGCAAACATCTCAGTGACCACCTTCCTCCCCTAAATCAGAACAAAATCTGTGTTCTGTTGAGGCCCTTTCAGATGGAGTAAACAGCAGACACAAATAAACTGTCGGTGCTAGCAGTGAAATGGAGCATATCTGCCTGCTGGATGAACGTATTCATCTCCTACTGTCTTCTGAAATACTTTGAAGATGTCTCTAAGGATTAAAACTTGTTTTTCCTCAAGAAATAAAACTATGTTCTATCCAGAACAGCTCTAAGAATGAGGGGTACCTGCAGAAGAGTACAGAGGTGCTTCATGAACTCAGCTTTCAATACCTGGTAGGAGCTCTACCCCTAAAGAAAAGTAAGTTTCCAAGAAGGTATCACCCAAGAGGGTTTCAACAAGCCTATTGCAAGGACTGAGGAAGAAAAGGAAGGAAAGAAGAGAAGACAGATCAAACTGAAGAAGAAAGAATAAGAACTATATATAGAAAGAGGAAATTGATATTATAAGGGCTATTTCACAGTGTCCCTATATTCCCCGGATTCCTAGAGATTTCTAGACGTGATATTATATATTTTATTTATTGTACTTATCTGTATGTACCTATATCTATTCATGTTATCTCTCCTGTAGAATGTTAGCTCTTTGAGAGTGGGAATTGTATTTATAATGCATGGCTCATAGTAAGTACTTAATAAGTACCTATTGGTTGATTAATAATTTACCCTTGATCACAAAATAATAAGAATAAAAGAAGTAGGGGGAAAGAGGAGACAAGATGGTCCCAGAGAGATCTCAGTCCTTAGTTGCAAACTGTCTTGCCATTCTTTCCAGTGCTAACTGTATCTCTTACTCACTTCCCAGGATTGCTGTCTATGGACCTATGTTCAGTCTATCACCCTAAGATAAAGTATCTTGGATTTTGTATTCAAGTCTCTTTCCAAATATGACCTGAGAAACATCACTGTATTGGTTCACCTGGCTGATCTCAATTCTGCCAGCTCAACTAGACTATTTTTATTTTCATCAGGGTGAAAGATCTGTTTTCTCTCACAATTTGACTTTTATGGAAATGCTTTGTATGCATTTACTGCACATGTGACTTCTTAATTGTGGGTGGGGTGAAGGGAGAACCTAGAACTCAAAAATCTTAAAAACAAATGTAAAAAAATGTTTTGAATGTAACTGGGGGAAAATCTTAAATAAATAAAAGAAAATTTTAAAAAGAAAAGAAAAGAACTGGAATGCCTTGTCCATATTTCAGGGAGACTAGAATTCTACCTTTATGAGGATCAGGAGAATGGAAATGGCTCAATGATCGCTCTCTTATTTTCCTATCTTCAAGAAAGGTATTATTGGGCTTCAGAAAAGATTGATTACACACCAGGTATTTATGGTATAAGGGTATGATTCATTTTGGCATCCAAGATAAAATCCACTTTCCCTAGTTGTTGGGTGAGGGAGAAAGGGGACTACCCAGACTTCACTTTTGGACAGTTTAGCTTTCTTCCCAGCAAATAACTTATTTTATTATTTGTTCAATTAAATCTACCCCCTTATGACCTCATTTGGGGTTTTCTTGGCAAAGATACTGGAGTAGTTTGCCATTTCCTTTAGCTCATTTTACAAAACTGAAGCAAGCAGAATTAAGGGACTTGTCCAGGGTCACAGCTAATAAGTGTCTAAAGCTGGATTTGACCTCAGGAGGATGAATGAGTTTTATTGACCCCAGGCCTGACACTCTATCCCCCAGGCTGCCCTTAAATCCTTTTTTACACAGAAGACAATCACAGATAGCAAGAAACACTTATCAAAGCTAGCAATAAAACAAAAATGGGAAGTCCTACAAAGATTCCTTTAGGTGATAAAACACACAAGAATCAGCAGCTTTTTGACCTGGGAGTGAGATAAAATCTCAGCTCAGCTAAGGAGAGATTGTAGGCCTTAGAGTCAGGGAGATTTCAAGGAAAGGAAAACTGTCATCAGAGATTTAAGGATCAAAGGACCATAAACGAAGACTGGATGGGACCTGAGAAGCCAGTCAAGTCCAATCTCCTCATTTTGCTGTTGGGTAAAATGGAATCCAGGAGGACTGAGTAACTCCAATCAACTAATAACATTTATCAAAACCCTCTTATATGCCAGCCGTTATGTTAAATTTTGGAATCACAAGGGGAAAGAAAGAAAGAAAGAAAGAAAAGAAAGAGGAAAAATCCAACTTATAATCACTGCCTTCTATGGGAAGATTGTTCTGAAGTCCTATGGATTCCAGTCCTAGTAACTATGACTCCAGGGTCAATGTTCTTTCTATCTAAGGATTAGAGCAAGTCTTTAACCTTTCTTACCCTCAATTTCTGTATCTGTAAAATGGAGTAATAGCACTTGCCTTCCAGAGTTGGATCAAAAGAGATAGTATTTGCAAAGTGCTTTGCAAACCTTAAAGGACTATTGCTACCATCATTATCAAGGATTAGATGCCTTTGAATAAGTCCATCGTGGTGAAGGAAAGGAGTAGTCCAAAATGTGGGAAGGGAGTCCATTCCAGGAACAAGGGATGTCATGTGCAAATAGATGAAGGCAGGAGACTATAGACTGAGATGGGAGAATGGTTAATAGCCCAGTTTGGTTGACACATAGTATGTGGAACAGATGTGTTTGAAGAGAGGCCATCTGTTGGAACCAGATTATGGAAGACTTTTAATACCTCTAGGACAAATTTACATTTTATCCTGCAGGCAATGAGAAACAATGGAAAGTTTTAGAGGGAAGCAACTTGACATAGATTTGTGGATTAGTAAGATTATTTTGCCAGCAAAGTAAAGGATAAATTAGAAGGGAAAGAAATTAGAAATAGAAAGATCAGTTGGAAGCCAATATAATATTCTAGGAAGGAACTAGAGCAGTAGGGAACAGGTAGGGAAGGAATTTAAGATGATATATGTAGAAGTCATCTGGTCCAAATCCCTGATTTTACAGGTAAGGACACAGATCCATAGAGAAAACGTTTACCTAGAGTTTACAGGCAATAATGATAATATGGTGTTTTACTACTCCAAAGTACTTTATAAATATTATCCCATCTATGCTCATAACAAAACTGGAGGGTAGGTGTTATTAAAGGGGCTGAGAGCAGAAAGAATAGAGAGAGAATAAACATTTATTGTTTACTATATACTAGGCACTGTGCTTGGAACTTTATAAATATTATCTCACTTAATCCTCTAGATCCCTGTGAGACAGCTGTTATTTTGATTAAAAGTGGAGAAACTGAGGCAGACAGAGATTAAGAAAGTCATCCAGGTCTTTCTGATTCTAGGCCTAGAGTCCTATCCACTTCATCACCAAGCTATTATTTTTAGAGCAAATAATATAATATTTGTAAAGTCACTTAGCACAGTGCCTTATATATAGTAGGTGCTTAATAAAGGTTAGTTCTTTGTTCATTTTATAGACAGGAAACTGAGGCTGCAAGAGATTAGTGTCTCCCAGCTAATAAGTGTCTGAGATATAATTCAAACTCAAATCTTCTTAATTTAGGTATGGCATTCTATTCATTAGACCACCGAGCTGCCTTTTGCTATTGGAAAGGAGGCCAGGAAAGTCAGGAAGCAGAGACATTAGGGAGAGCATTCCAGGAACTGGAGTTAGCACTAAAAAGGCATCACCAGGTGGGGAAAGTTGGAAGATATAATTGTGGAGGAGCTAGAAAGATAGGATATTGTTATTAGAATTTATTTACTTTTTATTAATTTTTGCCATTTTGCTCAGTTTCTCCCTTTGGATCCCTTATGAAATTAATTTTCAAGATATTCTTTTAAATGTCTCAATCATCATCTTCTTGCTGCTGCAGACAACTCCCATTTTCTCCTTTTTAGTACTTGAAGAGAAAAATAGAGAGATATGCAGACAGACAAATACATACAGACAGAAAGAGGGAGGGAGAGGAAATAGAGACAGAGAAACACAGCAACAGAGACTAAACAGTACATAGACAGATTTTGGAGGTAACATATGTGGAGGACTCATAAAATGATAATTAGGCAGTGATGGCAGGCAAAATCTGGCTAATGGCCACTTGCGCTGTTCCCCATCTGGAAGGGCACTAGGAGTCTGGATTCTCAACCAGTCTCTCCATCTGAGTGTAACTGAAGGGGTTTTCTTGTTCCTGGACCCATTCTCCAAATATCTAAGTGCAGACTCCCTACTCTAGAACCTCTCAAAATCCTTTGATGTAGCCACACCCTAGTTATACACTTTTTCTTATTAATATATTGACTCATCAGCCCTTCAGACTTTGTTCCCCACACCCTTGGTCTCAGGTCCTATTAGTCCTTCAAATTATCAGTCCTAAGCTCTCTCACTAAGATACCTACAGACCTAATTTCACACAAGATAGCCAAATTTTCAGCAGCTCCAAAGAAACTCAGACTCTCTTAACTGAGTGTAGAAATTTTGGAAATAAGCTACCAGAAGTGGATGGCTGTGGGCAACAAATCCTTCCATCCCCCTCCCTGTTTTTCAATTCTGATCTTTCCTCAAGTTCTAACAAAGTCTTTTAGTTGGTTCACTGCCCAGTTTTATTCTTCCACTTTTCGTTTATTTATACAGCCACTTTTGTTACAGTATTATTTTCTAAATAATCATAAGAAATGGCAGACTTTCTTTTTTCTTTTTTCTATTCAGAAGATAGCTCTCTTCCTTACACAGTGGATCCAGCCTTTAAACATTTATAACTAAAATTAGTTTGGGCTTTTAAAAAGAAATAGCTGTCTCAAAACTTTATACAATTTGAAAAGTAATGATGATCATCTTTCAACTTTCAGTAATCTACTTTATGCAAGTTATTAAGTGAAATCTTTTTCTAGACTAAATTATTCTATAAAAGTATTTGCTATAAACTTTCTTCTAAAAATGTGTATTGATCTCTGTTTTTACATCGCCTTCATTTCTAAATAATCTTTTTCCACTACCCTCCCAGATAAATATCCCTAAACAGAACAGTTCAATACAATTATCCCTGAGTTGAAAAACATCTCATCCAACACCAATCTGAAGAATCCCTTCTCTCCACAGCATTCCTGACAGATGGTTAATATAACCTTGCTTTACCACTTCAAATGCATTATCTATGACTTGCATGTTTATGTCATCCATAGAATTTACAAGCATACTTTTTCTATGTCCATCCAAGACACTGCTCAAATGTTAAAAGGAACAGAGACAAAAACAAAGTTTAATGGCCTATCCCTAGAAACTTGTCTTCAAGTTGACATTGATTCATTAAATTAATTCTTTGGATTTGCCCCTTATAGTATAATAATTAATGAGCAAATTTGCCATCATAATCTCATTCTAGGTGGTACTCCTCAGATGTTCCTTGGATATTTTAACTATTGCCCTCAACTGATCAAATTTATTAGTTCCAAATTCACACAGTTGCAGAGGTCAGATTATAGTCTCTGTCCTCTAGTTTGTGTACATAGTCTCTTTCCTCTCTTGTTCAAATAGAGGAAAGAAGTACTTAGTTACCACATGAAAAAAAAAATTCTAGTTTGCCTTCTTTCCTGCTTTATTTTTGATGATCTTTGGTGTTTAATGCTGACCTTAGGTTGGGAGTAGACCAGGTACAGACCTGGCTCCCTAAACTTTATGAATGATTTAATGGAAAGGATTTAATACTCCAAGCAGCCTACTCTGTCTTCTTTTCTTATCTAAATAATACTTTCTCTCTTTTAAAGTCCTCCTTTCTTTTCCATTTCATAAAACCCTAGAATTTTAAGACCTGGAAGCAACTTCATCAGGGAGCTAATTATTATTATTGAGTCAGTTTTGGACAGTTTAGTTTTCTTCCCATCAAATACTTATTTTGTTATTTGTTCAGTCGAGTTTACCTCCTCATGACCCCATTTGGGATTTTCTTGGCAAAGACACTGGAGTGGTCTGCCATTTCCTTCCCCAGCTCATTTTACAGACAAGGAAACACAGTAGTAAGTGCCTAAAGCCAAATTTGAATTCTGGCCTTCCTGACTCCAGGGCCCACACCCTATCTCCTGAGCCACTTAATTGCCCAAAGGGATCTAGTACAACTCCCTAATTTTGGAGATGAAGAAACAGGATCAGAGAGGTGTGGTAAAGTTGGCCCTGGTCATGTGGCTAGTTATAGAGCTGTGACTAAATGCTGAGTGGGTGCTTAATAAATGTTTATTGAATGAATAAATGAACAAGTCTTTTGTTTCTTCACATTTGTCCTGGCTCACCCTCCTTTCTGCTATTCCCAGTCCCTTCCCTTTCCTTTGATCTTCTCATCATAGTTGCCATTTGAATTATACCCTTTCTTCCTTAGGCTCATATCTCCCAGTCTGAAGTCTGGGTATCATTCCATTCACTGGGAAGAGACTTGAACATCAAAAGCAACTAATTTCTCTAATGGACTTGATAAGGAAAAATACCATTTTCCTGGTAGGGATTAAAGAGATAAGAGAACCCAGTTCTTGGGGACTTGACAGAGGATAAATTCACCCCAGCATCAGTTTACCAGAAAAGAATCAGAAGGATTTAGATTATAATTTCCTTGAGAGGGACTACTTTTTTAATTAGCTTATTGCTTGGCACATAGTAGGCACTTAACAAATATTGATTAGTTGATTATTACTTATATTCCAAACACTGAATGCCTGACATTTGTCCTGAAGTGCCTAACATAGTAGGCACTTAACAAATATTTATTATTAACTATATCCCCAGCACTTAGTATTATGTCTGACACATAGTAGGAGCTTAATAAATGTGTATTGAATTGGATTAGGTGGAAGCCAAGGTTAGGAAAGTCAGAGAAGGGTTGGAGAGAGGGATCAGTTATCATAATCTTTGCAAAGAAGTGGAAAACAAAGCCAAGGTTAGTGCTGTAAATAGAATTGTGGACCCCCTCCAGGTAAGAAAATCAGTACATAAGATGTCAAGGAGGGTAAATGGCTTCTGTAAAGTCGCAATTAATCAAGGGACAGAGGTAGACACAGAGTTCCAGGAAACAGAGGGGCAGCTAAGTAAGCAGGGTTAGTAGTGATGCTGTAGTCTTTGAGTTACCATAGCAACTAGCACTTGGACCAACTCAGTCAGCCTCAGGGTTATGGAGAGGCCCATTTGTTCAGGCACAGAACAATTCCCTGTCCCCCTCATCTCCTGATTCATGACTCACTGCAGATAAGGGCCTCAATAATAGAGTCATCCTGGTTGGGACTAGTGGATGACAGCGGAAGGAGAGCCTGTTTGTGAAGGTGAGCTATCAGGGACTTCTCATTATATGGGAAGAGAGTGTAAGGTTTTAACCATTTAGGAAGGCTGACAATCCAAATGAAATTCTCTCTCTTATAACCCTATTCCCCTATCCTTGGGTTAATTCAAGCTTTGATCAGTATTCAGTTCAACCAACCTTTATTAAAGATACATTAGATTCAAGGAAATTTTTACTGTCCTTGTTTTACTGGACAAAGTCTCCTTTTAGATCACCCTACCTCATCTTCTGACCACAGTCCATCATCATCTTCCAACAAATTCTAAATACATCCAATATTTCTAAATACCTCCTTTTGGGAAAAGCTTCCCCCTCTTCCCCCAACCACTTATTTTTGGAAATTCTGAATTATTTGGTTCTGTAAAAGTGGATCTGGGAATCTGAGTCAAAAGAGCAGCTTGGCAATGTATATATAATGCCAGACTTGAAATCAGGAAAACCTGAGATTGATTCTATCTTCAGTAATCCATTGGGTCACTCTGAACGAATCAATTGATCTTGCTGATCCTTAAATTTTTCAACTGCAATAACACTTACCATCATCCAATGTCATATTAAGTGTAAACTATTTTGTAAACTTTAAAAACACCATATGTTAGGTAATATAACAATATCTAAATTCTGTTCTGGGGGGAAATGGTACCTTAAATACAGAGATCAGGCTTTGTGTTTTTTTTCCCCTTGAACTCTGCCTTTTTATGACCTAATCCTGAAGTACTAGGGAGAATGTTAAAAATTTGCTTCTTTCATGCCTGGGTTCCAACTTCTCCCAGGACAAGTAAACTTTTCAAAGATCAGCTCACTCAGGTGATATCCAGTGTAAGTTTATCACTTCCCTTCATCTATAGGAACATTTACTCCTACTTGGAAAGTAAGGCTTCCTTTCTTTACCCAATCTCCTTTGCATCTTTCTTCCTCTTCCTCACCTACATCTCTGTAGGCTTCTTCTCTTTCTGAGACTACTTAATCTTCTGCTAGTCCTAGATTTGACCCTGAAGCATCACTTATTTCTCTATTTATCTCTACTCTCATCTCACCCTTCTAAATGTCCTTTTATGCTGTAAAGAAGTCTCACCAAAGGAGCATTTACCTGTAAACTGTCCATACAGTTCCTAGTCCTCCTCTTACTGTGATCTCTACCAGATTTTTGCCTTTACTTCTATCTCCTTTTGTACATTTAAAAAGAAGCCTTTTAAAAATTGGTCTTTTCCGTGGTCACCCTGTTGCTGTTTGCTGTCCTTGCCTGCTTGAAATATTACTTCTTCAGGCATTTCTGTTGTTTGTAGGGCTCAAGAAGAAAATAATCTCTTTCATTATGGTGTTCTTTCTAAAAATATATCAGTTCTTCTAAATGACTGAAAATTCAGGGTCAGCTAGATGGTGCAGTGGGTAGAGCACTGGTCCTAGAGTCAGGAGGAATGAAGTTCAAATATAGCCTCAGACACTTAACACTTGCTGGGTATGTGAACCTTGAGAGGAAAACCCCCCACAAAAATGAAAATTCATCTTTTTTCCTTATGGTTAAGCTCAGATTTGTCCATCACCCTGGACTGTATCATACCTCCAATTATTCTTAGGAACTCATTATTCAGTTCCTTTTTTTCCTAGTGGGTGCATAATAATCTTGTATTATTTGAATATCCTTTTCTTTGTTTTTTGAAGTCTTTTTCTTGATGGCTTACAGACTTTTTTCTGAAGTGAATTCTTAATTTTAACCACCATGTGTCTTGAAGTTACAAAGTTGGGATTTTTTTCCCAGAAGAGATATATAAATCGTTTCAATTTTCTACTACAGAAATTCTGGGCAGTCTTCTCTTATTATTAAATTCATTATGGTGTTAAGGTTTTCACCCTGTCATGTTCTTCTGAGAGATCCATGATCCTTATGCATCCTCATAGGGATACAAATGTTTTGCTTGCATAGTAAGCATATTTTCTTTTCTTTTCTTTCTTTCTTTTTTTTTTGAGCCTGATTTTTAAATTATATTTTTAATTAAATTTTTTATTTACAAAACATATGCATGGGTAATTTTTCAACATTGACTCTTGCAAAATCTTATATTTTAAATGATCCCCTCCTTCCCCGCCACCCCTTCCCCTAGATGGCAGGTAGTCCAATAAATATTAAATATGTTAAAATAAACATATTTTCTTTTAATATTATTGTTTTTTGCTTCTCTTCTTCTAGAGTTTATCTTTTGCTTCTAAATATTTGCATTTTAATCTATTGGTCTCTCTTGTTTCTTTGATGAGGCTTTATCATCAAAGATTCAAGAGTTTCTATCTGTTCATTGCTTTTGCTGTGTAAGATATAAATTCTATTCTTCTAATTATCTATTCTCTTTTAAACTAAAACTCAGGAACTCAGTGTGTTGTGGTTCTTTGTTCTCAAATTCCACAGGGTCCTCTTTCTCAAGAGTTGGATCATTTTTTTTTTCTGCAGTAAAATTTATTCATAGATGGCTGAACACATTTACTAGATCTAGCAGTCATATATCCTTCTGTTTTTACTATTTTCCTCATTGATTTATCTATTTATGTTCAAAGTCTTTGAGATTTCTCCTTCTGAAAATCTTTGGAACAATCAGTCTCTAATCCCCCTTCCTTTGTTTTCCTTGTCATTCACTTCCTGACTCCTTCTCCTCTGATTGTGGTTTTCTTATGGGCTAGATCTCAAAGCATCTCAGGCTCTTCTTCCACTGAGCAACGTGCTATTCACCAGCCTAGGTCTCTGCCTCAAGTGACTTTTGGTGGTGATTAATGATTTCCACTGGGTGTGCTGCTCTTTCCCTCAAGTTTGGATTAATGCTACACAATCCCTTATGTGAACAATGTCCTGTCCCACTTCCTCTATTTCTTAGTTCTCTGGCCTGGCACCAATAGTCCAGACCCTGTTTCCCCTGGGGCACGTGGCATCTGTGGCAGCCCATAGCTTTTGCCATTGCTTCCAGGTTGAAGCCCTTGGCAGGTTTTTGCTCCTAAGGGACCACACTGGCTGTCCAAGTCTGAGCAACTTCTTCAGTTTGAAGTGGGGTCTTGAAAAGAAGGAGGGGACTCGGGGGTAGGAGTGAATTTTGATATAAAA
Organism: Sarcophilus harrisii; assembly: GCF_902635505.1. NCBI lineage: Eukaryota > Metazoa > Chordata > Mammalia > Dasyuromorphia > Dasyuridae > Sarcophilus > Sarcophilus harrisii. Next base: position 96,185,358 of record NC_045429.1, read on the forward strand.
TTGGGTCTTCGAGTCTGCTCGTGCAGCTTTGCTGCCAGTAGGGTGGGAGTTGAGGGAACGGTGCTAAGTAAACTTGGAGCCAAGAGGCATCAGTTCCTAAGTTCTGTTTTTGTTTCAAACTTTCTTTTGGGCTCTGGGTGTCCTAGACCATAGAAATAGCTAAAGTTGCTTTATCCTTAATGCATAGTTTCTGTTTTAGAGAAGTGTGAGGGGTTGTAAGGATCAGAGAAAATATTTAGTCCACCATCTTATTGCTCACATAACCTGGAATCTCAGACTCATGCTGCCTTAGGATGCTCCCTCCTTCCTTAGGCAACTGTCTCTCACTCCTGATGCAGATGCTTCCTCAGCTGTCAGCCCATCCTTGGGACAAACCCAACTTCTTTAAGTATATTACAGTTGCTACATTTACAAGTCTTCCATGATCTTATGGCCTTTTAGAAGTCACCTAAATGCTTCCATCTCAAAGTTAGTCATCAACTCATAGAAGGAAACCCAAAGGAGACAAAGGTGGGAGACGGGGTAGCTGATCTCCCCCCGCCCCAACTCATGACAGGCTCAACATGGTCTACATGCTTCAAAGACAGACAGTAAGAACAGTGTAGGGGCTTAACAAACTGATTTGTATGAATCTGAATCATCAGTTCTTAGGATCACCAGTCAATTTGAGGTCTCTGTTATTCCATGATGCATCCCTGCATGTGACCCAAAGTGGGCTTCCCCAAGGTTTCCATGTGGTAGACTTGGACCTAGGCAAGAAATAATCTATTCTTATATCAAGAGATGGCTTTCATTAACTGGTTCATCCATATTACAACTATATCTGCTCTTAACAAGATAGAAATTCTATTTATTTAAAAGAGGTTAAAGACAGGATGAGGGAGAGAAAAATCTCATCCCTAATTACACTACCTATTCACTGCCTCTTAATGCACATTCTCCCTAATGTTCCCTAAGGGTCCTTTTTACAGTCTGGCTTCCAACTTCATTATGAAACTGAAATCACTTTCTCCATAATTACCAATGGTCTCTTAATTATCTAATGCAATCCTCTTTCTTGACTCTTGATCTTTTCATTGATAGTCACTTCTCTCTGGATGGTCCATGTCTCACTACTGGACTCTAAAGACTGGAGGAGAGAATGAGGCTGATGGCAGTTCTGTCTTACATCCAACTCAAGGGCAAATCAAAACATCACTCTTGTGGGGCTGACAGGACACCATTTGAACCTTCCTAACAAAGGTAAAAACAACCTTGATTGGTAGACATTTCAATGGAGAGGTGGGTTAAAGTCACCTTTGATATTTCCCTTTACTTCTTCTTTGGGAGATGGGAGTAATCCTCAAGTGATAAAATTAGTCTGCAGACTTGATTGTAGCCTGCAATAGTTTTAATTAAATCAACTTGAATATGAATTAAATGGGTGCTAGATGAGGTTACAAAGGTAGACATTAGGATGGAGACTCACTCCACAATAGAATTGAGTCCAGTAGTGGAGGGAATGACTAGACAAAAGCTTGGTCTTTAGGCAAGTTTCTCCTGAATGAAGGTGAAGAGTGAAGTTCTAAATATAACTTATAAGTTATATTATATATTTTATATGTATATACTATATATGTTATATTATACATATAAATTATAATGTAAGTTCCTAAATATAACTTATGGGATTATTAGCATTAAAATATTGGTATTAAATTAATCTAATGTTAAAATGTTATTCAATTATTATTTCAGATTTTATTTATTTTATAATCATTATAAATGTTAAAGTACTAGTCCCCAAGCCAGCTTGCTTAAGTCTTAAAAATAGAATTAAAATCAGATTTCCAGCAGGATGATTTCAGAAAGGCCTGGAGAGACTTACATGAACTGATGCTAAGTGAAGTGAGTAGAACCAAGAGAATATTGTACATGGCAACATTACATAATGATCAAATCTGATGGACATGATTTGTCCAATGAGATGATTCAAACCAATTGCAATGATCTTGTGATGAAGAGAGCCATTCACACCCAGAGAGAGGACTGTGGAAACTGAGTGTGGATCACAACATAGCATTTTTACTTTTTTGTTGTTGTTGTTTGCTTTCATTTTATTTTCTCTCTCATTTTTTTCCTTTTTTGATCTGATTTGGCTTTTGCAGTGTGATAACTGTAGAATTATATATAGAAGAACTGCACATGTTTAACATATATTGTATTACTTGCCTTCTAGGGGAAGGAGTTGGGGGAAGAAAGGTAGAAAAAAAATTGGAAATCAAAGTTATGCAAGGGTGAATATTGAAGACTATCTGTGCATATGTTTTGAAAATAAAAAGCTTTATAAAAAAATTAGATTTCAATTTTATACAACCTAAACATTATCCTTGACTCCCCAATCTCTCTCACATCTTATATTCAATCTATTGCCATATCCCATCGAGTTTACTTTCATAGCATCCCCTCCTCTCCTCTGACATTGTCACCATCTTCATACAAGCCATCATCACCTCACACCTGGATTGTTATAGTAGATTACTTCTGGGTCTGCCTTCTCAAATCTCTCAACAATTCTTCATCCCATCAACTGTTAAACTGATCTTCCTAAAGCACAAACCTGGCCCTGTCATCCACCCCACTATTCAATAAATTCTAATGGCTCCTATCACCACCAGTATCAAATAGAAAATTTCATTTAGTTTTTAGAGCATTTCACAAGCTAACTCTTTTTTATCTTCCAGTATTCTTACATCTCCCTCCTGCTCAGGTATTCTGAGATCCAATAACACTATCCTTTTTATTTTCCCTCCCATAAGACATTCCCTCCATCCTTTTGGTATCTCCTGGTGTTGTCTTTTCACTGATTGTGCTGGGAATTCTCCTTCTGCTTCTTTTCTCCTCTCCTCCTCCTGGCTTCCCTGACTTTCTTCAAGCTCTAGCTAAAAATCTTCTACAAGGATGATGTTTATGGGGCATCCAGTTTGATATGATTAATAGAAAATTGGAGTTGCAGAGAGATTGGGGCTTTTAAAATCCTCCTTTATGCTTAGTGCTTCCTTCCTCCCAACCACATTACCTCCAATTTATCATGTCATATCTATCTATCATCTATCTCGCTTCTATATAGTTATTTTATGTTGTTTCCCTTTTACACTGTGAGCTCCTTGAGGGCTGAGATTTTTATCTTTCTTTGCACCCTCAATATTTAACACCTAATAGGAATACCTTTTGTTGTTGTTGAATCAGTTCAGAAGTGCCCAACTCTTGACCACTTCTGGTGTTTTCTTGGTAAAGATAACGGAATAGTTTGCTATTTCTTTCTCCAGCAAATTTTACAGATGAAGAAATTGAGGCAAAGTGTTAAGTGACTTACACAGGATCACATAGCTAGTAAGAATCTGAGACCAGATTTGAACTCAAAAAGAAGAGCTTAATAAATGCATGTTGACTAATGTGCTATTATTTGGGAGGACTCATATAATCTAGAGCTTGATCTTGGAGAATATCTAGTCCAATGATCTTAATTTGTTGGTAAGACAATAGAAGCCTGTTGTGAGGAGATAATTTGCACACACACACACACACACGCACACACATATATACAGATATCTATATTTATCTATCTATCTATCTACACACACACAGAGAGAGAGAGAGAGAGAGAGAGAGAGAGAGAGAGAATGTGTATAACTGTCAAAGCCAGGAATTGATATTGAATTTTGGGACTCCTGATCCTTTCCATTACTTTCACCATTCCACTTCACCTAAGTGTCTGATACCTTTTCTCCAAAACTACACAGTTCAAACTTGAAATTACAAGGCTATGTCTATTCCATGCTCCCTGAAAGGACTTGATTCATGTATAAACAGGAAGAGATGGTGTTTTTCCACAGTGCTAACTATAAAAATAACTAAAGGCACCAGGAAAAGAGAAATCCTCCATTAAAAGGGAGGAAACACCCTTTCCTAGAATGACATAAGCCTGAAGTATATATGCAAAAGAGGAGAGAAAGAGAAGCTTTCAGGGTAAAGAAGAGCCAGAAGGAAATGGATAGGGCTCTTCTGAGGTTATGGGACCTATTCAGGAATGAGAAAACAAGTGAGCAAAGTAATCATGTTCCCAAGCTCCCTAACCAAAACAGGATCTGCAGGAGCTGAAGCAATCTGATGATGCTCCCATGAAGCTGAAAAGCAGGATGCATAATAGACATGTGGATGCCTCAGCCTGGAAGCAAGCCAGGATATCAGATGGAAAGCAGGCAAGGGGAGATACTGGCAATACTCTTCAATGAAATCTTCAACTCCATTCACACTACTGTCGTTTAGTTCGTAATTATTATGAAGTTTGTGCCTAAGGTCTATGACTGATCGTCTAGTGGGGGAGAGAAAAGAACAAATCTACAATGAAGGCAGAATATAACTTTTTCATTGCTAGAGGAGCTAAGAAGCCCTTCTCTGGTCCACGTAAGTATTGTTAACAATTCTGTTCTTTTTATTATGCCTTATTTAGCTTATTTGCTTGGAGGAAGTCTAGATACTTCTAAAAGCGAGTTGGAAATTCAGCCTTCATGAAGAGGATTCCTAAGCAGGATCACAAGATAAAGAACAAAGTTACTGAGAAGTCATCATAATTGAATTGGATCCCCCACTGTGATGTTCTTTTTCTTTTTCTATAATATATGATGGTTCTCTGTGAGCAGGTTTCTTGGGAAGGTTTCTGGAGGCAGCCTTAAGTTTCAGTTCAAAGTAATAATCACTTCAAACACAGCCAGGAGTTAAAATCCAGTCCTTTATTGTGTCCTTCAAAGTCTTGAGCTTCGGCCCCTAGCTCCCTCCGAATGTCTCCAGCCAGCATAAAGGTGGAATACAGAATGAATCTGTCTCCATCTCTGAGAATGGGTTTCTGTGCCTGGATCTGAGAGCTTCTTGCTTATATGCTGTTCACTGAGTATACTAATCATTACATCACTGGGAAACCATTATTTGTTGTAGGATTAAATCAATGCTAAACTAGATTTAAACATTGTCCCCTCAATTCTACTTAGTATCTTGTTTCACGTTCTGGCCCATAACATCTCCTTGTAGGATCAGATCAATCATCCAGAACCATGCTAAATTAGATAATTATTGTCTCTATCAATTCTAATGCCTTAACAGTTTGTAAGGATTCCAACACTCCAGCAACCCAGACCTTTATGTAGCCTTCAATGTTCACTCTCTTCTCTTTGATAACCTCTCTCTAGCTTTCAGAGACATGACTCTATCCATATCCTTCTCCTACTTATCTTACTATTCTTCAGCTTCTTTTGCTCTCTTCAGTTAGGTCTCACCTTCTCTTTTTAAGGTATTAATTTAACTTTCAGGAAACTCTGAAAGTATTCTCTTGTTTAATTGTGTCTGATTCTTTATGGTCTCATTTGGGGTTTTCTTGGCAAAGATACTGGAGTCATTTGCCATTTCTTGCTCCAACTCATTTTACAGATGAGGAAACTGAGGCAAACAGGGTAAAGTGACTTATCCAGGGTCACTCAGCTAGTAACTATCTAGGACTGGATTTGAATTCAAGATGATTCTTCCTGACTTCAGGCTTGGCACTATGGATTATGCCACCTAGCTTCCCAGAAACATCCTCTACTCCCTCCCTATTAACAGCTTCTTAGAATCCTCAGGCATTTTATTGTTTCATTATCTCCCTTTTTAGGATTATCCTGTCTTTTGTTCTGTTTTGCACAAGATTTTTCCTTCTATTCAATTCAACAAATTTAATAAATGTCTACCTAATATTTGCAAATTGAATGAATTTAGTGTCTACTTGACATGTGCAAAATATTATGCTAGACTCTATTGATTAGAGTAATTATCAAATTAGGAGGAGTTTCTGATTAATTTAATTAAAAGAAGTATCTCTTGAGTTTATCTTTGATCCCCTAAAAAGGAAAATCCTTAGAGTTTTTAAAGGTAGATTGAGTGATTTTAGGAAAATGATTCTCCCAGATCTGCCAAAAAGTGAAAATTTTATTCCATTTGATGAATCAAAGGAATTATCTGAATTTTCTAAGTATGTTTTATATTATTGTGGAATTTTGCCATTGTTTGAGAAATAACATAAATTACCAGCGGAAATATCTTGCCGTTAGAGAGATTTTCCAAGGCAGGATGAAGCTGTCCCTTTGAAGTTTTTTCCTAAGGAAAGATACTTAGAATTTTTAAATAAATTTATTTCTTCCAGATTTATATTTTTTTAAAAACTAGAAATTTGAGGAAAGAATCTTGAAAAGGAAACAGACAATGATAGATAACTAGAGAAATATTCTTCAAAATGGGGTCCTGGGATGACCTTAAGGTGAGTTATTATTTATATATCATGGACTGCTTTGGCAAGAAGCCTAATGGTCCTCTTCTTAGAATAATGATTTTAAGTTTATAAAACAAAAGATATCAAAGAAAGAGGAAATCAAGTCAACAAGCATTTATTAAGTGCCTACTATGTGCTAAGCACTGGGTATATAAAAAAGGCAAAAAACCCAGCCTACCCTCAATGTGCAAACAGCTATAAAGAAACAGCACACCCAGTACACACATTCAAACATACACACATATATATTGGATTGATTGGGGGGGGGGGGAGAGGATCCATATATATATTTATGTATATACAATATACATATACATATTTATAATGTCATATTATTGAATTTTAAGAAATAACAAAGTTAGTTTCAGAAGGTTTGCATCAACTAATGCAGAGTTGAGTGAGCAGAGCAAGGAGAACAATTTATATTTTAATAACATTACAAAGAAAAACAACTGAAAGATTTAAGATTTAATCAATCTAATGACCAATCACAATTCCAAAAGAATGACAATAAAGCATTCTTCCTTCTTCTTGAGAAAGGTGATGGATTCAAGGTGAAGAGTGAGATAAATATTTTTGGACATGGCTAATGACACAATTTAGTGTGCTCAACTGTGTAATTGTTATAAGGATTTTCTTGGTTTTTTTTTCCCCCAGTTGTGGAATGGTGGTGGAAGGAGAAATAATAGGTGCTGTTAAATAAATATATAAGAAAAATAAATTAATAAAAGAAAATAAAGGTAGGAGTATACGACTCATCAGCCACTTGGACCATTAAGCTTACCCATTTCACAGGCTTAAGATGACTTGGAGCATAGGATATTGGGACACTGGAAATAATGATCTTAATTTGTTGGTAAGACAATAGAAGCCTGTTGTGAGGAGATAATTTTACACACACACACATACACGCATACACATATATACAGATATCTATATCTATATCTATCTATCTATAGAGAGAGAATGTGTGTAACTGTCAAAGCCAGGAATTGATATTGAATTTTGGGACTCCTGATCCTTTCCATTACTTTCACCATTCCACTTCACCTAAGTGTCTGATACCTTTTCTCCAAAACTACACAGTTCAAACTTGAAATTACAAGGCTCTGTCTCCTTCCCACTCTATGCAGGAATTTTGCCTGCATAGCTTGATAGAGATACTTGGATGGCAGTTGGGTAGTTCTATGTGTGTGTACATATATGTGTGTTGTGTATGTATGTGATATATGTATGTGAAGGACACAGCCTTCCTTCTGTTAACCAATAAACTTACTGTTTAGGAACATGTGTTTTGTGGGAGGCTTTTTTTCAGTGTTCTCTGAGAACCATATATTCTGTCAAAACAAACAAAACAAAAGGTATAAATATTTTTAATGAAATCAACAAATGTTTAGTGTTGTGCTTTCTTCACAGAAAGTTTTATTTTTCCAACAAAGAAAAGAAAGTTGTAGGGAAATCATGTTTTGTTCCGTTTTAATTAATCAGATTTACCAGATCTGCAGTGGGCTGACCAAAGCACCGTCATCAAAGTCATTTCCACCATATCACCACCAGCACCACACCCTGATGACTCTCACTCCAATTGCAGAATCAGCTTTGAAATGATTTAAAAAACAGACTTCTGAAGAATTGGATCAACACACATAATCTTACAAAGTAAGATAATAAAAACCACAAGGATATCCTTCCTTCCATAGCCCAAGTTTATATTATTTCCAGTTCTTTTTGTTATTATTATTATTATAACTTTTTATTGACAGAACCCATGCCAAGGTAATTTTTTACAACATTATCCCTTGCACTCACTCCTGTTCCGACTTTTCGCTTCCCTCCCTTCACCCACTCCCCTAAATGGCAGGTAGTCTTATACATGTTAAATATGTCACAGTATATCCTAGGTACAATATATGTGTGCAGAACCAAACAGTTCTCTTGTTGCACAGGAAGAATTGGATTCAGAAGGTAAAAATAACCTGGGAAGAAAAACAAAAATGCAAGCAGTTTACACTCATTTCCCAGTGTTCCTTCTCTGGGTGTAGCTGCTTCTGTCCATCACTGACCAATTGGAACTGAATTAGATCTTCTCTTTGTCAAAGAAATCCATTTCCATCAGATTACATCTTCATACAGTATCGTTGTTGAGGTACATAATGATCTCCTGGTTCTGCTCATTTCACTCAGCATCAGTTCATGTAATTCTCTCCAAGCCTCTCTGTATTCATCCTGCTGGTCATTTCTTACAGAACAATAATATTCCATAACATTCATATACCACAATTTACCCAGCCATTCTCCAATTGATGGGCATCCATTCAATTTCCAGCTTCTGGCCACTACAAACAGGGCTGCCACAAACATTTTGTCACATACAGGTCCCTTTCCCTTCTTTAGTATCTCCTTGGTGTATAAGCCCAGTAATAGCACTGCTGGGTCAAAGGGTATACACAGTTTGATAACTTTTTGGGAATAATTCCAGATTGCTCTCCAGAATGGCTGGATGTGTTCACAATTCCACCAACAATGTATCAGTGTCCCTGTTTTCCCCACATCCCCTCCAACATTCATCATTATTTTTTTCCGTCATTCTGGCCAATCTGACAGGTGTGTAGTGGTATCTTAGAGTTGTTTTAATTTGCATTTCTCTGATCAATAATGATTTGGAACACTTTCATATGAGTAGAAATAGTTTCAATTTCTTCATCTGAAAATTGTCTGTTCATATCCTTTGGTATTATGTCCAGTTCTTAGTTAAAGACAGGAGATAGTGGTAGAAGGAGCAGACCCAGGAGATAATCTATCAGGGATAACTAGGAAAAGGAATAGAAAGAGAAATATAAGAACTTGTAGTGTAGGGGACAATAGCTCTCTGCTCACTTTGAAATCAGCCTTTTAGGTTATATCTCTTTTTTCTTTACAGGGAAACACCCTGTGCTGGGCACCATGTACTGGTCCTTTAGATGCTACACCATTATATTAGCTCTTTAGAATTTTCATCAGCTTGGGAATCCCCAATATAATTAAAACATTTATTTTCGGGTGATTATTAGAAGCCAACTTGCTCTGCCCTGACCTCAGTCTAGGAATGGAGTAATAAGGAGTTGGGCCTGATATGAATAAGCCCATTTGTCAAACAAATCTGAGTTTACCTACCTTTACCTCTCTCTCAGAGATCAGGAAGAAACTTACCTAGAAGGCAATTGGACATTAGCCCATTGTCCTGGAAAAAATTAATTTGTATTTTTCTTGAGGTAAGGGAGGAGACAACTATGATCTGAGCCCTGAACATTCTGTTCAAAGACATGGCATCTGGGGGACATTTCTGGCTTGCAGGCTCTTTGGCCACCATTTGACACTGTTTTTCCCCTTGGAAATCTTAGGACATGAGGGCAATCATAATAGTGGTATAGTGAGGCAGTTTGGCTTAGCTTCACAATCAGGAAGGTCTGGAGTCAAATCCTGCCTCAGACACACACTGATTGTATGACTTTGGACAAGTCACTTCCAGCAACTTTCTAAAACCTTAAGTTGTAGAGAAGACAGCAACTTATATTGATAGAAGGAATCTCTACTATCAACTAAGCCATAGATCCAATTCCCCTAAATTTTGTGGAGCGCTTTACATACACACTCTCATTTTATTATCAAAATAGCCCTTTGAGATAGGTGCTATTTTAATCTCCATTTTACAGTTTAAGGAACTAAAGCAGACAGAGATTAAGTGACTTACCTAACATCAGACAGTTGGTGAATGCAAGAGTTAAATAAGAAAAATGGAGAAGGGGCAGCTAGGCGGTGCAGTGGATAGAGCACCAGCCCTGAATCAGGAGGACCTGAGTTCAAATTTGATCTCAGACACTTAACACTTTCTAGCTGTGTGACCTTGGGCAAGTCACTTAACTCCAATTGCTTCAGCAATAAATAAATAAATAAATTTTAAAATAGAGATAATGGAGGTAGATTATTTAAAAGGAAAGTAAAGGATATTACTTAAGAGGAAAATAAAATGGAAGGTAAAAGAAATACACTAATATAGAGAGAGAAAGGAGAAAGAAGGAGGTAGAACTTATTCTTTTTCATAATTAAGAGTGGGAGTAGTGGGCATCAAATGAATTTGACACTTCTCTGAAATAAGCAAAAGAGCATTGAACACAAATTTACACATACAAAAACTCTGCTGTAGAAGTGGAGCCAAGATGTTGGATTAGCAGGAAAACGTATTGTCAAATTTTACACATCAATTCCTCTTTAAAAAAACAAAAACAAAAACAAAACAAACAAAAAAAAAAAAAAACAAGAAAATGCACTATATTCTGTTTGGGAAATCCATGAAAAAAAAAATCACAATGAAATATTTTTTCTAGCCTGAGGCAACATAGGGAAATGAACAGACAGGTCTGAGGTCCTGGGGAAGGGAATCTGACCAGAAGTCCTCAGATAGAGCATTCTGCTGCAAGGAAAGGCTGTGTACCAAGACAAGAACTCCGAGATCCAGTCTATATTTGTGTAGGGTACAGGTACTGGTGCCAACTGACAGCTCTGTCTCTCGCTGGGTCAGGGCCCGAGGCTGTGCAACAAGCAAAAAGCAAGTTCAAACACAAGCAAGAGCTAGGAATGGAGTGAGGTCACAGTTCCAGCTTCAAATCTAATCTGAAACATGTAGTGGGATAATCAGAGCAGCATTCCCAGACCAAAGGGAAGCCTATAGTTCTAGCCTTCTGAACCAGCAGAGTTTTCCTCTGACTAGTAAAATCTGAGTCTAGCTGCAGTTTATTGAAACTACAAATGGGCCAAGCCCACAAGCATTTTGATCAGAAGACCAAACCTAAGTCAGGAACTTGCAGAGATCAGGCTGGTAGAGCAAAAACTAGACTTTACCCTAGGCCAGACCCCTATGGGAGGGATCCTTGCTTGCCCTGGTACCTTCCTTCAAGAAGCGTGACAAAGTCTAACCCTAACATCGAGTTTAAAGTCAGGAAGTAGGAAGAATAAGCAAACAACCAAAAAATGGCACCTTAAAAAAAAAAAAAAAATCCAAAATCTCAAGACACAAAGCCAGAAAAAGAGAATGACTCCAAGAATCTACAAACAAAACCTAAAAGAAAATATAGCTTGGATACATGTTCAACTAGAATTTCTGAAAGAGATTAAAGCCAGATTTTGAAAGAGTTTTAAAATATTTTTACAGATGAAAAAAGCATGCTAGAAGAAAACATTGGAAAATAAATTAAAACTATGGGAAAAAGAATTAGAAAGGGAATTAGCAGCTTAGCAAAAATGATACAAAACCTTGCCCAAGTAACAAATTCCCTGAAAATTAGATTGGACCAAATAGAAGCCAATGACTCCATGAAACAAAAAACATTAAAACAAAGAGTAAGACAAAGTAAAACAAAAAGAGTAGATAATGTATCTCACAAGAAAACAATTGACTTTGGAAACAATGAAGTAATGTGAGAGTACCCTCAAGATGTGTTTACCAGGTAGCTGCACTAGACATGGAATAAAGGCAATAACCTGAAAGAATCAGTTAAAAGTCTGCAGTGAATCAAAAAACTTGCTCACTTCCAGATACTTTTGCTTTTGTTTGCTGACTGACCTTGCTGAGGAGACTACCTCAAACTAGCCTGAACTAACTTTGTGGTCAAACATTACTGCCAAACATCCTGCTTCTGTGTCCCACCTGTTTATGGAAAAGACTCTCCGCTCTTTACCCTGACCCCTCCCCAAACTTCCCCTTTCTGGTTTTCAAGCATAAATTGCTCCTGCCTCTCCTAGGCTGTAGGCTTCCTTGTATCTTGTATTTGGTTAAAAAACCTTTCAGGGCAGCTAGGCAGTGCCGTGGATAGAACACCAGCCCTAAAGTCAAGAGGACCTGAGTTCAAATTTGACCTCAAACACTTAACACTGCCTACCTGTGTGACCCTGTGGGAGTCACTTAACCCCAATTGCCTCAGGAAAAAAAAATAACAATAATGAAAATTAAAAAAAAAAAAAACCTTTCTGGTTTCAACTCAACTTGGACTTCTCTGTATGTAAAGAATATGTTTAACTTGATTGATAGGATAATAATTTAAGAACCATTCAACTACCTGAAAGCTATGATGGGAGGAAAAGATAGAAAGGGACAGAAACACAGAGAGAGTGCTTATAGATCATATTTCAAGAAATCATAAAAGAAAACTGTTCAGATCTTTCTTAGAACCATAGGACAAAGAAGAAATAGAAAGAAGCCACTAGTCCCCTCCTAGAGCTTCCAGGCCAAAGAAAAATTAAAGTAAATAACCAGAAAAAAAATCAAGAACTGAGGGGCTATAGTCAGGTTCATACATAATTAGTAAAAGCAAAAAACATGGGTTTAAAACCAAGAATAACTTTCTCCCCTCCCAACAACTTCTGAATATAATCCCACAGGACAAAAAATGAGCCATTAATGAAACAAAAAGCTTCTAAGCAGTCCTGATGAAAAACCCAGACTTGCATGGAAACTTTGAAATGCAAATACAGGAGTAATCAGAAACATTAAAAAGGCAAACAAGAATAAGTAATCATAAAGTATTGAACTGCTTACTTGCTAATATGTGGATATGTGTCCCCTCAGACTCCTATCATTAGGGAGCATATAGGGAATCTAATAAGACAAAGGAACCAGGAGTAGTTTTTTTCTTTTGTTTTATTTTCTTTTTAATCTTTGTAACCCCAACATTTAGCACAAGTACCAGAAACATAATAAGCAATCAACAAATGCTAGTTGATTTATTATTTTCAATACCATTACCCTGCATAATTTATTAGTATATAATGCAGGTGCTTATCTATACCTGAGAATGGTTTTGTAATATTGTGAGCATCTTTAAAAAAGAATGAAAAGAGAAGGGAAGAGGAAAACATGGTGAGGGGTGGGAGACTGAGAAGAATGTTAGGAAAAATTACCTCACATAATCAGGGTATATAAATAGAACAAGGAGGAAGAAGTAGGAAAAGTTACTGACACTTGAACTATAATCTCATCTGAACTGGTCAAAGGAGAGAAGAATACATGCAGACAGAGATCCACACACATGATCACATACACACACATGGTTGGGTATTAAAATGTACTTCACTCAATAAGAAAAGAAGAAAAAAAGAAGACAAAAGAGAAAGGGAAATAAGAGAACAGGTAGACTAAGGGATGGATTAGTTTTTAAGCAAAACTAATTTTAACCAAGAATGTACAAAATAAAACAATTCTTTTTGTGACAGCAAAGAATTAGAAACTGAGGAGATACTCATGGATTAGAGAAAGACTGAACAAGTTTTGATGTATAAATGTGATATAATAGTATTGTACTTTTGTATTATTTGTACTATTGTAGAAATGATTGGGATGCTTTCAGAGAAACTTGGGGAGGCTTGTATAAACTGATGCAAAGTGAAGTGAGCAGAACCAGAAGAATAATTTATACAGCAATGACAAAATTATAAAGATAATTAATTCTGAAAGATTTAGTAACTCTAATCAACACAATGATCAACCACAGTTCCAGAGGCATAATAAAACATGTCATCCACCTTCAATGATTTTTTAAAATCCTTTATAATCTAATTTCTTTTTTTGTATTTTAAATTTATTTATTTATTAAATGTTTAAATAGAAAATAGAAAAAAAATTACCTTGGCACAGCAGAGCAAAAGAGAGTATTCAAAATTTAAAACAATAAATTTCCATTTCAAGAAAGCTTATATAGTAAATACTACACATTATATTTAGTTCATGAACATCTTTGCTTCCTTGTAGATTTTTTTTTATTTCTGCTGTGTATGTTTTACTTTATTCTTTCCCCCTTTCTTCCCCTAAGAAGGTTAAAACTAAGTACAGATATTTTTATATCTACATATATATGCATACATACATATGTAGATATATATAAATACAGATATTTATAATCATACACATATACACACAAATGCATTCATAAACATCTATATAAAGCCATATTATAGTTGCTTGTCCTCTGTTTTTCTGAAGATAGATAACATCATCCTTCATAAGTCTAAATCTTTCTATATTTTTCCAAATCTACCAACTAGTCATTTCCTACACCATAACAACATCCCAACCTTATACTAGCTACTTATTTTAAATTGACTAAAACAATATTAATATCACTGACATATATTATAGTTTCCCTATTTTTCTTTTTTGAGATACACAAAACACCTCCACATATACAATATAAACAGTTTGTCCTTATTATGTCCCTTGTAATTAGTCTTTGATGTTTATTTCATATTTCTCTTGTATCTTATATTTTGTATCTTATATTTTAAATTTTCTATTAAGTTTAGATCTTGCAACAAAATCCTGAAAGCCTGGCAATTCATTGACTGGTTTTTTTTTTTAATTCAAAATTTTGCTTAACTTTGCTGGGTATGATATTATTTGGTCCTAATCCCAGTTTTTTAGCTCTTCAATATATAATGTTCCAAGACTTGCAGTCTTTAAGTAGCCACTGCTAGGTCTTGTGTGATTCTAACTGTGGCTCCTTCATATTTGAATTTTTTCATCTTTTACTTGTAATATTTTCTCCTTGAGTTGGGTTTTTTTAGAATTTGGCTATGATATTATTGTAGGTTTTCCTTGTAGCATCCCTTTCAGGTGATGATGGATAGATTTTTTTTTCTTTTTTTTTTTTTTTTAACTTTCTTCTCTTGTCCTGATACTTCAGAACAATTTTCTTTATTTCTTGTATTATTGTATCAAAATTATTTTTTGATCATAACTTTCAAATAGTTTGATTTTAATTATTCTAGCTTTCTCTTCTTTATCTGATCTCTACATCAATTGTTTTTTTTTTATGAAATGAGATTTTTATTTTTTCATTCTTTGTATATTGCTTTATTATTTCTTGGTCACATAACTTTTCTGGCTTCCTCTTACTCAATTCTAGTTTTCAAGGAGTCATTTTCTTCCTTAAGATACTAGATCTCCTTTTATACTTCCATGATTTTCTTTTCATAATTTTCTTGTTGTTGTTGTTGTTGTTGTTTTTTTGCAGCTAGCCTGGAGGTGTTTACACTTTATCTGAACCAAACTTCCCTCCTGAGGTCTTTCTATGGATCTTCTCCATTTGTCCCAGGAGGACCACTATTCTGTTCTGCTCCAACTTTTCTTTGTTTAGCAAGCACTACTTTATCTTATTTGTGGGTGAAATCTGGAGAGCTTGGAATTTTCTGGTCTACTCCATCTTCCCAGAATCTTCTTGGCCTGACCAATCTAATTTCTTTTAATCTTTTCCAGGCTTCTTATATTTGACTCTCTTTTATGTATTCTGCCATCTAATGAAGATGGCCTCCTTGCTTATGTCTCCCAACATGCATTTTTCTTTTTTTTTTTTTAAATTATAATAGCTCTTTATTTTTCAAAATACATGCAAAGAAAGTTTTTTGACATTCACCTCTGCAAAACCTTGTGTCCTAAATTTTTCTCTCTCCTTTCCTCCCAGCACCCTCCCCTAGACAGCAAGTAATCAAGTATAGATTAAATATGTGAAACTCTTCTAACGCTATTTCCACATTTATAATGCTACACAAGAAAAATCAGATTAAAATGGAAAACAATTAGAAAGAAAAAAAAACAAACAACATAAAAAAAGTGAAAATACTATATTGTGATCTACATTCAGTATCCTTAGTCCTCTTTCTGGATGCAGATGGCTCTTCCCCTCAAAAGTATATTGCAATTGCCTTGAATCACCTTATTGTTGAAAAGACCCAAGTCCATCATATTGATCATCACATAATTTTGTTATCACTGACTTCAGTATTTTCCTAGTCCTACTCATTTCACTTAGCATTAGTTCATGTACGTCTTTCTGGGCTTTTCTGAAATCAGTATACTCATCATTTCTAATAAAACAATAATATTCCATTACATTCACATACCATAACTTATTCAGCCATTCTCCAATTGGTGGGCATCCACTCAGTTTCTAGTTTCTGGCCACTACAAAGAGGGCTGCCACAAACATTCTTGCACATATGGGTCCCTTTTCCACCTTTAGGATCTCTTTGGGATACAGACCCAGTAAAGACACTTTTGTTGTCTTAATTTGCATTTCTGTAATTAATAGTGATTTAGAGCATTTCTTCATATAACTAGAAAACACCAAACATTTTTCACTGGCTGTTCTCATGCTTGCACTTGGATCCTTTCTTGTCTTTGCTGCTTCATTTCCCTGGTTTTCTTCAGATCTCAGCTAAAATCCATTCTTGTGCAAGTCTTTCCAGTCATTTTTAATGCTGATTCCTTTCCTCTAGGATTATTCCCAATTTATTCTGTATATACATAGTTGGACATAGATGTTCACATAGTGTCTCCTCCATTAAATTGTAAGCTCCTTGAAGGCAGGGACTATTCTTTATCTTTCTTTAGATTCCCAATGATTAACATAGTGCCTGAAATAGAGTAGTGTTTATTAAATGCTTGCTAATCATTGACTGAGTGAATCAAAATCTCTAGATGAGCTCATCAGTAAGAAAGCAAGGTGCTCCATGGGATGGGCTTTCAGTGAACCCATTAAAAACAAACATATAATTAATATTTACTTGGTTAAATCTTTAATATGATTTACAAGTTTTATTTCATTTGATCTTTACAATAATCTTGTGAGATAGATGCTATTATTATCCCACTTTATAGAGGGAGAAACTGGAGCTGAGAGAGATTAAGCGATATAAATCAGGAAAAAGGTAAATGTAAATCATTATCATCTTCTTGGATCTCTAAATGATTTGTGAGGCAAACGCAGCAAATTAAGGAAACTCTAATTCAGTATTTTGCAAGATTGAAGAATTACAAAATACCAACTACAACAAAAGTAGAATGGGCATTATTTATAATTTTTTTTAAGTTTGGAGAGGAGGCTGTGCCAAAACAACAAAGGTCTTTTCAATTTAACTAGGATGAAATATTACTTAAGGTTTACAAAATGTTCTCCTCATTGTGGATACATCCAACCATTCTGGAGAGTAGTTTGGAACTATGCTCAAAAAGCTATCAAACTGTGCATACCCTTTGATCCAGCAGTGTTACTACTGGGCTTATATCTCAAAGAGATCTTAAAGGAGGGAAAGGGACCTGTATGTACAAGAATGTTTGTGGCAGCCCTCTTTGTAATAGCAAGAAACTGGAAACTGAGTGAATGTCCATCCATTGGAGAATGGCTGAATAAATTGTGGTATATGAATATTATGGAATATTATTGTTCTGTAAGAAACGACCAGCAAGATGATTTCAGAAAAGCTTAGAGGGACTTACATGAACTGATGCTGAGTGAAATAAGCAGGACCAGGAGATCATTATATACTTCAACAACAATACTATATGATGATCAATTCTGATGGATGTGGCCCTTTTCAGCAATGGGATGAAGCAAATCAGTTCCAATAGAGCAGTAATGAACTGAACCAGCTATCCCCAACGAAAGAACTCTGGGAGATGACTATGAACTATTACATAGAATTCCCAATCCCTCTATTTTTGTCCGCCTGCATTTTTGATTTCCTTCACAGGCTAATTGTACACTATTTCAAAGTCTGATTCTTTTGTATTGTATTTAACTTATACTTTAACATATTTAACATGTATTGGTCAACCTGCCATCTGGGGGAGGGGGTGGGAGGAAGGAGGGAAAAATTGGAACAAAAGGTTCGGCAATTGTCAATGCTGTAAAATTACCCATGCATATAACCTGTAAATAAAAGGCTATAACAAGAACAACAAAAATGTTCTCGCCACTTTGTGAAGTTGGTATAATATAGATATGATTTCCATTTTATAGATGAAGAATTTGAGACTCAGGGAGATTAACTTTTCCCGAGACACACAATAATTATCCTGACCCCTAAGTCCAATATACTCTTTTCATTACAGTATATAGCAATACAAAGTGGCTTACCTTTGAGATAAGCTACATAGGAATAATGGATGGAATCAGGAAGACTGGATTTAAATCCAGTCTCTGATATTTACTAGCTGTATGATCATGAGTGAATCACTTAAATCCCTTATCATTTCCATCACCTATTAAATGAAATTAAATGAAATGAGATTAAAAAAAAAACCTTCTTAGGGTTGCTATAAAATTGAAATAAGTTTAGATGATGCTGATGATAGCATCTATATATCACTTTAAGGTTTGCAAAGGGCTTTACAAATATCTTATTTAATCCAAATGATAATCCTGGGAGATAGGTGATATTATTAGACCCATACTGAAAACAGCCGCTCGCAGAACACAAGTATCCACCTCAATCCCTTCTGAAGTAACTTCTCTAGGTGGGGAACTCTGCTCAAACTTAACAGGGATGCACCACTATTTCAGAAGAAAACTGGGGCTAGGCAGAGGAGAAACCATTTCTCAGACACCTCACTTGGAATCCAGATACCCTTTACATTCCCTATTTTTCTCTCTCTCCTTTTTACTGTTTCTAGGTATGGAGAGTTTTTTAGAAAGATAGAAATGAATCTCCATTCCCCCTTTTTTTTTTTCAGAAGTACTTTTCATTTATTATTTATATATGTTTCTATTTCTAGTTATTTTCACATCTCCCCCATTAAAAAGTCTGTTTTTTAAGGAGTCATTTTTTGTCTTTCTTTGTATTCCCCATGCTTAGCATAATGCCTGCAAGACAGAGTAGATGATGGATATGGAACATTATACATATTGTCAAATTCAACTGATAGCTGTATGTAGTTGTAAACTGAGAATTGCTGGCTAATTTATAGTTCTTAGTCTTCTTATTATTTTAATTCACAGTTTGAATCCCCTGAGAAACATCTATCCCAGGTTCAAGATATTCCTAAAATTAAAATGTCACAAGCCCTCACCAACATATTTACCTCTTAATAATCAGCCAGAGTACACAATTAGCTCAAGGCAACAGCATTTAAAAAGAACAGCAACAAAACATTTCCCATATAAAGTTGGGGCACTATCCCCCAATCGGTATCACCTAGGAGATTGAATGATACAAAAGTTGGAATAGATGCACAAACAGGGTTTATATGTGACTGGAGCACAATGTGTGGAGGAGTAGATGAAACTATAAAGATTACAAGCTATGGGGCTACTGATGTTTTATGTGGTTCGTACTGGTCTCTTCTCAGTGAATGAGGTCATGTTCAGCCCTCTGGTTTGTGAGATCCTGTGTCATATAAAATTCTCAGCTCGGTATTGCTATGCTTTTTCATTAAGAAAAGGAAACTTTCCTTAGGCACTTGGTGGTAAAGTGAATAGAAGCTTAGACCAGGAGTTAGGAAGAGTTCAAATCCAGCCTCTGTGAGCCTCAAATCCAGGCTGTGAAGAATTCACAATGGCATTCTCTTTGCCATTTGATTTATTTAGGAGACAAGGTAACAGACAAAATGAAGAGGTAATAAATCAGATTGCTTGTCTTGGGGAAGGGGAAGCTAAGGGAGTTAGGGAAAAACATTTAAAATACAAAGTTTTACAAAAATGAATGTTGAAAACTATTTTTTCTGGAAAAATAAAATACTATTGAAAAAAAATGAAGAGATAAAATGAATACCAGGAGTGATAAATATGAAATAATATTGGGAAAGCAATATAAAGAATATTATAGTTAGCAAGGAAACGGGTTTTAAAATTTTATAAGGGAAAAGACAAGTTCCCTAGTGGAACTCACAGTTAATCAGGAGAAAGGGAATACACCAGAAGGTGGGAATGCACCATTGACTGGCAAGCTAAACCCAATAGAGGACTTTAGCAGACTAATCCCAAAAGGGGTTAGCAAGGGAAGGGGCTTACAGCACTGATTAGCCTCTAACCTTCAAAGAAATTTAGCACCCTAAAATAGCCAGTTACCTATAATAAGGAGAAGATATCATGAGACATGGGGAGAAGGGCTGAGAAGAAAGATACTAGGAGATCAGGGTCATTGCCAGCTAACCCCTAAAAGGGATTGAGCAAAGATAGTGTAGGTCATGGGCACATTGATAGGGAAAATATAATCTCTGGGGGAGAGGTTTGACATCATAACTTGGTTTTTTAATTGGATTCAATAATGTGGGGTTTCCAATGAATTGATTACCTGAAGCAGGCAGGAAGAAGGTACTGATAGAGATCAATTTAGGTCCCACCCTCTGTAGAAGTCTTGAACAGTCTTACCTTGTTATGTCCTGTCAAAAATCCCAGTCATGTCCCTGAGGTTAAATTTTCCCTATAAAATCTACTTTTGGGCCATTTCATGGCTGCTGCCTTCCTTTGGGTCAGTCTGCCACAGTACTCTCCTAACTCCACTCTGCTTCCCAATCCCACTTCTCCCTACAGCTAACTTAAGTCTTTTAGGGTGCTAAGTCCCTCTCAGGATTTAGCCTGCCAGCTAAGGACATGCTCCCACCTCATGGGGTGCTCCCTTCCTCCTGGGTAATTGTGCGGTCCACTGAGGAACTTGTCTTTCCTGTGCTCTCCCAACTCTAGTTCATATCTACCATCCCCAGTATCTATTGCATCCCTTCAGTTTACCCGTAATCTCTTCCCTAAATAAATGTTCCTTTTACCAAAGAGAATGGCCATTCTTCACATGACTGAACCCCAACTTTTGGAGCCTGCCATTATCTGGTGCTTTCATCACCCACATCAATAAGAACAAGAGAGGAAAAAACTGGAAAAGAAATTTCTTCTATGGAAGAAAGAATCAGAAAGGAAATTAACAGTTTAATGCAAGAGGTCTCTTGGCAGTCCACTCTCCTTTGAATTAGCTCAAGTTGTTAGGAAGATTTCATTGAATGTTAATTTGACTCTTGGATAGTTCTTTCTGTTGTCTCAGGTTTTGTCCTTTGGGGATAAACCTAATTCCTCTTTCATATATGTGGCCATAAAGGTCACCATTATGTCACCATACAAGTTTTCTCTTCTATAGGTTAAAGATCCCCATTTACTGATATTGCATCTACATATGACATAATCTAAAAGTCCTTCCCTTTTCTAGTTGCCTTCCTCTAGAGGTTTTCCAGTTTATCAATGTTCTGATAAAATGTGGTTTAGAAACTGCTCACAATTCTCCAGATATTTTCTGATGAACACTTCCTGTTTCTTGTAGTCATCTTTTCATGTAGCTCAAGATCACAGTGGTTTTTTTTTTTTAAATTTTGATAGTACACTAGAGGCAGAAGGTGGAAGGCAACAAGCATTGAATATGTGCTTACTAGCCAGATACTGTAGTAAATTCTTTACAAATATAATCTCATTTGATCTTCACCCCTCAAAGTACATGCTATTTTTTTTTTAAATCATTTTATCAGTGAAGAAACTTGCAGGTAGAAGTGAATTGTTCCTGATCCCAGGCCTAACCTTCTATTTACTAAAAACTAGCTGCTAATTTACACTAATTTTGCAATCTGTTAAAACTTCCAGGTAGTCTTCAACTACCTTCAACTTCTAACTATGTTCCTTCCATTTTGTACTTAGTAATTTGATTTTTAAAAATCTAGTTCTGTCTTTGCATATATTTGGAAAAATAAAAAGCTATTATAAAAAAAGATCAAATGAGATAACATATATGGAACATGTTATAAATTTTAATGCACTAGGTAATTGCTATTATTATGACCATAATTATTATTAAAAGCTCTAATTACAAATCTAAAAAAAAAATCTATTTTTAAGATTTTTTTTGCAGTTGATAGAGTACCAATCCTGAAGTCAGGAGGACCTGAGTTCAAATCATATCTCAGACACTTAACACTTCCTAGCTATGTGACCCTTAGCAAGTCATTCCCAATTGTCTCTTTAAAAATATATATATAGATAGATTTTTTTGCATTAATTCCTATTTAATTTCATCTTATCTTAGCCTGTCAAGAACATTTTGGATCCTGATTCTGCAACCACTGAGCACAACTAAAATATCTCTTTATTTGTATCCAGTATCAACTTCCTATTAGCCATTTCTTGGTTCTGTTCTTTCCAGTTCAATTCTTTGCAGATTATTCCTTTAGGAAGAGAAAATCCAAATAAATATACAGTGAAGCAACTCTTCTTTTTCTTTATATTTAGGTATAATAATGCTAACCCCCCAGAAAAGAGGTCCCACTCTTTCTTTGATCTTTTTTTTTTTTTAACCCATAGAAACAAAAAAAGCAAAAGAAAACAGTCTTTTTTGTTGTTCATATCTTTCCTAGACAGCTAATTAGGCACATTCTAAACTTGTGGCATCTCTGGCCTTATTTTACAGGACTACGTCACATACTTTTTTTTTTTTTTTAGCATTCATCTTGTTACTAGTTCTGACTTCTATCTTGTTCATGTTGTTCAGTTGTATCCAATTCTTTGTGACCCCATTTGGGTTTTTCTTAGCAAGGATACAGGAGAACTTTGCCATTTCCTTCTCCAGTTCATTTTATAAATGAGGAAACTGAGCAAATAAAATCACAAGTTCAGGGTCACTCAGCTAGTGTCTGAAGCCAGACTCAAACCTAGGAAGATCAGTCTTTCTGATTAAAAAGACCTGATACTCTATCCACTACACCACCTACCTGCTGTTTTTTCCAACTTCTACTTGTCTTTTAAAAACCCAAAAAACCCTTGGGTTTTTAAAAGAACCCAAGTTGGTTGGTATCTGCATTGAGATAAATTCTCTTCAAATAACTTGTATTTTTTTCTCCTCACATTTTCTCGAATTTCATTATGAAGAGCTGCTTTTTCCTTCTGCCTTGACTTCCTACCTATCCTTCATCAGAACTATTTAAAAATCCACTCTACAAAATAAAGTTATGCAAGTCAAACTCTACTGGACTCCCTCTCTCAAATGTTAAGTGATAGTAGTCATTTCTTCCCAAATTCCCATAGTTTCCATTCAGCAACTGATAGTAAGAAATCAGATCTTGAATAGAATTTACCTTTGTTGGTTATTATTTGAAAGATGAAATTGATGTTAAGGGAAATTAGGAAGTTATGACGCGTAATTCAAAAGATCGGGTATTGCAAAGTCAGCTCAAACTGCTTTACAGGAACTGATTGTTAACATTTCAAAGTATGCATTTACATCTAGGACAAATGCTAAGAGAAATCAGAACTTGATTTATTGTTTTGCTGATTGCCTAGCCATGGTGTCAGACTCAATTACACGATCTATGTTGTTTGCATTTTTATTTATTTCTATTAAATATTTTCCAATTATATTTTAATCTGGTTCTAGTTTGATGCTTCTGATGTAGACCAGGATAAACTATGGCCCAAGTAGGGCTAAATTTCTCTCTTTCTACAAGCAAGGAATGGTTTTTATGTGTTTAAAAAGAATATCTAAATATGTAAAAACCATTCTTTGGTGGAGCACACAGAACCCTGAATTTGGCTGTCAAGTCAAATCTGGTCTATTCTCTGGCCTAGATTTAAGCAAATGATGGAGAAAATGTTAATAAATCAGATTAAATTTTAAATTATCTTGTATAAATTAATTTTTTGAGAACCAGTTGTTAAACATTTACCAGCACATCTCTGATGGTCGCAGACATTATAATGGACTTTGAATAAAAAAACAAAACAAAACCTGTGCTTATTATATCTTGATTGACCCACTGAAGGCTGAAGTCCTCCTTCTGGGATGGAGCATGTTACTGCTGGAGGCTCCCTTAACCTGAGTATAAATTTGTTTCCTCATTTGTCAAATTGGAATGATGACCTCACTGGGTTCTTGCAAGACTCAAATGATTCCAATATATGTAAAGCATTATGTAAACTTCATTAATTCATCTATATGATTTTAGGTGATTCAGTGACTAGAACACTGAGCAGAGTCAGGAAGACCTGAATTTAAATATGGCCTCGAACAATTACTAGCCACAGGACCCTAGGTAAGTCACTGAACTCTGCTTCAGTCTCCTCATCTGTAAAACAAACCAGAAAAGGAAATGGCAAATCACTCCAGTGTCTTTGCCTGGACAGTATGGCTTATTTGGCTGAATTGGGATGTGGCTAATTGGCTGAAAAGAACAAAGCACTTTAAAGATGGGGAAAATGAGGTTTAAAGGAAGGGAAAGACCCTTTGTCCCCATCCACTCCTCCTTCCCGACATGGACAGGACAAGGAGTAGGGGCTAGTTTTGTAATCTCACTCTCTAGTCTAGGGCCAGGCTACTGTCCTTCCCGGCAGGGAAGCCTGGTGAGTGGCCAGTCATTTCCTGTCCCTTGCTTCCTGATTCCCTCTCAGCCCCACTTCTAAGAAAGCCAGCCCTCCCTGGAAAGAGCTGAGTTAGGCCCTCATAGAAGTGGCACTTCCTGGGTAAATGAGTCATGAAAACCCATTGTAACAACGACAGGAAAAATTATTCAATGCTCTCTCGTGCCAGACACTGTGCTGCAGGCAGAAGGCTGGAGATGCAAATCCAAGACAGTCCCTCAGGATGCTTCCATTCCAATAATGCACATGAGGGAGAAGTGGTTAAGGAGGTCATTTTGTCGGTGGGAGAGTTAGGGTTAGGGGGTTGAGAGTGGCTAATGAGGTGCTTGGTTAAAGGGGGAACGTTTCAGGGAAGCATGTTGATCCAGAGGGTAACCAGTTGGCAAACCCTGTCAAAAATCAGTGATACCATTGACTGGATGATTATGCCTTGAGTAAGAAGTAGGTTGGGGTGATTGGGGTGCTGTCTACAGGCAATTACAACATGTCACAAGATTTATATGAAAATCAGATATATCACAAGAAAAATGAACTTGCATGTGGGAGTTGCACAAGGAGTTCCCGATCCTTGGAGAAATTGGCAAAATTACCAAAGGACAATAAAAGGAAGAAGAGAAAACAGAAAGGGGCCCATCATGGGAGGGGAAAGGTGCTGTCATCCCTCCCAAAAAGGAGGGACCAGGCCATGGCAAAAGCTACATTCTTTTGCTGGACTATGGCATCAGGAGAGTCTGTTTATCTGAAAAGAACCCCAGCTGCACAAACATTTTCCCAAGCCTGGCATAGACTGACTGGTGCCTGTCTTGCCTCCCAAGGACACACAGAGAATCCAGCTTAGGTGCAAACAACAAATTATATCAGCTGGGGGAGAATTTGTCCTTGACCCAGTCAGGACCTCCTGAATGCTCTGGGACCAGTATTTCTGGAAAGTATGGCCACTCAAAAAGACAAGTTCAAAGGACTCCTTAATAGCCCTTAACACTGCCTGCACTGATGGAAGGTAGTGAAAGAGCTTAGAGAGACAATATAGAATAGAGAATAGAGCTTCAGGCTTTGAGTTGGTAATTTTGAGTTCAAATTCCCCTTCGGATACTTACTAGGACAAATCTCAACTTTCCTTTGTCTCAATTTCCTCATCTATAAAGTAGGAGAAGGGAGGACTTGAATGCAGCTAAGATTCTTTGCAGCTTTAAATTTACGATCTTATAATTCTATTATGGGCAATAGTTGCTAGAGTGCCGGACCCAGAATCAGGAAGATAAGTCTTCCTCAGTTTAAATCTGAAACTTACTAGCTGTGTGGGCAAGTCACTTAATCCTGTTTGCCTCAGTTTCCCTACCTGTCAAATGAGCTGGAGAAGGAAAAGCAAACCATTGAAGTATCTTTGCCAAGAAAATCCCAATTGAGATTATGAAAATCAGATATGACTGAAAACAACTGAACAATAACAAATTCTATGATAGCTGTTTTGATGTAAACTTTACCTAGTAAGGGCTGACTAGATAGAGGGGTCAGAAAGATATAGTGTTAGATAGGGCTCTGAATCTTATCAGCTCTGTGGAGCCCATTGTCAGTTCTATTTGTATGATTTCCAGATCTTCTTATTCAGACCTATACCCTCCTCTCTCCTGATCGCTAGCCTTTGCATTTATAGTTGCTTACTGGACATCTTAAAGTGAATGTGTGTCCAGTAAAAAAATGTATATATTTTTTCCTTTTTAAAAATCCAATATATGTATACATATTTATGCAATTATCATGCTACACAAGAAAAATCAGATCAAAAAGGGGAAAAAATGAGAAAGAAAACAAAATGCAAGCAAACAACAACAGAGTGAGAATATTATGTTGTGATCCACACTTATTTCCCACAGTTGTCTCTGGGTGCAGATGGCTCTCTTCATCGCAAGATCATCCAATAGGTATCTTAAACTGAATATAGGTCCCATGGACATCTTAAATTCAATATATCTAAAACTGAACTCACTCTTTCTATCTTAAGCCCTCTCACTTTCCTAATTTCCCAATTACTGTCAAGGATACCAGCCTTCTTTAGGTCACCCCAGTTAGCAACCTAGAAGTCATTCTCAACTCCTCACTCTCCCCATCCCTATATCTAATCAGTCACTAAGTCCTGTTAGTTCTACCTTCCCAACATCATTTGTATATACCTTTTCTTTCCTTTAAAGTTGCCATACCCTGGTTCAAGCCTTTACTGTTTCATGTCTGGACTATTGCAATAATCTTCTGATTGGTCTGCCCACAAGTCCAGCCTTCACCTGCCTGTCAGAGTCTTCCTAAAGTTCAAATCTGACCATGTTCCTCCCCCTGCTCCTCCTCTCCCCAAATAAAATCCAGTGGCTCCCTATCACCTCCAGGATTAAATATAAAATCCTCTATTTGTCATTCCAAGCCTCTTCCCTCCGATTATCTTGGGTATATTGTAGAGATCTAAGTTGTACATAGCTGTTTACATTTTGTCTCCTCCATTAGACAGTGAACTTTGGGGGAGCAGGAACTGGGTTGGGGTTTGTTTTGAGGCTATTTTGGGGGGTAATATCCATAGCATTTAGCACTTAGCGCAGTATCTGGATCATGATTGATGGTGTTGTTTAATTGTGTCTGTTTGAGGCCTGTGACCTCATTTGGGGTTTTCTCGATAAAGATATTGAAGCATTTTGCTTCTCCAGTTCATTTTACAGATGAGGAAACTGAGGCAAACAGGATTATGTAAGGATTGCTCAGGTTCACCACTGAATTAGTGTCTGAGGTCAAATTTGAACTCAGGAAGATGAGTGTTCCTGATTCCAGAGTCAACACCGTACCACCTCTCTTGAAGGCCTTATGATCAAGCTGTTTTCCTTTGTGCTCAGTAAGGCTTTTTCTGTTCTGGATCTTTCTTAAGTGACCGAGACCTCCTAAATTTCTTTCTTCTACCTTACCTTTATTTTTTAAAAAAAAAAAAAAGAGGATTTTAGCTAAGGCAAAATTACTTATTTTGGGTCCAGTGCTATCTACCTTATAGGATTTTGCTGAAATTCAAAGGCTCATTGCAATATGGAAGTATAACAAAGAAGTAAAGAATCATTTTTCACTCCCCCACGCCATGAACTTAAGAACAAGATGGCTGATGGATAGAGCTGACTTCAGCTAGCTAGGAGACCAAAGCCAAATCACTTAACCTCAGGGCCTCAGGCTACTTTCCAAGGCCAAATGTGGCAGAACTTCATTGGTTAAAGGAGTTTCCCCACACCAATGAAATCATGGGTCTGGTTAGAGGAAAAAAAAGTTGGCTTCTCCTGGGACACCTGCCAATACAGACAGACCTGCTGGAAGTACTGACACTGAGAGAATTAAGACTGATTCTCCACACTTTCCTGTCTTGTCATTAGTTTTCCCTCTATAAGAGGAGAAAAAAGAAAAATTCAGTTTTATACAGTGGGGAAGATGAGCAGCTCATTGGCTGACAGAGCTCTGTTCCACCTGGTGACAGTGATAATGTGCTAGCTGTACCAGTTTTGTGGCCCTACTCCCACCTCACTAAGTCCTAACCTTATAGATCAGTGTCCTTACCTTATGTGACCTTTAGAAATATGGGTGTGAGCAGATTCAAGAAAGCCATAAGGAAATGAGAGATTGTTTCCACTTCCCCAAAGGGAGAGGGAAAGGAAGAAATCTAGCCACATCCTAAGGACTTGGGCAGCTTGCAGCACAGGGTCATAGAAATCCAGCTGAAAGACACTTCACATCCTCCAATCAGAAACTTCCTTTCTGTAGGGGAGGGAACCAAGAACAAGGGAAGTTTTTCAGGTAGGGAGGATACAAGGGTGAGATTTAAACCCAGGCCTTGAGTCTGGACTAAATCTTCTTTCCATGGGAACCTACTGCATCCATTTATGCAGGAAACATTTCTGAAAGCAGCAAAAAGGAGGGGCAGCCGGTTACACAGGTTTGACTGTGCACACCACCTGTCAGAGTGGCTGTTGTCTGTAGGTCATGGGTCCCTGGAAGCCGGCTGCCAAGATCCCACAGGCAAATGTAGAACAGATATCACCTCTCTTCCCTGTTAGTCAACAAGCATTTATTAAAAGCTTACTATCTTTCAGGAGCAGAGATGGTTCTCCAAATCACTTCCCCCTACATCTGTCCCAGCCCTATACAAATGACTTTACCATAGAGGAATAATGGCAGTCTGGTGGGTTAGGAATTACCTTTAGGGAAGAGTACACAGCCACTGTGGGAAGGACTTTGGGCAGCTGGCTAGGTTATGGTGGCTAAAATAGCATTGCCAGGAGCATGGGTGGATGTTCCACAGATAAGAATGGGTGTGTATGGGAAAGGGAATGATGGATGGGTGGGGAACTGGAGTCAGGGAGAAAAGAGGGCAAAGACTGAAAAGAAACTGCAGGCAAGATTTGGAAAGACATTTCCACATGGCAGGTAGAAAGGCCTATGATATACTCCATACAGGGAGAGTGACAGGAAGAAAAAGATAGAATTGGAAAGCGGTAAATACTGTGATGAGGGGCAAGTGAACCAATTTGACAAATTGATATAGACATACACCTGCTCATCAAAAACCCCGTTGGGTTATCTATAGGATGAGAATTTTGGATAAGCATTCCCTGGGTGGGGTTCTGCAGCATGACTTGACTCTACAGATAAAGGTAGCTACTGGTATGACAAGCTTTTAATTATAAATGTCCCAGATAAGCTCAGACAGACAACGTGAATGTTAGTCCCTGGCCTACAAGTAGAGCCTAGGAGAAGCCGATTTCTGTTCATGGCAAGACGAGTCTAAAAGGAAGGAAAGTTGTCCTGAAAGGTGGAAATGACTCGACAGCTTCATTTAAGGCCTTCCACAGAGATAACGATCTAAGTGTCAATAAAAAGATAGAGACTATGGAATTTGTCTGAGAGGAAGTATGGGACTTCACCTGTTCACCTTCAAAGCTTTCATTGTCTACTACTTTCAGACTAGCTAAAAGGGAGAGAAGGGAACAATAAAAGACCAGAGAAAAGCAGCAGTCTAAGCTTCAGTGGTGCATCCGTGCACACATGTATGTACACACACATGCACGAAAGTCCACATTTATTGCTAGTAAGAAAAGATTTTATTTTGGGGAGGTGGGAGAAGAGAAAGATATGAAAGACTGAGACGACTTTGGATTCCGGATGACTTCTAGAACTCCTCACTTTCATCTTCACCCTCTATAGAGTCTGTGCCCACTTCCTCATAATCCTTCTCCAGGGCAGCCAGGTCTTCCCGAGCCTCGGAGAACTCGCCTTCCTCCATGCCTTCGCCCACATACCAGTGCACAAATGCCCGCTTGGCGTACATGAGGTCAAACTTGTGATCCAGACGGGCCCAGGCTTCGGCAATGGCCGTAGTGTTACTGAGCATGCACACTGCCCGCTGTACTTTAGCCAGGTCTCCACCAGGTACCACCGTCGGGGGCTGGTAGTTGATACCAACCTGAAAAGAGACAAGGAGAGTTAGCCCCAGTTGATGGGCTCCTCAGTCTTGCCCCAACCTGGACACATTTTGATGTGGTTCTACATTCTTGGACAAATATACTGTCAATCTCTACTTCCTTTAGTCCTCTGGCAATATTACTCTGAGAACACCTGGTTTCCAGGATGAACCTGTTGTTTTGAATAACTTAATGGGGCTTGCCTCTATTCTTTCCACACAATAGTTACTTTAAAAAAGGGTTGTTGCTCTCAGAAGGCCAGGAAGTTCTCTTTGGACAGAACCCCCCATTAACTTAACCATTTGGGATAGCTTTTACTTAACTTTTCAACAGGACAAAACGCTGCCCAGACACGACACTGGAAAAACTCGATCATATGTTACCTCTGAGGCCTCAGAGATCAAAGTAATACAAATTGTAAAAAAGAGATCCAAGTGGTCTTTCCTAACTGCTTAAAAAGTAGGTACCTATCATTTGAGAGAGGGCCAATTTTAAATGTGCCCAGAAGCAACAAGATGGCGTTGGGGATGAACTCTGCATGGTAATACAGATTCTAGCTCAGGTTCTAATCTCAGTTCTGACAGACCAGCTGTGATGCCGCAGGCCCAGAGAAGCCCATTAAGTTGCCAGTTTTCTGTAAAATGAGTAGTAAGAGGACATGATTTAATTTCTCTTTTTTGTTGTTCTTGTTGACAGAAATGAAGAATCCCAAGACCAGAGTTCTAAAACCTAGGATAACCAAGAAAGTCTAAAATAGCACCTCAGGTTGGGGTTGGGTTGTCCTTATCCTTGATCTCCACAGCAAGGTGAGAGAAGGGGCACAGGAGTTAAAGGGGATAGGTCCCTCAATTCACTAAATACTTATTAAGTATCTCCTATGAATTAGGCATTGTGCTAAGCTCTGGGATACAATAAAAAAAAAAAAATCTCCTGGTCTCAACAATAACTTCATACTAATAACTTTCTCCATTTCTGATCTATTTATCAGGGAAGGTCTGGGTGCTAGCTCTATCTTCTTAGTTTTGATTGCCTCAGATCAAATAAAGCGTTTTTATTCTCTTGAGTATCCAGTAACTTCTCTCACTACCCAAGAAAGCCAGCTCCCTGTTTCCCCTGAAGATACAAGTGCAGTGAATACAACTACTGGGACCCACTCAGGCTTATCCGTTAGGTGTTTAAAACTAGTGCAGATTTATAGTTACTGTATTCCCAGACCAAATACTAGGGATCACCCCGACTGCTCCCTCCCCCTCCTACTTGCCTTGAAGCCAGTGGGACACCAGTCTACAAACTGGATGGTCCTCTTGGTCTTGATGGTGGCAATGGCGGCATTGACATCCTTGGGCACGACGTCCCCTCGATACAGCATGCAACACGCCATGTACTTGCCGTGCCGCGGGTCACACTTGACCATCTGGTTGGAGGGGTCAAAGCAGGCATTGGAGATCTCGGCTACGGACAGCTGCTCGTGATAGGCCTTCTCAGCAGAGACTATGGGCGAGTAGGTGACGAGTGGGAAGTGGATGCGAGGGTAGGGCACCAGGTTGGTCTGGAACTCCGTGAGGTCCACATTGAGGGCACCATCAAAGCGCAGGGAGGCGGTGATGGAGGACACGATCTGGCCGATGAGCCGGTTGAGGTTGGTGTAGGTGGGGCGCTCAATGTCCAGGTTCCGGCGGCAGATGTCGTAGATGGCTTCATTGTCCACCATGAAGGCACAGTCCGAGTGCTCCAGTGTGGTGTGAGTGGTTAAAATGGAGTTATAAGGCTCCACGACAGCCGTGGACACCTGTGGGGCTGGGTAGATGGCAAACTCCAGCTTGGACTTCTTGCCGTAGTCCACAGAGAGTCTCTCCATCAGCAGAGAGGTGAAGCCTGAACCTGTACCACCCCCAAAACTGTGGAAGATCAGGAATCCCTGCAGTCCAGTGCATTGGTCCGACTGGGAGGGAGGAAAACAAGCAGGGCACATGGATGAGATGGGGAATACAAAGTCTCCCACACACGGAGGCATTCTCGCCCCCATTTCTTGACCTCCTTGACAAAGGAAAAAGAATTCCCTTTGCTCCCACCCCAGTAGATTTTAGGGAAGAAATGATCTATAAGGCAGTTAAATGGCGAGGGAGCTGTACGAACACAATGGAGATAAGCATGATTGTGGGCTTCCCCAGGATCAAACATCCTCTAGCTTTACCATAAAGAAATTGAAAAGCTCTTGAGAGACATGACCATCACTATGTCATGGTAGTTTGGGGTTAAGGCAGGTATTAGGGAGAATATCACTCTTCAGTTACTAGAATGTTCCTAATACAGGCTCTGGTAGTGTTTTCTGTTAAGAAGATTGGCTTAAAGACTTCTTACAACTGTTTCTCAAAAACAAAAAAACAAAAAGAGGGATCTCAGACTCAGGATTATTTTTCTAGCTACAGGGTAGATAGATTTCCAGCTCTTAATCCCCGCCAGGTAGGGAATACAATGGGATATAATGAATAAGATTAACCAGTACCTTTCTAGGCTGGTGAGTATTGCCCTGAATTCACAATTAATTGACTAGAAAACAGATGTCAAGTGGATGTGGATAAAGACAGGCAATAATCACAGAGGTGTTCAGCCACTGAGTCTACTTACTTCCTATCTGCTCGGATCTAGCATTCTAGATTGTATCTGATATATAGTTCAAATAGACATGGCAGGTCTGATAATGTAAGAGAGACAGGAAAAGCCAATAGATCTCTAAGTGAGAAGAGGATCAGTTTATTTTAACTCTCTAGATGTCACAGAAGATGGATAATTTCCCTTTTGGCAGGGATCTTTAGCTTGGGGATGCAGAAATGTATTTTATGTATCTAAAAACATTGCGAGAAGGGGTCCATAACAAACATGAAAGGTTAGGAAGCCTGATCTAGGGAAAAGTTCTCGAGTTAGCTAGTGTCCTTTAGGTACCTTTTCCCTAGTTTAATCACTACCCATAAACATCTTCCTTTGGAATACTTCTCATCCATGTTGACCAAACAACTGTTCCCTTGATGGGGGACGACCAGAAAAATGGTTAGAGGTGTCAACTTTGATGGGTACCACCAGCTTTGGCAAGGGTGGGTCAGTAGAGGTCTGGTTTTCCTTTACTCTTATGTTCCTACACAAAAATCCTACCCCTAAGGTCCCAGAGACCCTTGGGGAAATGGTGACTGGGTGCTCAATAGTAGCCAACCAGAAAGGTCAGGATGGGAAGGATGTAAGGGGAGATGCCACATTTTCCCAGCTCACCAGTTTTCGGATACGCTCCAATACAAGATCAATTATTTCCTTTCCAACAGTATAATGACCCCGGGCATAGTTATTGGCAGCATCTTCCTTGCCAGAGATCAGCTGTTCAGGATGGAATAGCTGTTTATAGATGCTAGTCCGGACCTCATCTGTGAGGAAAAATGGAAGGGAGGAAAAGGAAGAATCGGTAAGTTAATACAAGTTAAGAAAGTATTTTTAAAAATTGTTTAATAGTATTTCCCCCCCCCCCCAATACATGTAAATATGGTTTTCAACATCCATCTTTGCAAAACTGTGGGTTCCAAATTTTTCTCCTTCTCTGCCAATCAATCTGATATAGGTTAAGCATGTGCAATTCAAGTATTTTTGAGATTTAATTTTTTTTCCCCCGCTGAGGCAATTGGGGTTAAGTGACTTCCCCAGGGTCACACAGCTAGGAAGTGTTAAGTGTCTGAGAACAGATTTGAACTCAGGTCCTCCTGACTTCAGGGCTGGTCTTCTCTCCACTGCACCACCTAGCTGCCCCTAATTCAAATATTTTTAAAAGCACCTACTATATATGAGACAATGTATTAAGTACTTTACAATTAGCTCATTTGACACTTACAACAGCCCTGAGGTAGGTGCTATTATGATTCTCAATTTACAGTTGAACACAGTGGTTAAATGACTTGCCCAGTTAGCATCTGAAGTTGAATTTGGACTTTGGTCTTCCCTGAATTGGACTATATTTTGCAAAATAAACAAAACATCACTAACCTCTAATGAATTCCATAAGAAAACAATAGAATGGAGAAGAATCTAGCTTATTCCTCACCTTTCATCCCAGGCTTTCAGGTCTGTGGATTTGAAAGTCTGGGTAGGAGGAAAGGAAGGACATATTTAACCTAGAGGCCTTCACTCAAATAGCTTCTATTGTTTAACTTTTAGTTCCAGGGCTCAGGGAAGGGAGATTAGGTAATCTTTGTAGCTTCAAAGTGCTTTTTAGAACAATCCAGTAGAGTAAGGAGGTAGTAGGAATAATATTCCATTTTACAAATGGGGAGAAGAATGAGGGAGGTCAGAGAATAACAGTTATCATGTCCAGCAGGAGTCAGGATTTGAGCCCTGGTCTCTTCAAGTCTGGCTCTTTCTATTACAGTGCACTAACCTGAAATTCTATAATTTCATTAATTAAATTTATTTAGTATATTTAATAAATTAGATTTATTAAGTTTATGAAATTCTACAAGTTTATTAGAACTCACTGTAGACATAGATCTGTACCTGTTTTGGTTTGTAAGGAAGAAAAACTGGGATGGGGTTCAAGCAAAACCTAGAGGTACACAACTAACTAGCTCAGTGGATAGAAATTAAAAAGAACTTAATTCCAAATCTGACTTTTAGGACACTTCCTGGGTTGTTCCTGGGCTACCCTCCACCCAGGATTATCATGAAGATAAGAGATACCATTTATAAAGCACTTGGTTAACCATATATGCTTTTGTTATTGCTTATCTGATTTTTTGTGGCTCCATCAGGGGTTTTCTTGGCAAACATACTAGAGTGGTTTGCCATTCCCTTCTGCAGTTCATTTGACAGATAAGGCAACTGAGGCAAATAGGGTTAAGTGGCTAGTCCATAGTCCCATAACAACTTAAGTGACTAAGGCTAAATTTTAACTTGGGCCCTCCTAATTCCAAGGCAGGCACTATGCGCTGTGCTACCCAGCTGCCCTTGATGGAAATACTAGCTATGATTGTTATTAAAGGCCAAAGGCCAGAAAGGGAAGAAATTCCTCATCTGATGAACCCACTCTCTGCTTTGCATCTAGAAATGCTTATTATTAATGCTGATAATAACAATACTAATGATGAGCAGGCGCACAAGTCCCCACCTTGTCACTTGCTGGGGCTTTTGGAGAGGGGGAGGTTCACAGCTGAGGTAGCTAAGAGGAAAGGCATGGGGTGCCTGCAGAGAGCAGCAGCCCTGAATTCAATCTGTCTCCTGCTGGGAGCCACTGGTTGGATTACTTTGGCTGAGCAGCCGCCATTTTATGAAAATCCCATTCCCCTCGGGTGGGTCTGGAAATGCTTTTCCTTGGGGAGGCGGAGGAGGCTCCTTGGTGGGAGTGGGAGCAGTTCCAGTTTCCCCTGCCCTATGCCTCTTCAGGCGGGATAAAAGGACTCCTGGCTGTCGGTTTCCACCCACATGCAGATGATTAACTCCTAGACTGGGGTTGCTCTCCCCAGGGCCAGGGAAAAGCAGCTCTGGAGGCCGGGCAGGGGCTCTCCCCCTCCGGACAAGGGCGGCAGAGGGCGCTGTGGATTTGGCAAGCAGATGGGCCCGAATTCCATGGCAGGCTCATTTCCCAGCCAGGCCCCCCAAGGACTCCAGGGCCTGGGGCAAGGAGTGCCGGCTGGGGGGAGGGGAAGCTTTTCTTTCCTGGTTCTCCACCCCTTACCTATCACAGCAGGCTCCAAATCTACAAAGACTGCTCTGGGCACATGCTTGCCAGCTCCAGTCTCACTGAAGAAGGTATTGAAGGAGTCATCGCCACCCCCCAGAGTCCTGTCACTGGACATGGTACCGTTGGGTTGGATACCATGTTCCAAGCAGTATAATTCCCAGCAGGCATTGCCCATCTGCACTCCAGCCTGGCCGACATGGATGGAGATACATTCACGCTGCATGAGGAAAAGAAATACATCAGTGAGGATAGGTTTGTTCTGTTTTTTTCAGGATGGGGGAAGAAGAGTTTAGGGGAAAAAACAAAACAAAACAAAATAGTAAGGGGCCCTTCTTCGATTGCCTAGTAGGTTAGATCCTCTTTGTGTTGGTCCAATCCTCATTCCTGCCTTTACAACCAGTAAAGGCGGTATCAACTGCTAGCTGCAGAAGGGAATTCCTTCTGGGAGCACTGCATTACTTGAGAGTCTAGCCTAGGGAATTAACTTGCAGCCTCAAGCTCCCAGAAGGAGTTCAATCACTGTGAAGCAGCTCCCTTTCAGGACCTCCGTTCTACCCCTCCTCCTCTTCTCTCCCGACAGGCAGGCAGTTTCTCTTCCCTAATTAGGAGAAGCAAGAAGACTGGGATTCCAGGCAGAGGAGAGGGAGCCTGATTGGTTCCACCGGAGTTATGGATTGGTCAGTACCCTGTACCTCTTGGAAATGCTTAAAACCAAGGCTGGACAGCGTAAGTTGCAAGGGTATCTCCCCACTCCCCAACCCTCCTAGTGGGTTATTGTCTTCACCTAGAGCGGGACCGGATGAAACAAAGTGGGGAACATCTAGTCATTCTCCAGAAAGTTTAGAAAGACGGGGACCGTTCCGCTATTTCCAGGTAGATGAGTTCTTATGAACTGAATCCCATATTCTGTTCCTTTTCTTTCCCCCAACCAAGGGCACCAGCACTTTTCAGAGACAAAAGGGGAGCGCTTAAAGGGCGCTGACTCCCGCGGGCCAGCCTGGGGAAATCGAGCAGGCTTAGTCCCACCCCCCAAAAAATCTCCCTAGAAACATTTAAAGGGACCCGCACAAAGACATTCCTCCTGTTGCACCGGGAGGAAGGGAATTCCTCAGATCCGGCAGCTAGAAACTGCACATTGCGCCCCGCCCCCTCATCCCACGCGAGGGAAGGCGACGGGCTCCAGACCGGAATCGGGCCAAGGCACCCAGAACCAGTCCGAAACCAGGAGCACGACACACCTATCAGCTCCCTCCCTCTGCCTCGGAGAGTCCAAACTTCACGGGCGGTGGAAATTGTGTCCTTTGGCAGAGAAACCAGGAGAGAAGCAAGGGAGCAGGGGAAAGTCAGAAATTCCAGCCAGATCCCCAAGAAACTTCTATATAAGGGGGGGGGGCTGAATTGAAGGGTCCCTGATCCAGAAAGGCAACTGAGTAAATCAGCAGCCAGCCCCCCCTTCCCTCCCTTCCGAGGTGTCGGGCTAGATTCCTTGTGCGCAGCTCATGTGGCCCTAACCCCACCTGGGAGCGCTCGGGGGCCCCCCCGTAACTGAGTGCCCCTTCCCATCAGCCCGGCCCCTTCCTCAGGGCCTGCCCTCACCATGGTTGCTCCGACGGCGAAGATGGGAGGATGCTGTTGACTGCGGACAGGTTACGGGTCTCTGCCAACCCAGCAAATCCGAGGGCGCTTCTCTCCCGCGGCGGCTTATATATCCCCGCCGAGCCCCGGGGCCGGCCTTCCTCCCGGCCCCCATTGGGCTGCTGCTTGAGTCGGGCCCCACTCTGCGCTCTTCTCACTGGGCCGGGCCCCCAAAGAAATCCGCCCCTCACTTCCTAACTGGGCAGCCGCTCACGGAATATCCCCGCCGGAGATGCTCATTGGGCAATTTGTAATAGGGAGAAGGCGATCGTGTTTCTCCAGACCAAGGTGAGCCTTTCCCCTCGCCTAGTCGCTAGGTGTAGCATAAAGGTCGGTCCAAGCTGATGTGCGACTCCCCTCCCATTCTCCTTCTTCATGTGTCCCTCCTACCAACCTGCATACTTGAGTGTTAACTTTTGAGTTTGCATCCCAATATGCGCCCCGGGAAGCTTTTTGTGGAATCGCTTGAATAATGGTTTTTGTTTTTGCTTTGTTTTGTTTTTTAGTGTGTCGAGAGTTTTTTGTTGTTTTTTTAAATCCTTATTCTAAAGGATAGTTTTCTGGGAGTAACCTGGGGATACATTCGTAATTATATCGGTATTTTCCTGAAAAGTCTATCCGTGTCTTTATTTTGTCTATCTTCAGACTTTTCAAGTTAGTTCATCTCAGAATTTACATTGGGATACAAAATCACAGGCCTGATTCAGGTGTTACCCAGAGCACATCTGTCTGCAATTTCTATTCCTTCTAGTTAGCCTTTTCCCTGCTTCGGGGCAGATTGAGGGACTTAAGTGTTTTTCAGCTTCATCTAAGGATGGATAAAGTATTGCCACCCTAGCTTTAAGAATGATCATCTTTAATATTTTTTCTAGCTTGTAAAGAAAGAAATTGCAATTTTTCATCTGTTCCCGTTTCACTGTTCTCAGGGATGGTCGAGTTCTTCTCAAAGATGTACAGTAACTGATGAGCTAGTGGTAATGGTGTCTGGGATGAGCTACCATGTACACAATTTATGAAGTCAGCTTTATAAGGCCAAATTTCATTCTCTCAAAGCAAAATTCTAGTTGTGAATTCCTTTAATTCATCCTAGTATTCTAGATTGGCTAGGATTGGGGGTGGGGAACAATTAGGGAAATTCAAACAATTAGGGAGATTCAAAATTGATTTCTCATTTGATTCCAGATCCGTTCTTTGCCCGAGAAGGTACAAATTCTATCTGTGTATTCAAAAACATTGATATGCAGTACCAGAAGGATGTTCCCATTTGCCCATGAACTATTTGTAGACCAGTACCTCCCTAGAGCATCTCTAGGAAGTGAGGGTTCCAGATCCAATGCCAGGCAATTTGTATGTGAAATATTATTAAGGTATAAGAAAGTTTGTTTGTCTGACAGAAGGTGGGCAGCACATGAGCTAAAGACTATTATCATATGGTGTGGAAAGAGGGGAAGGCTCTTTTGTATGTAGATATTAATTAGCAACATTGATGCCTTTGGACATTATCAACATTATATCCCTCTCCTGCCCCTCTTCCAAAGTATTTTATTGTTGCCAAATGTTACCATACCCTAACAACTTTTGTCCCCTTATCAGTTTTCCTGATGACAACTCTTGGGATTTTCTTGACATACTATTGGAGTAGTTTGCCATTTGCTTCCCCCTCAAATCCAGGGATTCTTAATCTTTTTTGGAATATTGACCCTTTGTTTCATTCTGGAACATCCTTCACCAACTTCCATAGCACTTTGCACCTTTCGACCATGCACTATTCTGGTATGATGCTTCCTTACTGAGCTATGTGTCAAAGCCTATGAGATCTTAAGTTTCACAAGGGCAGGATCCATGTCTTAATTTAAACCTTTCCTATACAGGAGTGTCTAACTCAAATAAGCACTATATAAGAAATGCTAAGAAAACCATATCTTTAACATTATCTGTGTTCTACTTTTACTTATTTTGTTAAATATTTCCCAGTTATATTGTAATCTGGTTTGGACCTCACTAGGGATTGTTGTCAGCTGTGCAATACACAAAGTAGGGCCTTTAAGAAGTGTTTGTTAAATTTAATCAAATCTCCCAACTTTGTTTTTCCTCCCAAAGCAACTGGGATTATTTGCCCAGAGACACATGGCAGTAAGCATTAAGAATCTGAAGCTGGATTTGAACTCCAAGGTCAGTATGCTCTAACCATCTAGTTATCATTTCTTAAAACATTTTTAAGAGTTAACTTGGGAGTACTTCCTTTCTTCATTTACAGACCCATCCTATTTCCAAATTTAGTGTTTTGTAATTTCAAGCTCTTGTCTACTATTTATGTGTATT
Organism: Sarcophilus harrisii; assembly: GCF_902635505.1. NCBI lineage: Eukaryota > Metazoa > Chordata > Mammalia > Dasyuromorphia > Dasyuridae > Sarcophilus > Sarcophilus harrisii. The sequence continues at coordinate 96,225,024 of NC_045429.1, forward strand.
TTCACCTATCATGTTGGAGAAGGGTTTTGGAAACTGGCTGCACAGTAGACAGTTGATAGCAAGACCTGAGTTCAAATTTCCTCAGACACTGATTAGTTGTATGATGCTGGGTAAGTCACTTAACCTGTTTATCTCAATGCCCAGGAAAAGGAAATGTCAAAGCTCTCTAGTATGGACAATATGACTTACTAAGTCACAAAGAGTCAGAGATGGCTCTCTGAACAACAAACCAGGACATCCTTGTTCTAGAATTTAAACTGGTACAAGAAGGCTCTCCCTTACATATACCAATTTGTTTTTCAACCACACCAAAGGCTCCAGCACTTTGAAAAAGGATGAACTGGAGCTTTTGGTGACTTTTTTCATAACCTTTCCCTTTAGTGAAACACAATGATCCTGAAATAAGAACTACAAACTTGTCCAGTGAGGGTGGGGTGAATAGAGATGGAAAGATTCTAGGAGAACAAGCATATCTTGTTCACCAAGAGGTTGAGTAGAGATAACATCATTAAGAATGCCAGGCCTCTTGTGGGCATTTCTGAGCCTGGTCAGGGAGATATATCTTAAGCCCTCTGGCCCGTAGTCCTCATTCGTGAGGATTAATTCCCATGTATTCAAACCTTTTGACGTTTAAAAACACTTCCATAATACCTAGGAAAGCTTAGAAGCCCTGGATCTACTTGAAAAAGCCCCAGCTTAATAGTTATACTTTTCCCTTCTCCCCTTCCAGCACCAGTCACTGCTGTGGCCTTAGTAATATAATTGATATAATTATAAATCTATTCTAGTCTGAGAAAAGTATACAAAATGCATTTCTAGCCCTTCCTTAGACTCTGAAATATCAATATATATTGACTTCAAGGACAATCTTTCGTCTGCAAAAATTGTTTTAAATGAGAGCCTCATTTTAATGGATAGGCTAGGAAATGTAGCTATATACACACACATATAATTTGGGGGTCAAGAGGGAAGGGCAAAGCAATCAGAGTTGGTGACTTGCACAGGATCCCATAGCTACTGAGAGTCTTGAGGCCTGGTTTTGAACTCTACTGCACCACCTCACTGCCCCTAAAATACAGATTTTTAAAAGTATTATAACTTTGGAACCCAACAGATCATTTTCTCTTTAAGATGACTGTTAACAGAATTTTATTTTGAAATGTTTATGTCCCATCCTGCTTTTCAGTAAATCTGTAACTAACTGAAATGAAATATTGTATAATTGAAGTTAAGTGAAGAACTGAATACAGAAGAAGCTGGCCTTTGGGGATACTGAAACTGAAGCATACATTGTAATACTGCAACCTAAGTGCCCTTCTTCAGAGAGCATGGTGCTGACATGAAATATAGTAACTAGAGTATGCTCAATTTTGATTCTTTGTAGATAAGAGGCAACTCTTTAGTTGCAAAAGACTGTTTGACAAGTTCAAATCTTATCCAGGAGTAACCACCCATGACCTTGTAACCACAATTTGCTGGTTCAGACCTAGTAGAAGTGGCTAATTCATATATTCATAAATAGTTGGTTATTGTTATATGGAAGGTACTTCCACAAAACAAAAATAAGTTTTCTTTAATCAACCCTGGGCACCAAGAAGCCAAAGCTGAGTGGGGGCTCCCCATGATGTGCTAGACGAGGGAGGAAAATCCAAGATAAGTCCCTTTGAGGCCAGACCCATACATCCTTTCCAAAGACTCACAAGAGGTCTTTAAACCACTGCTTAGATTTATTATTATTGTCAGTAAATCTGAAAAAATGAAGTAGTAAACATCTTATATTTTTGGCTTCTGAAGCAAAAACTGCTTGTCCAGGTTTGGTTGATAGTCAGAGGGGCCAACATGGCACCAGAGGCCTTTGCTTCTCTAGCCCAAGTGTCTGTATGAATAAAAAAAATCTTCAACTGTGTTCCTAGCAACAACTTATCAATCCATTTAACTTCTTGGATGTTCAGAAAATTAAGGTACTGTCCAATTCTACCAACAGTAGCACTCCAGGGGACTATGACTGTGGAGTAAAGTCACTACTTTTGGGGGAGGGGGCAAGCTGGTTAAAGCTTTATGCAAAAGGCTTTTACCTCAAGGGTAGGGGGACTCACTCTATAAATGTGTTAAAGGGGTGTCAGGCCCTGAATCACTTAAGATGGTGTCTGCTCTTTGAATAATCTGGGCTTCCTTTCCATCTGAACTTCCAGACCCCCGAGTTGTCCCAAGAGGCTGCTTTAAACCTTACTTTATAAATTACTTAAGAGAAGGTACCATGGGCCAGTTCACTAGAGATGTCAGAGTAAATGGAAACCACGGAAGAGAGTAAAACAAGTAAGTACATCAACTCATTCATTTTTAATGCCCTCTTGGACCAGCACCAAACCAGAAGGGCCAAGAGTTTTCCTAGTAGTCAGGAAACATAAATTCACTTGAATAGGAACACAGGTCACTGGATGGAAAGTTTGCATTTCTGGAATTTGTTAGGATGGTAAGTATTAAAAGATAAGTAAAATTCCCATCCCACCAAGAATTCTTGCCCTGCACCAGGTCCATTAGGTTCAATAATTGTGCCGATGCTGCTTTCTTTAGACACAGTTCTTCCCATGATGAAGGGACTCTCAAGTCATCTGTTCAGACATGAGCCAAGCTTGTAAACTTCACATGCAAATTAGCAGTGGTTCCTCCTTTATATGCTCTCCATCTTAATACTCAAGGGAGAATCTTTGACACATCTGGTGAGTTACTTTTCTTTGTGGTGGTTGCTAAAATGTGCTAAAAATTTAATTCTCTATTCATATATCCTAAGTGTGGGATTAGACCATTGACAAGAAACCACATAATTTCAAAAACTAAAAGGGGTCAAACAAATCAGAACAGTAAAAATCTGACTGTCAACCTAGAGCAGGAAACAAAAAGTAGCACCTGGATAAGAAACACAGGGCCAGGCCAGTAGATAAATTCTGGAAGGCACCTGGCTTCCCACATCACTAACTAGAAAGGAAGAGAGGAGGAAGTGTTGTGCTACAGGGAGAACTATGTGAGACGTGTGCACTTGAGGTTTCAAGGAAGCAAGTTAGGGTAAACCCTTTGTATGTTCAAGTAGACATTGTGGTACTCACAACTTTACATTAGTATAGAGAAGAAAGCAGCAGAACAGTTATATCAGGTTAGAATGACTGCTGTTTTGGGGAGATGCTTCCATCATAGGAAGCTGCTGCTGGAGATCCCTTAGTCACTCGTGGGAAACCCTCTCCAAAGCCACATAGAAACTATTTTTGTCATCCAGGCAGTGCCAGCCGATGGGTCCAATTTCACAATCTGCGCAGACCAGAAATTTGACGTTCCCTACGTCTTTGGTGAAGCCCACGTTCTCAAAGGTGAACATGTCATCAACCAGCCAGTGTTCTTGAAGGAAGTCACCTTCTGGGTTGCTGCCATCAGCCAGAGCTGGCTTCTTCCTCATGGAGGGAAGGAACAGCTGCCATGTAAGAAAACAGGCACATGAGAACACACATCAACCTGTTTCTTGATCATACTCACTGCTTTACAATCTCATGTAATAATTTCAAAAAGGGAAATAGGTGTATTGTTTGTGTTGGGATTTTGGATGTCTCACGTATCACGTCCTGATGCTAATCTGATATATCTGAGGTTCTAGTTATTCTGGTGTCTTGTTTATGCAGCACTACAAAGTAACCTAGTTCTTATTCCCTGAGTAGACTGGATATACAACATTATATGAAGCATTCCAAGGGTTCAGAAGCAGACCCAGGACTTGGAACTTCATGCCCAAGATCCTTGGAATTACATCCTTCTGACTTCCATGATTCTCCATCACTAATCCAGAAATCCAAAGAAGCACTTTAATTTTCCAGTGTTGCCAAGTTAGTCCCACTGACACTGAGTCCTATATGGTTTCTAGTACCACCAAAGTAGATTTCCTGTCTCTCATCTTTATAGCTGTTCTAATATCCCTCCAGACTTTAGTGATCCCTATTTTTGTAAAATGGGATTATGATTTCTAAGGTCCCTTCTAGAGCTAAATTCTATTATCTCTCTAATCTTCAACCAGTTGTGAAACTGGCCAATAGCTTCAGTGTACTAACATAGCACTGGGGATGGCCAAAGAACTCAAATAGCTCTTAATATTTTAAGTGGTTTGACAGATAATGAGCAGGAAGAACAGGGTATCCAAGTTCTTTCTAAAGTATACTCATGAAGTGTGCAATAGATGCTGATGAAGACAAATCCTTGGTTTGCATGCAGGAACTCCTTGTGGGGAATTGAAACAATATTGGTGGTCAATTCAAGAGTTCTTTGAGAAGAACCATATATTCCCTAACCCTCTTGCCTCCAGGTATTTATCTTTTGTTCAAATAGATGTCTGTCCTGACACACAGGCATCTATCTGTTGACCCACCTGTGACTTCTCTAACAACACTACAAAGTTAGAAGCCATTTCATGTCTACAAGGGTCAATTTCCAGGAAAATATTTTCTGCCTAACTTTAGTTTTGTGGTCATGGAAGATGAGATCATGTTAAAACAATATACAAAGGACAGGCGATCTGATAAGGGAAATTCCTGAGAATTTAACTTTTGTAAAGGATTATCCATAGATTAAGCAATGATGTAAGTATACATTAATATCTTCATAAACAAAGATCAAGCAAATTATGTGCTTGGTATTATTCATTGTTAGCACAATAAAAAAAAATAACTGTTCTCATTTATGGACGAATATACTAAAACCTTTCCTGACTTACTAGTACTATCTTATTACTTACTAGTCATATATAATCAACTGAATTTGCTGAGTGTCCACACTCCAAGTTTATTTTTATTGAACATTCTCATTTAGATTTGTTTCTTGGCTAGTTAGGGCTACCAAACATAATAAAGCCAAGAGGAATACTCCAAATTAATTGTTGCAATGCCTAAGGTCTCCGTCTCCCTTAGTTGTGGGTCAGGCAATGAGTGGGTTTTGGTTGAATCTAAGGATTTTGGTTGAATACTGGGCACAGAGCATCAAGATAACTGGCATCCAGTGCCTCAATATGTTCAAAAGATCCTCATAGATTGAAGAACCCTAATAGCACTTACCTCACAGGGTTAATAATATTTGTAAAAATATGTATGTGTAAATATATGTAATAACACTTTGCAAACCTTAATGTGAAATATAAATGGTAGCTTTTCTTATGGGAAACAAAGCCATTGGATTAGAATCAAGAGAATTTTACCGGGGATTCTAAGGGTTACCTTTGCATACATTATAATGCTCTCCCTCCCTCCTTTTCCCCATATCTTGGAATACTCAGTTCCCTTTAAAGTTCAAATGCCACCTTTTCCCAAAAAGGACTTTCCTAATTCCTGAGGTTGTTAAAGTTGTCTTCAAGAATTTCACTTGTTTACTCTATATTGGATTACTTGCTGTCTAGGAGAAGGGGATGGGGGGAAGTAAGGGGGAAAAATTTGCATCTTCAAATTATTGTGCATTTTATTCTGCACATATTAGGTACTCACTTATCTGTGAACCTGCTGTATTTATTCCCTAGTCAAATGTAAACTCATGGAAGACAGAGACTTTCCCCTACTGTCTTCATAAGTCTAGAGCTTGATATTCTATCAAGGGATCAAACACTTGCTTTGTTTCTTTCCCTTAATTTTGAGAGAAAACAAACTTTTTATTTCTTTCGGTATGCTGAAATACTCATGGCTTTTCCAGACCTAAAGTAGATGACAAGATTTAGAAAAGCGCCAAATTAGATTAAGAACCTAATTTCTCAAGTGTAATTGTTGTGCAGTTGCTTTCAGTCCCGTCTTCCCATCCCCTTTGGGGTTTTCTGGGGGCCCCCCAGGCAGTGAGGGTCTGAGGCAGGATTTGGACTTGGGAATGATTCACCTTCCAGACTGCAGGCCGGGCTCTTTATTCGGAGCCACCTCGCTGCCCCATACGTACAATCAGGTTTGCAGGAAACTGAGGCCACCAGAAGTTGTTAGATTCCTCCCTTGAGACTCACAGCCGCTAACCAGTTGTGGAGCCCCAGGTTTTCTCATGATGGGATTGCCGCGAGTTTGACATCCGATTTTAAAATGCTTATAGTCAGATGTTAACTGGTCTTTTTAATGGGTTTTTAATTTTTGTAGTAAACGAACTAAACCTGCAAGTTCTAAATTTTAGGAAACTAGTTTTTGCTAGTTAGTGAAAAAGGAACCAAATGCTTTGCGGCTTATTCAGAACAGGACTATTTCTATCAACCTATGAACCCCAAAGCCCGAGCCAGAGGAAGCCCAGACGCAACGAGCAGGGCGGCTCTCGCTCTCTCGGGGAGGGGGCGGGAGAGCGCGGACTTGGAAGGCTAAACTCCTGCCGGGGCCCTGACGCTTTAACCCCCCTCCCCCCCCACCCTGCACAGGCCATTTCCCCAACCACTGGGGAAGGCCCGGCAGCAACTCCGGGGGAGCCACCGGCTAGTACATTCGCGCCCCAACCATTCTCTAGGGTTGGGGGGAGAAGGGGGAGTCTCTCCCTTCGTTTTCCAAGACCTAGGCTCGGCCACGGAGCTCGCTCGGGGCTTCGGTCCCTACGAGGCCGCCTCCCAACCCCCAGACTTCTAAGTCCGGTCCCCGACTTCGCCCGGATAACTTCTATAAGCGGCTCCGGCTCTGGAGGAGGGTGGCACGGCCGGTGGGAATTAAGAGACCCAACCAGGACTTGCCAAAAGAACCGGATCAAAGGGGAAAGCCAGGGCGCAGGCGCACGATGACGCCACTGCAGGGCAGCACGGGGAGGGGGGAGGGACAGAGGGAGAAATTATAAGAGGAACCTTGGGGAGGCGGAGCTCGGAGAAAAAGGTCCGCGTAGCAAGGGGCGGGGCTAAGCAGAAAAAATCTCGCGTTAAAAGGGGCGGGGCTCCGGACGGAGAGAGGGAGAGAGCTCCCGGCGCGAGGGGCGGGGCTGGGGATCCGGAGGGGCGAGATCTCCTGACCCAGCAGCCCCGTTCTCTAGGCGAGCTTCCCTCTTGCCTGATACCTGTCTGCGTGAGAAGAGAGCGGCCCCGGGCTGCAGCACCCGGGATCCACAGCGCTGACACAGCACAGCTTTCCTGTTCCGGCCCTCGGCTGACACTAGCTCGTTCCTGTGCTCCTCCGGCTCCATCGCACCGCCGCCACTACCAGCGCCACCGCTACTTCCCTGAGCTGCCTCCACTGCGCAGGCGCAGACTGGCTCACAGCGTGGGAGCCTCCTTCCACCCCTCCTTTCTTTAGTGCGCAGCCGCTCTCTTGGGTCTCCAGTCACTCCGTCACCGCGCAGGCGTCTTCGGTTACTTTTGGGTCCGGCGCGCAGGCGCTGTCCTCCTCCATTGCCAGTCCTGAGTGGCTAGCTGTGTCGGAGTAGCTTTGTGACAGGGACACTGAACTCCCAGGAACCGGCGTCAAACTCTCTCCTCCCACCATTGCTAATTCACGGAGACGTCAGTGCCCAGCCTCCCCCCGAGGCCGGGCTAAGCGGGATGGAGGTTTGCGAAATGACCTTATTCCCGAAGTCGGGCTTTCCGCTTCCTTGTTCGAGAGGAACTAGAGTGGCTGTTGGCCAGATCGGGGGCGAAGAGACGGCTCCCGCTTCTCTAACCCTCCCCGGCAGGCTGGCTTTGCTAGACAACTCCGGCCTCGGGTTTCTCCGGGTGGTTGCACCGTGCCCGCCTTTCGCTGCCCTGGCCAGGCACCAGCTGAGGTGGGACCCGGGGAAGCCGCACTTGGGTGCGCCAGTCTCCGCCCTTTAGCTTTTCACACCTCCGAACATCCACGAGGTTTCGAGGGATTTTAAATTTGTGGCATGTGTGGCCCCACGCGGTCAGTATGCTATCCTGGTGCTGGCTCCCTTTGGCATGGCCCCTGTGCTAAGCTGCCGCTTACTCACTACTGTAAACCACTTTAGAGGACCAGGAGCGCCCCGTGGCTTAAGACAATTGACCGGTTGATTGCCTCTCAAGCATGGCTTCTCCTCTTAATAGTCTCGAATTGCTTCCTGTCAAGATCGTTTCCTTGTAGAAGGGACTTGGTAGTGCCCAGAGGGTGAAAAGATTTTAGGGAAGCATATGGACCGATGAGTCTCATTTAGGAAAAGGAATCATAAACTAGTACCTTACACGTGCATTATAGCCTATAGGAATAGTATTATTCCATTCTCACAGCACACCTGTGATGTAGGAGGGCAGTGACCTTCCTGTTAGAGCAGAAGAAACAGACTTAAGTCTGAGCGATCTGACCAGTCAGTAGTAAGTTTTAAATCCGTTTTTTCCTGAAATACCACTAGTTTTCTTTGGGGGAAAAGGGACCAAGTTGAAGTTAGCTGTTTGTGATGCAGCATTCATTCTCTTAACTGTATACTCCTAAAATAACCAACTAGATAATTATGATGTTTCTTTCTCCTTTCTCTTCCCACTCGATTGAGTAAATTGCAGTCAAGCAAATTTAGATTATAAGTGGTGTGACCTGGGTTAGTTAAAAAAAAAAAAAAAGGTATAAGGCAGTTCTTGTAGTCCTTACAAAAGAACAGCTGGTCCCTTATCTTGTAACTATATATAGCAGGACCTAATACTCTACAGCAAGTATACAGGAGTTAAGAGATTAAGGGGGGGAAATTCAAGTTCTAGAGAAGGCACCTAAAGCTGATCCTCTCCCCTTTTCCTATATAAGCCTTTAGTGTACAGTGAGGATCAGCCACAAACTGCACTCAAGACATGTGATTTTTAATTTTTTCATAAAAAAATACAAATGAAATGAACTCTGTAAGGAATCAAACAAGACTCAGAGGAGGAGGCCTGAGTAGACTTTCAGATTAAATGTCAAGTGCATCCCTACTCAATTGACTGTGTTCTCCCCACTCCCAAAAGCAAACATTTCATTTCAATTCTCAATGAGGCTCAGTCAGTAAAATGGCTCAGAAGGCCACAAAAGATGTGGAAAGCCTAATAACAGAACATTTCTGCTTGTCTTTGATTATGCAGCACTAAGACTTTATGAGAATACTGAATTCAGGGAGAAGTCAGGAAAAATGGAGGAAAAAAACCGACAGATTGAGCAGCAGCAAGAATCCCTCCAAGGGATGAGCCCTGCTGAAAACAAGGCTCTATCTGTTCCAGGCAGACCTTGCCATGGAGAAATGGAACCTGATATGGTTGGACAGCATATGAAATGATTGCATAAATCACTGATCCTCCAGTTTCTTCCCCTAGCACACAGCGACAACATTACATTGGTGTGCTGTTTCATTTCCTCCAGTTGTTAAGTCTCCAACACCATGAGAAACAAAGCTCTATGTTACACACAAGGGAGAAGGATCTCTGAATGGGTACACCATCTTATTCTTCCAGGATATAGCTAGTATTCCAAATTCAGTCATACTTTATATTAAAATGGATTCCACCCTCATTTCAGCAACACTCCTGTCCCTAGGTTGTCTGATGATCTCCTAGTCCTCCGGCCTGTAAGTTTTGATAGAAAACCAATTGTTTCTCTGAGGTCATTAGTGTCCTATGGAATGAAACAAGTTCTGCCACCCCCAGTTACTAGTGCACACTAATATAAGTTTTTTCTTAGAAAAAAAGGCTTGGACTTAACTAATGTTAAATCAAGTTGGCACCCTGTGAACTAGGCTGGGCACATCAGATACCCAGAAGCCATGCCCACCTCAGCTTTCTGGGACACATCAGGCACAACATAAACATTTGCTTAAGCACAAAACAGGCTGGAGAATACTTCCTGGACCAAGGAATGAGATGACAGTGATCTCTCACATGTCACTCAAAGTGCTTTCCTGTGCATTTCGGTCAACTACCCATTCCCAGGAGTTGGTGCCAATACGGGAGTTCAAATAAGGATAGCCATCACTGCACCGGTGCCTGTAATCGCCCCGTCCACACAGTGAGAAAGAAATTTCTGCAAGGGATCCTTGGCTCTCCCCCAACCTGCCCCTTGAACTGGTCAATGGCTTTGGCTGGTGCTCCACCCTTGGTCACTTTTCACGGAGCACACACACGCCTGCATCACACCGCTGGGTCCCCATAGATGTCACCACTTCCCAGCTGTCGATGATGGGGTCATAGCACTCAATGCTACTCAGTAGGGAGTTCCCATCATAGCTGGGGGGGAAAAAGCAAAAGAGAGCATTAAAAGCTCTGCTCCTTCCCCTGATGAAAACAGTGTTCAATATAAAATACTATTTGTCCCACTCCTAAACCCTCCCTCTTTCAAAAATCAAGATTGAATCCTACAAAGTCTTGCTTTAGACACATAATGAGTCCTGCCTAGTTCCTGAATCCTCACCCTGCAATAGCATAGAGCCTCCCCCGAAGTACTGTGGCCCCGACATAGCATCGTGGGGTGGTCATACTGGTAACTGTAGTCCAGGAATCAGTTCGGATATTATAAGCTTCCACAGAAGAGAGGTGTGCAGTACCATCAAACCCTCCCACAACATAAATATGATCATTAAGCAGCGCTACTCCTGCACCTGTGGAGAAAGAAGAAATACCAAATAAGTATTACTGAATTTAGGATTCTGTTCTAATTAAATCATAGAAATAGAACCTTAACATCCTTGACTCATTCCTCGTGGCTAATTCACCTTGGAATAACTAGGAATGCAGTTACAGAACAAAATAGTCCTAGAATATCTAATCACTACCTTTGGGCAGGGGCTGAGATGGAGAAAACTGGAAATCAAATGATTTTATTTCTCATTTCCATCCAATTTTTTCTGGACCAAACCTGATTCAACATTTCACTCAATAGAAAAAAGCTCCAAAATGAGATATCATGAAAAGGCAGTTTTTGTTATTTTTAATGCCCAGCTAAACACTTAAAAGATTTAGAATACCATTCAAAATACTTTCTCTTTTCCTTTGTTCCCAACTATCTTACTTTTTAAAAGTGTTCACTCAGGGAAGGTAAACAGCTAAGCTGTTGTCTGCAGCATCTTATCAGATAACTGGAAACTGAAATGCACTTCACAACAAATGCTACTTATATGGGGAAACAGGCAAAGAGAAGAAATAGTTTTATATACATACTTTACAAAAAAGCAAGTGTTAGTACCAGTAGAATCATGATTCAAGATTTCTAGTGTTAAAAAGGCTTTACCAGTACTTCACAGTAACTTAGAATTAGCCCACCAGCATTGTTATCTTTTCTAACTCAAATCTGATCTTTCCTCACCTGAACGTTTAGTAGCCATTGGTGTAACATTAGTCCAGTGTCCTGTGTGGGGATCATACTTCTCAACCGAATTCAAGATATTCAGTCCATCATATCCTCCTAGAACATAAAGTAGGACCATTTTGGTGGGTCTCACAATGAATGTTTTTATTTCTCCAGTTTTCAGTTGTCCTATCATAGTTACATACATCCTATATAAAACACTACACCATATTCTTAGAAACTAAATTGATCTTAGTTATTAGGAAGTAATAATCTATTTTATGAAAGCAGTAGACCAATTGGAAGATATTTGTAGACTAGTCTGTATTTTGGTGAAAAAGAATTTATATGCAAAAAACCCCCAGTGTTTGAAATAGAACTCCCCCCATCTCTAAGTCTGTGTCTAAGTACCAAGGCAGTAGATCACCCCATTGGCCACTACTAGTCCGGCACCTTCCCGCGCTGTCTGCATGTCTCCCAACATGCTCCACTGGTCGATGTTTGGGTCATATCTCTCCATACTGGTGTGGCGTCTGCTCCCATCAAAGCCACCAGAAACATAGATCATATCTGCTCACAATATACAATGGTGAGAATAAGAGGAGCAACTGTAAGGATTGAAGAACTCTTTATATTTCATATGAACCTCAAAACAACCTTGCTAGATATCTGAGTAAGAAGATTTTACAGATAAAGTAGTTAAGCCACTTGTTCAGGGCCACATAGACAGGGTCTGAGATCATACTGGTCCAGCATTTGATTCACTAGTCCCACTTGGCTACCTCAAAGATTTCTAATACTTCTGTTCTCTTATCAATGCTGGAAATAAGCTAAAAGGCTCTGTGGTAAATGTTTTTATGAGATTATGAAGACGTAAAGATAAGGGATTTTAGTCAATCACTTGAGAGTAAAGTACATTAGAATGCCTCTAACAATTCAAGGAAAAAATTTAAAATACAGTTTTTAATCCTGGTTTTGCAGCTAGGACTTGGGGGCTTCATTACCTAATTCTTAGCCATCATAATTTGGTAAAAAACTTCATTTATACTTAAAGGGCTATAGTGAGTAGATGCAATTTTGGTCTTGTTACTGTCTTCTAGTTCTATCAGTTTCACTCCTATGACTAACAATAGGAATGTTATAATGTTCAAGTACTCAGCCATGAAACAATGTGTTTATTACCCTAAACCATGCCTACCTCCCAGAGTAGTGGCACCTGCCAGGCCTCGTCGGACATTCATGGGGGCCACAGAATACCAGACTCCATCCTCATCAGCTGTATAGTCCAGACACTCCACTGAGCTGAGGCGGGAGCGGCCATCATAGCCACCAATTACATAGATTCTGTCATGTAGGGATACTGTGGCCACATAACGCCTTTTCCGAGTGATGCTCTGTAATATGTGAACAGAACAAATACCAAACACTAGGGACTGGATTCAAAGACATCTACTAAATGCCTATGAAAGAAAAATTATGAGTGCTACCCTTTGCTATCCTATGTATGCTTTCTCTCAGCCTCTGCTGGGAGTCATTACTATCCTCTCTCATGAGCTTTCCTCTACATATGGTTTCCATGCTTCCAGTAAGATCTTTTTGGAAGACTCATCATTATATACCTTATTAGGTACTTCATTTAATGTCTTGTTACCATCCAATCTCCTTCCCGTTTATTTGTAACTTAATAGGGCCTGGGGGAATATGATACCAGTTTTTTTTTTTTTTTTTTTTTTTTTTATTAGATTTTTAAAAGTATTTTGGCCACATTATTGCTCAAATCACAGCCAAGATCATATAAACCCATTTAGGAAGTCCTATGAAGTCCCTTCCCTCCCCCAAGCTCTGAGATTTTATTTCATGGGGGGAGAGGGGGGGGTGAGGAAGAGGGGAAGGAAAGTAATTGTGATCACCAAGAGAATAGTTCAGTCTTGTTTGCAGACTCCAACATTATAGTGAGGCTGTGCCAAGTCTCAATACAAGCACTCAGATTTTAGCATAGCTATGATTTAGAACTTCAAGAAAAGCTGAGATTGTCCTTATAGAACATCCCTGGGGAAATAATGCAATTTATTGCCATTTAAAAAGGATTCTGAAATTCTGAAAAACAAAACAAAACAAAATAAAACTGAAATTCTCTGCTCAGGGATGTTTTTACTACTTCTTACTGGCAAAAAGCTCCATTCCTGAGTCTTGGGATCATACTTCTCTACCACGTCGATGGGGGACTGTTGGCTGCCGAACCCCCCAATCACCAGAAGTACCTCATTGGCCCCTGAGGACAAAATGAGAAAAGGATGGGTTATTTTTCCATCCCTAGTTGAGGATAGGATTCCTTCTGGGGAAGTCCAGAGAGGAACATTTAAAGGGGATCTACTCTTTTCGGTGATTCAGAAGAATGGTTCAAAGCAAACAGTATGCAGTAGGAATGCTTGGGAGAATGCAACTTTTTCATATGGTCCCTGATTGGGGGGAACCTGCATTTCTGATTCTCAAAGAGTATTCAAGACAAAGAAAAAACCCAAAATACAAAAAAAAAAAAAAAAAAAAAAAAAAAGAAATTAACATGTGAACATACCACTACATCATAGACTCTACTTACCCATAACAACATGAAAGGGCTGGAGAACTTATAAGAACAGTGAGTAGCTGAAGGAGGGTTTTCTTGTCTCTCATTGTGTAAAACTAAAATCTGGAGATACAGGTTTAAAGATAGGGGAAGATTCTCTCAGTTTAACCCCATCTTCTTAAAATAGTTGGAAGCTTAGGAACTATTAAATAGATTTCTGTGATTTCTTCTTTCTCTCTATGACATTGCTTCCTGATTTGGCCACCTGAATGACTGAACTTCTTACCAGCTGATCAAAGCTGCTAAAGCCTTGAGACTTCTGCTCACTAGAAGAAAGCTTCTCCATTATTTTCAAAGAATAATAATTTTTTAAAAATCCTGTTTCAACAGCAGTGATATGTTTGCCTCTGTTCTCCTAGAGCATCTCAGGGCAGCTAATTTCATTAAGTTTTTAAAAGATTGTCACATATTGGACTATTATTAGTTGCAACAATAACTTGGTCTTCTAGAAAGACTTGCATAAACTGATGCTAAGTAAAATGAGCAGAACCAAGAGAATACTGTACACAGAACAAGATTATATGATGATCAACTGTGATGGATTTGGCTCTTTTCAACAATGCAGTTGTTTCAAGGCAATTCCAATAGTCATGCTCTCAAAGTCATTTCTGTTCCTCTATTTTCACCCATCTTTTTGCCATACTTCATTCTTACCAAGTCGAGCTCTTGTTCTGGGTCCCTGCATTTGACTTCGTAGTTCTGGCCTCAGGTGGAACTTCTTTGCTTCATCAACCAGGTCCCTGCATTGCAAGCTGCATCTTATGAAAGGCTAGAACACAGCCAATATTTAAATGAATCAGGCAATAAATTGTCAGAGATGTGCCAGCTACATTAAATGAGAATTGGCTTTTGAATATACAGAACCATGAGGTTGGTAGAAAAACTGGGCTCCATAAGGGCTATTGGGAACCCTCAAAGAAAAAGAGGAAGACGCCTTGAAAATGTCCCATTATTAAAGAATTTTTAGCAATCTGTGAGGAGAACACCAGAAGGCTGTAGTGTCCTCTAAGCATGAGAGGAAGGTATATCCTGTTTGAGAAGCTACAGGTATACCCAGCTTTCTCACTTGCCTGACCACTCAAGGAATTCTAGTATGAATGGGACAGAAAAATGAACAGGTAGACAGAGTTGCCTAGGAAGGAGGTATGCATGGGGGATATGAAAGATGATATGCAAGATAAAAAGTAACATGAGCTATGGTACTAGGAAATTTGTTAAGTTCTATTAGAATTAGAATGGCCTCTATTTCTTTTCTTGCCAAATAGATTAACCAGTAGGATAGGTGGCAAAGTGGTGGAGAGAGCCAGCCCCGGAGTCAGGAAGACTTGAGTTCAAATCCAATCTCAGAAAATAGGTGTATGACCTCAGACAAGTCACTTAACCCTATTTGCCTCAATTTCCTCATCTGTAAAATGAGTTGGAGAAGAAAATGGCAAATCACTCTAGTATCTCTGCCAAGGAAAGCCCAAATGGGGTCACAAAGAGTCAGACATAACCGAAATGATTCAACAACAAACAACAATGATGTAGAAGGCCAACAAAAAGGTTGTAAACTGACTTGGCTCACAGCTATATTTTATAATATAAATTGATATTTAAATGCATCAAATTAGGATGGTGACATAAAACATTTTAAAAATACTTTCAATTAGATTATACCTAACCTTGAATTCTTCACAGTTTCCAAAATAAGAATTTATTCCTGTCCCTTACTGGTCAGTCATGTTTTCCTAATCAATCTAAAATGGGATCCCCTTAATAGAGGTGAGTTGGGAGCAAGACTAGTTGCTAGTGGTTAGCTGTGTGAAATGGCCAAGCCTGAGTAGGCAGCAGCCACAATGGAGAAGAGGAGGAGTTCAAGGGCTGTTCCTGCCCACTGACAATCTGCATTACCCTAAACAAATTACTGTATTCTGTTTCTTTATTTGTAAAATGAAAGATCTGGTACAGATGACTCCTAAGACTTTTAAGTCTATGAATCTAAACAATAAATTCAAAATAACAAAATAAAATGAAATAATGTATATGAGTTTACTGGACACACATGTAATTCAAAGCCTCCCTAGACAGTAGTACTTCTGACTACAGAGATTGGTAAAATTAAATACATTCTCCAGTTCACTTGTGTTTTCAAGAATGTCTCTTTTTAGTACCCTTTAAAAACCCCAGCTTCCTGGTGAGGAAGGTCTTTTAGGAAAACTCTTATCTAAGTCTCACATACAGAGAACAGAAATGTTATTCAGTGCATGTGGCTGACACACAGCAACCAAAGGAGGTGGTAGAGTCTAGGCATCTCCTAGGACCTACCTCAGCATCTATTACATCCGTGATGTACCTGGGGGTCAGCAGGGGCATCCGGACATACTGTAGCAAGTCAGGCAAAGATTCCTCCCTCTCTTTTTTGGCATGCTTCACCCAGTTGATGACAGCCTCAAAGACTGGCTCTTCAGAATCTACCTGCAAATATGCCATAAAGAATATAGGTCACTGCTATTCAATTAAGTTAATAGTAACTTATGGGATAGATGAAGTTTTGTTAAACATTTTTATTTTCCTCCAAAACTCCCTTTCCTAAGTGGCCCAGCCACAGGGAACAGTTTCCTGTGTTATGATTAAAATCAAGTCAGACAGAGAATTATAGGTAGATTGATATGATTATTTTCTAAGAACAATATAACCTATAGGATTTTCATCTTTAATTTCTTGTCTTCCTTAGCCTTCAGAAACTTGAGAACATTTATTATCTTCAACTCAAAACTGAACCTTAAATTAACCATTCATCCATAATTCCTCTTTACATAAGAGGGACAGTTCCTAGCATACATAACAGCCTGAAGACTGTAACAACAGAGCACAGAGAGTCGAAATCCAGCCACTTGGAAGACAGGGAAAACTGAAGCAATTAAAACATCAATCCCTCATTAGAAAAGGGAGACAGGTTTGAATCCTGTATTTTTTTGCGTCTGATTTTCTATGATTAACGGTCAGAGTAATACTTTTCTCCATTCATCCTATTACCAGATGCTTCGCTGTTAATTTTTTTCAGGAATTTGAATTATTAAGAAACATCTTGAACTTTTAGTATTTTATCATTATTAAAGTGGAAATGGTGGAAATCAACAGAACAAAAGAGCCACACACTAGATTCCAATTAATATTTCTTGGCTTAAGGTAGCCCCATCTAGCTCACCTTAAATTGTATAGTTTCTTAATCACAAAAGCCTCTCTGGAGGCTGTCCTCCTTCACTCAGAATGATGTAACTTACCAAAATCTAATGCTGAGTTTGACATATCTGCTACACAATGTAACATGCAAACTTGTAGAAGGAGCTACTACTTTCAATTAATCTTTTGGTACTATTAGAAAGATAACTACCCTAACTCAAGAAAAGTAAATTCTGCTAAATTACTAACAATGAGATTTAGGATTGTGATTGGCCTTTTCCATTTATTTTTTCTTTCTTTTTTTTAAAAAACATTTATTTATTTTTTTAAACTTTCCAACATTTACTTTTTTGGGGAGGGGCAATTAAGTCATTCTTTAATACAAATGGACAAACTGATCACAGCATCAAGAATGAATTTGGAATCCTATTATAATAAATTCAAACTGGGTCAGAGTTAAACAAAAACATTTAACACTAGAAAATAGAATAACATTTTTATCAACCATGAAAAGGAGATGCAAAATGTAGCCTTAAAAGTTACCAAACACATGTTTAACATATATAGGATTACTTGCCATGGCGGGGTGGAGGAGAGAAAGGAGGGAAAAAATTTAGAACACAAGGTTTATAAGGTTGAATGTTGAAAAATTATCCATGTATATATATTTTGAAAATAAAAAGCTTTAATTAAAAAAAAAAATTCCCAAAAAATGTTGCCAAACAAGGTCTGCCACTCTTATATTACAGAAGATTCTGACATATCATAAAAATAACTTCATTAATCCACTGAATATCAACATTAATGAAGTAAAAAGAAAAAAAAGGGAGACAAATTCTCAGTAGGAAACCACTTCTGCTATAGATTTAATGATTGTCACTTTTATTTGCTGTGACAGTTATCTACCACTATATATATGAACTGCTGCTCCATATGAGAGGAATTACTTAAAACAATTACTTAAACTAAAATGTATGCAAAACAAGCTTTACAGCTTCTATTCTCAAATAATCTTATAATTAAGTTGGTTCTTACCACAAAGCAACAATAAATTCTCATATTGAGACAAAAAAAGCCCTAGAATAAATGTGGGAATTAAAGAGGCTGAACTATTTAGTCTATTAATCCCCAAACTCTTCTACAATCAGTCTTCTCTCACCTATCACTTTTTACTTCTTAGTGTAAAGTTTCTAACAAAATAAAGTTCAACATGAGATTTTGGATTTATTTTTATTTTTTCTCTCTCCCTTTCTCCCCTCATTTTCTCCCTCTTCAAAATGGCAAGCAATCTGATATAGGTTTTACAAGTGTAATCATATTAAACCTATTTGGAAATTAGTCATGTTGTTGTATTGATCATCTTGCCATCTAGGGGAGGGGGTGGGGGGAAGGAGGGGAAAAATTGGAATAAAAAGGTTTGGCAATTGTCAATGCTGTAAAATTACCCATGCATATAACTTGTAAATAAAAAGCTATAATTAAAAAAAAAAAGAAAGAAATTAATCATGTTGTGAAAAGAGAATCAAGATAAAAAAGAAAAACCACAAAAAAAGAAAAAAAGTGAAAATGGTATGCTTCTATCTACATTCAGACTCCATAGTTCTTTCTCTGGATGTGGATGGTGTTTTCCATCATCATCAGTCTTTTGGAATTGTCTTAGATCATTGTATCGCTGAGAAGAGATAAGTCTATCAAAGTTGATCATTGTACAATGTTGATGTTACTGCGTACTATGTTCTCTGGTTCTGCTCCCTTCGGTCAGCATCAGTTTATGTAAGTCTTACAAGGTTTTTCTGAAGTCTGTCAGCTCATCATTTCTTACAGAATGATAGTATTTCATTACATTCATATATCACAATTTCTTCAGCTGTTCCTCAATGCTTGTGCATCCCACGTCCCCCAATTCTTTGCCACCACAAAGAGAGAACTGCTCTAAACAATTTTGTACATGTGGGTCCTTTCCCCTTTTTTATCATCTCTTTGGAATATAGAACTCCTAGTGGTATTGCTAGAACAAAGATTATGTACAGTTTTGTAGCATTTTGGGCATTATTACTCCATTTTTTGCTCAGTCATTATTTAATTGGAGAGTTAATAGGATAGCAATGTAATATTATCTATAGATACTTCTTGCTTTATATAAATTTGTATAATGCAAATTCAACTTTCCATAAAGAATTCTGAAGGAAATTCTCATTCCAAAAAAACCCCACCTAAGTTTAATTTTACTGTAGAGTATTGTGTTCGCACGCTCTATACTCCTGCCTCTTGACTTCACATTCTGTGGCCTCCTATTGCCCCACCAAACAAATATTACTTCAAATGAAAGTAGAATGAAGACATGGAAAGATGACTACTGCTGTTGCCACATCAGGGGCTTGGCTTGAAATCTCCAGCTCTGACAGTGAAGATCTTTGTTGTTCTGACTTCATCTTTGGCCCCAGCCCCTTCATGTCATGTATCTGAGTCTGGCAAGAATATATCTACTTCCTGTGTTCCTTTAGTTCCAATCAGGCCTCCATGTGACTGACCCTGGCTCTTGAGTGTACCTCTTCCTGTTCTCACTTCTTCTGCCAGCTCCCTCCTTACACAGATGTGTGACTATCTTCCTCCTTCCCTCTCCCCCTTTCCCATAGCTTTGAGCAAATGCATATTACATAAAAATTGCACACACAGAGGTGTGCAAATCGGTCCATTTATGTAAAGCAAAAAATGCCTATATATAGAATTAATCTCTTTTGCCAACATTAGTTTATCTTAATATTGAGAGACAGTGGTGCCCTTAATGAAGAAAGGAATAACAGTAACAGCTGATAACATTTTGTAGCCAAGAAAATGCTGGGTGAAGGTGAATCCACTAAGTCAAAACCATACCTGAATTTCATCACATTTGATTAGCTTCTCCACCTCTCCTTGGCTCAGAAGGATGAACTCTTCATGCTGTACTACTTCAGGAAAATGCTTCTGACTGAAGACTTCAGCTGCCTGCATCAGGTCAACACAGTTGTGTGTCTCAGCAAAATCCCTGATGCCTAGGCAATTAGATGGGTCCAGCTGGCTTTCGAGGAATTCACAGCAGGCTTGCTTAACACCTATGAAAACGCCAACAATGAGAAAAACTTTAAGACATCTTGGAGGAGCTGAATGTGTTACATTCTTTGGACCCAGCTTGATTGCTGTATGTTATGTATGCCATGATTAAGATACAAACTGAAAAATCAAAGGTAGGCATTCTAAATGTGATCCTGCCTTATAAACTGTTCAAATTCCACCTGCATTCAAGTCTACCAAACAAATGAGGCCTATTTTGGGGGCAGAAAGGCTACAATTTTTCCACAATTCTCTAGCAAGTAGTTCAGGACATAAAATTAAATCCACAAATATGCACAAAAGCAACAATGTCATATTAATGCAGTTTGTTTTGTGTGGATTACAAAGAAACCTCTAACTATGGAAATGAAGCATTGCTAGTATCAAAGGAAAAATTGGAATAAGAAAAGGTTACTGTATTCAACTTCATCTCAGATTAGAACTCATGGTCCCCACGGATATAAAAGCCCCTTTCTGAAAGGAATTTGACAACCTTGGATGGTATAATATATAGCAACTGATATGCCCCTTTTGGTATGCTTCTTTAAACCGGAAATAGCAACACGCCATTACATAATTCTTTGTCACAGACTACCTTGATAAATTATTGATAAATAATTTCAAAAAATAAAAGAGAAGCTTTGTGTGACTAGAATACCTTTTAGCTGAAGCAGACAGGCTGCAGGAAGCAGTTCCTGGACATTCTCCACTGTCACATGCACTGTCTCTGTGTACACAAAGTCCAACAGGATTTCCATAGTGGAGGCAGTCAAACCTTGAATATCAACGTATGGCTTCCCCTTTTCTGAGAGCTGCAGATACAAAGAGTGGTAAACAGTGATTGAAATTCCAAAGTTCAGATGAAATCTCGTTTGATTAACCCTGAAGAGCAAAATTGTAACACTCTAAAATTTGTGAAAACAGAAGCCTATAGAGAGGCATACTGTATTATTTGAAAGTAGAACCATACAAAGCCTTCCCTTAGACAAATTCATAATTTGGAAGAGTCAAGAAAGGCAGGTAGACACTGTTATTTGCCATCCCACCCTCATACCCACCTAAGTACATTGAATCTATAAGCTTCTATTTTCACAAAATTTTAGCAACAGTATTGCAACATATAGCATTATATAGTATACATACTATCACTTAGAGCAGAGTTTCTTAAACTTTTTCTACTTGTGACTCTTTTCATCTGAAAAATTTTCACATTACCCCATTATATATTACATAATATATATAATTATATTATATATAAAATATACATATATATATATATACACACACAAAATAATCAAACATTTACTGATAATAAATCATAATTTCACAACCCTTACCATTCAGCTATTCTACTGACCCCAGTTTAAGAAGCTCTGATCTAGAGAACAATGATATTAAGAAATGAGCATTTGCAGCACTTCCAGATTAGGATCATTGGAAGCATTGCACAATTTCCCAAATTTGATCCAGGACAATTTTCTTCTCCTACTGCATCCTGGATCCAACTTATTTGTTAAACCTTGCAAATTCCTAATTTTCTGCAGATGATACTACATGTTGGGACACTGCTTTCAGGCACCTAGTCTGTTGAGTTGAAATGTTAACAAAAGATAAGGATAACTACTTGCTAGATGTTATATAATGAATTCTTTGGTCAGAGGGGGAAGTACTAGGAAATATGACTAAAGATCATGAAGTTTTGGAACAGAAGCCCTTAGGACCCAGGTGGTAAATGCATCACTAGCTGCCCAGTGAAGGCAAATGCATCAGAAGACAAAGGAAGATCTGAACATTTTAATAACTGGTTAGTGTCTGACAGGTTTGATGATTTAAAATAGAGGGATGACAGCTTCTGATCAGGTATAACAGGAACCTAACAAAGGCTAGTAATACATTTGAATGGAACTTTATAAAGGTGATTCAGCAAGATTTAAACTGAAAAGGGAAGTGAAGGGAGGAAACTGCTTTTGTTAATTCATCCACCAAACTAGATGGCACAGAACGTTACTACAATGTAGATAGATTAGGAGCAGATACATCCTGTTCACTGTAGGCAAAATTCTAAGAAAGGAGCCAGTATTTAAAAAATCCATGACCTTGGTTATTCCTAGAGAGTCCCACAGGATAGGTAAGAAACATGCTGAGCTAGAAATTATAACAAAAGGAAACAAATCTGACCTCATAGGTCTCTTCTGAAGCTTGATGGGATGAAATCTACAATTTTATTCCAAAGAAAGAAGATAGTTAAAAGGGAAAAAATAGTATTTTATATCAAGAAGATAAATTACCATGAGAAAATTCAAGACTCTAAGGGAGAAAAGTATGATAGAGAACATTTAGGTTAAAAATCAACAACAGTGTATTAAAATGAAAAGCTGTCTCAGAGAAAAGAGAAAGGGGGGGGGGGGGGGGGGACAGAGACAGAGAGAATTGTTCTGCCAAAAGCAGAACAACTAATAACTTCATAACTTCATGGCTTGACTTAATACTATTTCCTTTACCCAAAAATATAGAGGAATTGAGATGAATAAAACCCGTATTGACATTCTGTTACCTGTGTTTGTTGTTTAAAAAAGGCTACATAATAGATGTACTTTGAAGTCTGTTCATTTCGTGATCACTGTATTTAGTAATATGATTTTTTGTATGGATTCTTTGCTAGGACAGGGATATCATGTGATGAAAATATTTATATTTGTGTAATATTTTATAGTTTCTCAAAATGCTATCACATGTATGATTTCATTTAATCAAAATAACTCTTTGAGGAGGGCAACATAATAATCATTATGTGTCAGTTTCCTTATCCATCAAATGAGGGAACTAGATGATTTCTAATGTTTCATTTAGTTCCCAATCTATGGTTTCATGATCTCATTAATCTGCAATGTTCTCTTCTCTAAAATATAATCGTTCTCTGGGAGCAGGTTTCTTGGGGACTTCTAGAGGCAGCCTTAGTTTCAGTTCAGTGTAATAATCACCTCAAATGCAGCCAGCTATTAAAGTCCAATCCTTTATTGTCTCTTCCAACATAGCCTAGTTAGCTTTCCTTGGTTCCGAGAGCTCTTGTTGCTAGTCCTTTGCCTCTGCCAGCTTCACCCTCCAGCTCCCTCTGAATCCAAAGCCTCCAGTCAGCACAATGGTGAAATATCGAATGGATCTGACTCCTCCAAGAGAGTGGCTTGTGGGAGCTGTGACTTGTGAATCTCCTGAAGTCTCTAATTGGCTTGTGGGAGCTCCTTATATATGATCTCTTCAAGGTGTGAACTCCAAAGGTGTGAACCAAGTACATAAGCATTGTTTCTATCATTTCCAGTGACTTAGCACCTTGTTTCAAGTTCTGGCCCATAACATCTCCCGCTTTCTTTTGATTTAGAACATAGGTGGTCATGACCTCCCTGACTTCTCAAGGAGGTGAGAACCCCAAAAAAGAAGGTGATCATACCTTCCCTGATTGCTCACAAAAGGAGAGAAAACACCATAAAAAGAAGTGATCATGCTCTTCCTGACTTCTCAGGAAGGGAGATGAAAATACCAAAGGAAATGGGAAATCAAATCAGATTAGTGGGTTTCTGAAGGGGCTCACTTGAAACAGATATACATAAATCCATCAATATGGGGGATATTACACATAATTATATAAATTACATAAGTACATAGCAATATAACACAGGCTAGTAGTGATGTAACAAATAACATGAATCAATCATGAGAATTTATACATGTCCATAAGTCCTAGAAATAGTCCAAAGGGAATCCATTGTCCATTAGTTCATGTGCCAGGAATCCAATAATTATTGCAAGCTCTGAAGTCCTGCAATAGTCTTATCAACAATTTTTCATCTCAAGGAATCCAATGATTCCTGCTGGTTTTCAAGTCCTGCAACAGTCTTATCTTGTGTTAGGGAATCCAATGATCCCTGCTGGTTTTCAAGTCCTGCAGCAGTCTTATCTTGTGTTAGGGAATCCAATGATTCCTGCTGGTTTTCAAGTCCTTTAACAGTCTCATTATCAGCCATGCTCTCAGTGTCAGATGTTTCTTAGATCTTCTCCTTTGTTTTGAGGTTTTTCTCCTTTTCTGTCTCTCCAGGTGCTCCAGATGCTACCCATCTGTTTCCTTCTCCGTCTGTAGGAATTCAAGCAAATCCTTTCTCTCAAGCAGTTAACCTATCTAATTTCCTTCTATTTACTACTTTTGGGTCTCTCCACATCAGCTGGCAATTACATTGAAGCTGTTTGCAATGGACACTGCCCTGTTGGTTTAAAAAGTCTGTATTCGCCCCAGTTGTAATCCCTTTCTGCTATCTGATTGCTTTTCTGTTGGTTGATCATGTAATCCCTTTCTGTCATCTGATTGCTTTTTGGCTGATAGATCACATCAGAGTCCTGACCTTCTAAAGACTCTCTGGGTGTAAACTCAGTTGCCATCATGCCCCACCTGTCTTTTGATTGAGATCTTAGAGCTGGGTCCTGCCTCTTATTTCCCTGGGTCAATCTACATTCTGAGGCCCAATGGAAGCCTTGGTTGCATTTTGGACATGGGGTTTTGGGTTTTATTCTCTCACCCTGTCCTCTCACTCTCTATATCTACACTGGGCTCTCAGATGTCCTAGTTTTCCATACTGAAAACATTGACGATTTTTTTCTATAAGTCCCTTGCCAAGAGGAACCCTGTCTTTCCATGTTCATCATAGTTTGGATATAATAAGCACTTGTGCCCATTGTAGCACAGCGTCTTATGATCTCCTCTAAAGGAGCATCTTTGTGTAGTCCCCATATAATTCTTTTGCAAATCTCATTAGCATTTTCCTTAGCCAGATGTCTGGTCATTATTTCTGTAGCTGCATTTTCTGCAATGGTTCTTGTAACAACTGTTTGCAAATGTCCCACAAAATCCGCAAAAGGTTCATTGGGACCTTGCTCTATTTTTGTGAAGGCTTTACCTCCATCTTTCTGTCCAGGGAGGGAATCCCAAGCTTTTATTGGAGCCTTAGAAATTTGCTCATACACTGTTATGATAATTAATCTGTTCTAAATTCTCTCTCTTGACCTTCACCTGCTAGTTGGTCAAAAGTGATTTGTACATTAACTTCTATTTGCCTATTGCATCTGGCTTGAATCCTACATAATTCATGATACTCCGAAAGCCACAACAAGTTTTGTCCAGGTTCTAAACATGTCCTTGCTATGGATTTCCAGTCAGTGGAGGTTAGGATTTCATAAGACAAATTATCTAGTAACATCTTAACATATGATGAAGTAATCCCATAAAGAGGGCAACCTTTTTTCAAATCCTTAATTTTTTCCAGATCAAAAGGCATATATCTTCTCTTTTTTGACCTGAAGAGTGAAGCTCTTCAATCCCTTATTGCATTTATAAAATCAGATACATCCTAGACTTCATTTTTTGCCTTAACTAAAGCCTTTTCTAATCTTGTCACAGGCTGCTTCATAGGTGATTCTGTTTGTGTCACTGCCTCTCCCCCTCCTCCTTCTCCCTCCACCCATGAAGGGTTAATTTAGGGGAGTAGGTCAGGGGAGGGGGAAATGATCTAATTTCTCCTGCTGTGAATTCTTATCTGATTCTTCATTCTTTTCACCTAGTTTAGTTGGTACCTTCCCCTCCTGTTCTTTCTTCTTTTTCCTTATTCTAACACTTATATAATTTCCTAAAGCTAGTTGTATTAAATTATATGTGTTAAGTGTGTCTTTGGAAATTAAGTCAGGTCCATTTTTATTGTAGTATTCACCTAGTTGCTCTTCTACTAATTTCCATTCCTCTAGATCCAATTCTTTTTCCATAGAGAACCAAGGAGATGTGTACTGTACAGTTTCTAAAAGTTCAGAGATCTGCTTCCAAATTATAAGCAAACCTTGGCTTTCCATAACCTTGACAGTGCTCTCTACACATTTTCCTTAAAGAGAAACAGAGGGCTATTTTCTAAATATCTGTCCCATTTCAGCTGAAATTCTACTTTAGCTCTTTAACAGAGTTTCCTTGTTGTACTCACCCTATTTTCTGGGTCGAAGAGACTTTTCCTCTGGATCAGGGATCATGTCTGGCCCACATTCAGGAGTCAAAATGTAATGTACTTTTCTCTAACATATAATGTTTTCTGGGAGCAGATTTCTTGGGTGGGTGGGTGGCGCTTCTGGAGGCAGCCTTAGTTTCAGTTCAGTGTAATCAATCACCTCTTGACAAAAGACAATCTTTATTGTCTCTTCCAACATAGTCCAGTTAGCTTTCCTTGATTCTAAGAGCTCTTGTTGCTAGTCCTTTGCCTCTGCCAGCTTCAGCCTCCAGCTCCCTCTGAATCCAAAGCCTCCAGCCAGCACAAGGTGAAATACTGAATGGATCTGACTCCTCATCAGAGAGAGTGGGCTTGTGGGAGGTGTGACTTGTGAATCTCCACTGAATCCTGACTTGCCAATCTCCCGAAGTCTCTAGTTGGCTTGTGGGAGCTCCTTGTATATGATCTCTTAAAGGTGTGAGAGATGTGAACTCTAATGTGTGAGCTAATGTGTGAACTCTCCCAAAGGTGTGAACCAAGTACATAAGCGTTGTTTCTATCATTTCCAGTGACTACCTTGTTTCAAGTTCTGGCCCATAACATTTATCCATATTTACAGATAAGGAAATGGTTTTCAAAAGATTTTTAGAGTTAGTAAGATGCAATGCTAAGACTAAATATCCAGACTCTTTTCAGTCCAAAGAGCCTTCAATGCCATCATATTAACTCTATGGATTCTTAACTAGTTTTCAAAAATGTGATACTGTTTTCTACCTCTCTCTTACTCTAGGTATCCTTAAAAATTCTCTACTTTTATTTCACGTCTTACATATAAAAACATACTATAAAAGATGCTTTTGTGAATGAGCAGTGGGGGAATTCTTTTACAGGACAACTTTACATTCATAATTTTCAACCAGATGCCTGAAGAAAAAACATTTAGAAAAAGGCTTAGGTTCTTCAAACATAATGTTGCCGAAGAATAGAATGTATGCTGTGTAATTAGCAATTAGTAGTTCTAATTCTAATCAGAAACTGCTCATAACTATCTTTTTTTTTTTCTTTTTTCTTTTTTTTTTTTTTTTAGTGGTAGTGTTTTTTTTTTTTTCCATAACTATCTTAAAGGTTAAATGGATCAGAATTATCTAGTTCTGATGCTCACAAAATACAATATGCCAGAGAATCAGGCAGAAAGTCTATGTTTACCAAAGACTGGATCTGTGGAACTACATTTCAGATTTCTATATTTTTCCATTCCAGATAAACAGATCAGAATGAATCTAGACTTAGTATTTTAAAAAAAGTAATCAGATTTTAGACAAGCAAGAAAGTTAAGTATGTAAATAATACAATTCACAGTCAAGGCATGTCTGCTCTGACACTCAATATGTCTTCACTCACTCATCAACATGTCTAAATTGCTGACATAATTTTAGGATTAGGGGATCAGGTCCTTTAAATCTCCTTACAATCTGTTCCAGGCTGTGAAATGCAGAAAAATGCTATTGGTCAGTCTTCCACAATTAGCATATGTAGCCAACTTATTCTAGGTTTCAAGGTCTAATGACCTTACAGCATCTCTCCATACGCTGTCCTGCATGCCATTTCTTGGCAAGTAAACTTTTTCTTAATCTCTTTGTTATTTTTTCACACTCCAGATTTAGTACCTTTTCCCAACAACCTCACAGACAAGGTGAGAACTAATTTTCCTCAGACTATGGCCTAAAAATACCATGGAAATTTATCAGACTTTGTTATTTGATACACATGGCTAGCAAGCTCTAATTTGGAGTTCTGATCCCTGGAAAAAGTTAGTTTTCTACTTACCTCACTAGTGAACATAGCACAGAAGTAATCGCTACAAGCAGCCAGCACAATCCGATGGGCAGGGAAGTCCTTTTGCTCCACTTTCAATGTAACATCACAGAGGGTATTGCTCTTCCGGAGAGAGTTCATTGAATTGAGGATGGACTTGGCATGTGAGTTTGTCATTATGTCTTTGGGAGCCATATTGCCTCCCCCCAGGCAATATGGAGACAATGAAAAAGGAGTTCTGGGATTCTGCAAGTAAAAGAGGAAAAAAGCTAGGGTGCTTCCAGACATTTAGGGCGTGAACCATTCTCTAAGAGTTTCAAAAATAAATAATAAATTAGAAATATAAATATTACAATGTTTATCTCAAGGTTTCACAGATAACTACAGTATTAACAAAAGGCAAAATGACACGCGGACAACTCTTAAAAATTTTCATGTATATTGGTCTACTTGCCATCTAGGGGAGGGGGTGGAGGGAAGGAGGGGAAAAGTTGGAACACAAGGGTCAATGCTGAAAAATTATCCATGCATGTATCTTGTAAATAAAAAAGCTATATATAAAAAAAGAATAAATAAAGCCACCACTGCTACTATAGGAAAAAAAAAAAAAAAAAAACTTCCCCGTGAGAAAATGTAGCATTTCATGTTATCTGAAGTTTAATGACAGGGCTTTATTAATCCTGTCATTTCCTTCTTTCCATTTCCACCATCCTAATACAGGTGTTTATATCCTCATATTTGCACTATATTTCATCTGTCTCCTAACTGGGAATTCTTCATATATTACCTTCTCCTCCAATGCATGCTATATACTGCTACCTAGGATGTGTATTATCTGTGTTTTATCTCCCTGAACTGGAACCCTACCTTACACTTGCTTTTTCTGTCTCTGAGAGCACTTGGTACTGGCCTTTGGATATTGCTTAATAAATATTTATTGATTGTCAACGAGTAGCATACATCATTTATATATTATTATATCTCATTAGAAATACTGTTCAGAGAGAGGAAATACATTATCAGTTCCTAGATAACAAAACTGGTAAAAAGAGTAATATTGGACAACTGCAACAATGAGACAGTTGAGATAAAGACAATTAAACTAAAGTTCCAAACTACTAAAAATAGTTTCAGAGGGCAGAAGAATCAGGTGCAGAACTAATACTGATCTGGTTCAAAAAAGAAATAGAGCAGAATCTTGGGCACAGATGGACTTTGTTTTGGAATTTCTAATAACCAAGGAGACATCTTGCAGAAAGGCAGAGAAATGTCTTAATAAAGTAAATCTAAAGTAGAATCTAAAAAGTTTAGAAACATGATATGTAAGATTGCATTGCCTAAGACTCTAAAAGGGAAATAGTTCAAGAAGATGAAAGAGGAGAGCTCACAAATTTTTGACCACAGAATTATGAATGATTTTTAATGATCAAAAATGGGGGATGGTGGCTCAAAAGAAATTATGAATATATAAGGAGCTCTGGCATGAACTCAGATTCTACCTTTTTTACAGTTCTGACCTTCTGTTAAAACCAATAACTAAAAATTTTAAATCCCTTAGAATAGAAAAGAGGTTTGTGGATTATTAAGGGAAAGGGACCACACCCCTCCATTACAAAGACATGCCATACAAATACAAATTTTAAACTTTTGCTTTGAAAAGGGAGCTAGACTGGTTATCTATGTTGGAGGCATAATCTGCCAAATAAGATGGAGAAAGAGGCTGACTCTTCTGTGTTGGAAACCAGAAAAACTCATACAAATGAGAGGAAACTGTTCCTTCCCTTGGATTAGGAGATCTGAAATTTTAAAAAGATTTGTATTAAAAAAAAAAACAAAAACAGGAGAAGGGGCATCTAGCCAAGTAAGAATATATTTAAAAAAAAAAAATGGCTCTGAAAGAACATTGAAGACTTTAGTCCAGAATGAATTAAGGTTGAAAAAAATTAATGACAATGTCAAAATGAGCATTTTTTAAAAACTTTGTTTAAGGCAAGAACAACAAGAAGAAAAAAAGAGGTCTTTAATATGGGGGGAGATATTTTAAGCATAACTACTCAACCCTGATTTTTTTCTCACCTTTTCTATCAGGGAGAATAATCTTCAAACTGGAAATAATATATATAAAAGAATTGAAATCTATTATAAACAAAGATTTATAAATATATATTGTGCACAGAGCATTGTGGTTGTTGCTAAAAAAAAAAATTAGGAAAAATGTTTTCTGCTGTTGAGGATTTGAGTGTAGTAGATATATATGTCAGCTAGGTGGCGCCAAATTGCATAGAATGTCAGGTGTGGCATCAGAAAGATTCACCTTCCCCAAATCTGGCCTCAAACACTATTTGTTTGATCCTTGTCACTTGTCATTTTACTGTTTGCTTCAGTTTCCTCATCTGTCAAATGAGCTGGAGAAGGAAACAGCAAACTCCTCCAGCATCTTTGCAAGTAAACCCAGACAGGATCACAAGGAGTCAAACATGATTGAAAAGTGACTGAACATCAGTCAGACAAGGCAGAGCATCTAGATATTTTACACAAATTAAAATTTTCCTAGCCTAGAAGATAATAGAAAAATTAAACTACCATTAGTGATATGTGAGAAATCAAGGAATACAAAAATGGTGCTAGAAAGCAGGAGAGGTTAATTTTCCCCTAAGTTTAAGAGGGCTAGAATTCTACATAATTCAATTATTAATGATCTCCAGCAAAACCCTAAAAAAGATTAAGCTGGTAGATTGAGTAGTGAGCAAGGGAAGCAGTCACCATTAAGACCCAGAACTGATTCATAAAAAAAACATCCTGTCAGAATCAATCAGGACAACAGCATGGTATTTTACATCTCT
This sequence comes from Sarcophilus harrisii, assembly GCF_902635505.1. Classification (NCBI taxonomy): domain Eukaryota; kingdom Metazoa; phylum Chordata; class Mammalia; order Dasyuromorphia; family Dasyuridae; genus Sarcophilus; species Sarcophilus harrisii. The sequence goes on from NC_045429.1 coordinate 96,255,763, forward strand.
TAGGGTATTCCTTGTAAATAAAATGGAAAGATTATGGTTGGTAAAGTGTGCCGATTGTCGACTCTGGCCTGTGAGAAAAACTGTTTCTGACTTTAGTTCTGTGTTATCTAATTGTATGACTGACTTCACCTCTTCAGACTATAGTTCTCTCAATTCTGAAATACAGGATTTTATTTTATTTTTTTGATTAGATGATTTCTACAGCCCCTTGCAAAACTTATCTTTTATGATTCTATTCATGAATGGGCATCTCTGTTATTAAGTAGTGACTGACCAAAGGTAAAATCCATCAATAAAACATAATTAGATCGCATTGCATTAAAATTTCTTGATCTGCCCTTTTTGTAGTGGCTAGAAACTGGAAACTGAATGGGTGTCCATCAGTTGGAGAATGGCTGAATAAATTGTGGTATATGAAAATTATGGAATATTACTGTTCTGTAAGAAATGACCAACAGGATGATTTCAGAAAGGCCTGGAGAGACTTACACGAACTGATGCTGAGTGAAATGAGCAGGACCAGGAGATCATTATATACTTCAACAACAATACTAGATGATGACCAGTTCTGATGGATCAGGCCATCCTCAGCAACGAGATCAACCAAATCATTTCTAATGGAGCAGTAATGAACTGAACTAGCTATACCCAGAAAAAGAACTCTGGGAGATGACTAAAAACCATTACATTGAATTCCCAATCCCTATATTTATGCACACCTGCATCTTTGATTTCCTTCACAAGCTAATTGTACAATAATTCAGAGTCTGACTCTTTTTGTACAGCAAAATAATGTTTTGGTCATGTATACTTATTGTGTATCTAAGTTATATTTTAATATATTTAACATCTACTGGTCATCCTGCCATCTAGGGGAGGGGGTGGGGGGGAGGTAAGAGGTGAAAAATTGGAACAAGAGGTTTGGCAATTGTTAATGCTGTAAAGTTACCCATGTATATATCCTGTAAATAAAAGGCTATTAAATAAAAAAATAATAATAATAATTTAAACCACAAAAAAAATATATATATATAAAAAATAAAATAAAATAAAATTTCTTGATCTGAACACCCAGAAACCCACCACCTATTTAGAAACAAAATGTTACCTTCCAGATTCAGTAACTGTTTACTCATGGCCATCATTACATAAACAAATGGCAGGGGTTGACAAAGTTACAATTACTCAAATATGCTGACTGGTCAAACTTGAACTAGTCTACTTTTTAAAACGGATACAAACACTATTTGGGGCAAAGAATGGAGGAGATTGACAATTTGCCCCATTTTCTTTAGCTTAAAGCTTTTCAAATGATCAAGAGAAAATGATGATTGAATTCATAGTGGAGTCTTTATAATGGTTTACTTCCAACTAGCATTTTTCATCATCAAGGAAACAATTCCGGGCCGCTTCATCAGCAACACGCTCATCACAATTCTTTCATTAAAAAAAAAAAGATCAGGTTAAACCACGTATCAGCTATACAGCGACCACCGTTGCCACTGGGCAGGCGAAAACAAATCACTAAAGCATGAGCCACTGTAAGCTCAAGGGGCCTTGGATCAGCAGGTATTCTCTGAGGAGAGGCAGCCAGATACAGGCAGCCCAGTGGTTAAAGCCACCGGACCCAGTCACAAAGTCTGGAGTTCAAATCCAGCCTCAGACAAGCACTGGGTGACCTTGGGCAAGTCACTCGTTTGCTTCAGCTTTCTCAACTACGAAATGGGGAGAAGAAAAGCACCTTCCCCCCGGTGTGGTTGTTTGCGGAGCAAGGGGGAGAGCTCGCTGCAGTCCCTGGCACATCTAAGGGCTCATTCCCTTCTCTTTCAAGGAAAAGAGAAGCCGGCACTGGGACTGAAATCGCGGCCTCTGACCGAAGTACCTCATGGCGGTCATTGTCATCTGTAAGACGCGGAGGCTGGATAATGTCCCCCCCCGCCCCCTCCGCCGCTTACGGGGTCCCCAATGCTCGCGGCGCCGCATCAAGCGCTCACAGCGGGCCGATCCCCTGCCCCCTCCCCCCGCCGAGGCTTGGGCTTCCCCCAGAGACGCAAAGTGTTCAGGGTAATGGTAACGTGGGCTTCGACGGCGATCCACTTTTAATTGGCAACACAACGACGACAGGCCCCTTTCCCCTACCCCAGAGGAAGGCTGCTCCCCGGAGGAGGGGGCGGCGGCTCCGGGCGCAGTGACCGCGCAGCTCCGCCCCTTCGTCCCGCAGGATCCGCACCTCCGCGGGCCTTCCCGGCCACACGGGGGCGACAGCGCGCGGACGGGGCGGGGAGAGGGCAGGGGAGGCTCAACTGTGGCTCCCTCCACCCAACTCACCTCAGCACCCCGCCCGACCCAGCCAGGCAGGGCCGGCCCCCCGCCCGAGGGGGTGGGGTGGGGTGCGGGCCCCGCAGGCGGCTCAGTGGGCGCCGAACAGCCGCCGCCGCCGCCGCCTCCCGGTCCCGGAGCCGCCAGAATCGTGGTGGTGGTGGTGGTCGTCGTCGTCGCCGCCGTCGCCGTAGTAGTGGCTGTCGCTGTCGCCGCCGCCGCCGCCGCCGCCGCGCGACGTGATGACGCACGGAACGCGAAGACGGGCCCCTTCGTTTTTTCGCGTGCCACGTGACTAGAGGGGTCACATGACCCTCTCCTAGCCGTCCGCCTCCGGGTGCTGCTCCGAGGGGGCTGGAAAAGCGGAGGAGGGTGGGGACCCCGCAGGCGGCTCTGGACGCCGACCAGCGCCGCCGCCAGCCGCCTCTTCTCGGTCGCGGGCTGCCAGAATCGGGTGGTGGTGGTGTCGGCGTCGTCGCCGCCGTCGCCGTTAGATGCTGCGCGTGCCGTTTCCTGCCGCGCTGCCGCGCGCGACGCCTTGCGCTAGGAACGGAACGCGGGCCTCGTTTTCGCGCCCGTCAGGGTCCATGCCTCTCAGCATCCGCCTCCGGGTGCTGCTCGGGGGGCTGGAAGCGGAGGCGCGGGGAGCAGACCTCCGCGCGCTGGTTCCGGCGCGCCAGCCTTCTTCCTGCGGCGGCGGCTGGCAGTCTCGAGACGAGAGTTCGGGGCCGCAGTCGCGGTCCCCAGGACGCCTGCGGCCTGTTTCCTGGGCGCTTGGTCAGGACGCCTCTCAGCGCTAGGAGGACACCTGCGGAGCCGTCGCCGCCTGTCAGGCCCATCGCTCAGAACGGCCTCTCGGGTCCGCGGGCTGGGCGCCTGCCGGGAGCAGCCGCCGCCCGGACCTTCTTCGCCCCTCGTTCTCGCATCCGGGCAACGCCCGGGCTCTCCGGCATTCCCCGGGCGGGCTCCCTCCGCGACCCGGGACGTCCGGCCCGCCTGCCCTCCCTCCGGGTCCCGCCGACTTGGGTCACTGAGGGAGGGCGTCCCGGACCTGGCCTCTTCTCCTCGGGAACGCCGGGCTCCCAGCACCCTCCCCGGGACGAGGGCTGTCCCTCCCCCACCCCACGGGACAGCTGTCCCCTCCCCCCACCCCGGGACGAGGCTGTTCCCTCCCCCCCGAGCTCCCCCACCCGGGACGAGGCTGTTCCCCCACACACTCCCCGGGACGAGGCTGTCCCCTCCCGACGTGCAGGGCGGGTCTCTGCCTGCCGCGGGCTCGGCTCGGCCCCCTGAAGCTTCCCCTTCTTTAGTTCTCTGCTTTCTCAGTGCAGTTTCCTCCCGGGAGAACGTGAGCTTCGGGAAGGCAGGATCGGTTTCTTGTATCTTCATAACCCCTCTGCTTGGCACATAATTGTCACATCATAATAAATGTTTGTCCAGGACCACGGTCGCTCGGCAAAAATAATTTATCAAGCCCTAGTGTGCCGGGTTACTTGTGTGCTGAGCTAAGGGACACAAAGAGATGCAAAACGGTCCTTGCCTTCAAGGAGCTCACAACCAAGGAGGAACACGACAAGTGTGAACAAACAAGCTACGCGCAGGGTGAAGAGTTAATTTTTAAAATGGTTTGGGAAAAGCATCCTGGAGATGGGAGTTTAGTTGGGACACCAGTTTTCATGATTCGTGTGTTCTTTGATGGGTGCTTTTAATTTTTTTTTTTACCGGCTCCCACGAGTTTAATAACCATTTTTGTGTAGATGACTTCTAAGCTTGAGTGCAGAATTTCAGTTGTCTTCTGGACATCTCTATCTGGTTGTCAGATAGTCACACCAAATTCAGAAAATATCTTAAACTGAATTCCTGCCTATTGCAGGCATCTTTTCAATTAACTAAACTTCTCTACCTTGCAGTCATCCTGACTCTTCCTTCAACCCCAAGTCCCAACCTCTATATAGTCATTCAGTTGCCAGTCTTGATTCTTCATTTACATCGACATCCTTTTTCCCCCAACAATTATTCCGGCCACCTCTCATCCTAGGCCACAGGATCTATATTTTGGCTTCCTGATGGCCTCTTTCAGTCTCTTATTCCCATAAACTCCTCTTCACATAGCTGTCCTGATCTGTATCTAGCCACTGGATTCAGATGACTCCTGAGGAGTGAGGCTGCTGACTTTGTACTTAAATCCAAATTCACTTGCATATTGTGGCATCTCCTCCTATTGTTCATGGTACTCTTTGAGAAAGAAGTACAGACAACTGTCCCCCTGACTTTTCTTCAATTAATCTGCCTGTATCACAGCAATTTTTCTGTCATCCCTAGAATGCAAAATACTCATTCTGGCAAGTAAAGACTTCCACAGTCTGGTTTCCACCTACCTTTCCAGGCCTTTTAAATAATAGCTAGCACTTAAATAGCACCTACCAAGTGCCGGGCATTGTGCTAAGTGCTTTACAAATGTTTTATCACAACCTAGGAAGTAGAGATTATTGTCCTCTAATAGTTGAGGCAGATAAGTTAAATGACCTACCATTATCATAGCACTAACGTCTGAGGTTGGATTTAAATTCATGTCTTTCTGGCTTCGGGATCAGTGCTCTGTCCATTGCATTACCTAGCTTAGCCTCTGGATGTTACGATTATAAATGACTTTACAATACTCTTCTAAACTGGTTTGACAGTTCCTCATACACAACATACCACTATTCTGTACCCTTCTCCATTTGTTCCATCTCCTACCTCACTTCTGTCTCTCCAAACTCTTAACTTCCTTCAAAGCACAGCCTACATACTTATTTCCTTCTAAATAGGCTTTCCTGATCCAGCTGTTGGCATTCTATGCCTCTTGAAATTACTTTACAAACTGGCATTTTTTCATCTGTATACAGAGGAAGCTCCCAACAGAACTCATGCGAAGGATTAATTTTTTTTTATCTCTGTATTTTCAGCTGTGTGATGTAGAATCGTATATCTTAGTAGATGCTTGGTAAATATTTGTTGAATTCAGTTACTATATGTAGCAGGCCTGGCTCACTGTGAAAGAAAACTCAATTCCTATTTTATCCATTATTATTTTGGTAAAATTGGTTCTTCCTTTTTGGCCTTTTTATGTTAAATCAGTTGAAAAGAACCAGTTTTGAAGAATCTATGCATCCTCTGTTCTTTACTTCTTGCCAAATCACTTATGTCAAATCGTATACATTTCTGGCTAAAAGGCCTGAAGGGTTTTGGCAGATTATGACTGCTGAAATTAGGAAGTTTTAAACTATAGAGAGCATGACTCAGCATGTTTTTTTCCCATTTTTATTCCTTCCCAAGATCTTCCTTAGCACTGCCCCAAGCCACCAACTGTCCTTTCAATCACCTCAATTTTTAACTTGACCCTATCCTCTTCCTCAGCCAATATTTTGCCAAGTCCTATCAATTCTACCTTTACAATATCTTTACTGTGTGGTCCTTTCACTACCAGTGCCTTGGAATAGTTGTACTCACTTCTTGCCTAAACTACTGCTTGGTCTCCCAAGCCTTGAATTTTCCTCTGGTCATCTTCCTAAAGTTCTGACCAGGCCACTTCTTCCATTCAGGAAACTCCACTGGCTCCAAGATGGGAGGCTTTTAAAACCTTCACAACCTGGCCCCTTACCTTAACAATCCTCTTTACACTTTACTCTTCCAAATTTGATTTCTTGGCTGTTCCTTACATATGGCACCCTGATCGTTTTCATTAGCTATTTCCCATGCCTGAAATCTAAATCCCTGTTCTTTGACTTTCTAGTTAAAATCTCATTACAATCTCTTAAAAGCTTTTCCCACCCCCCTCTCAATGATGGGGCTTTCTCTCAGCAATTATTTACATTTTAGATTGTATACAGCTTGTCTGCATGTTGTTTCTCCCATTAGACTGTGAGCTCTTTGAGGGCAGATTCTTTTTTGCCTTTCTCTGCTGCCTGGCATATAGGCTTAATGCCTATTGATGTGACTTCAAGTGACACAGAACTAAGAGGGAACCTATGAGATCCTGAGTGTAACATTCAGTGGCACAGCTTGGATTTATATTAGATCTCTAAGCTATAGGAGCAACATTTTCTACATGTTCCTTTTTTCTGGTCTGATTTCAAAAGGTCAAGGCTTATCTTAGCCTACTATCTAATCCTTTCCCTATTGCTTCTTGGCTACTGAGCACCATTGGAAAATATCCCAAAATAACATTCAGTCCCAACAATCTTCATGGCCATGATAGGGATATTCTGAAAGTAAAATTTGTACTGCAATCAGCTACCACTACCTTAGAAAAACTCTGATACCCGTTTCCCAGTGGCAATTTAATCCCCTGCAATAGAGCACCCCATCACCATTGAAAGCTGCTCAGAGTTCACCAAAGTTGACTTTTTGCAATTCTCCTCATTGACTTCTGGAGCCTGATACAAAGGACACACCCTCCGGTTATCTCTTCTATTAGCTTTTGAAATATCACATTTTAGATTCTCTAATCCTTGTTTTTAAAATCTTTTTCTGGATCTTTCAACTGAGGTTCTGTCATAAATCTTCCCCTCTTGTATAGTGACTTGACACCTACTGCTACCATTTTCTTCAGCCCAAATTTTAAAAATTCCATAGCCATCTCTAATTGCTTACCTCACATCATTTTGGATGTTCTCAAATTACTTTTGACAGTGTCTGAAATTAAGTTTATGATCAAACATGACATCATCCAGCTTGTTCAATGATGTTTCGAATCTCTTTCCATTTTGCAGTCACTAGTCTGGTGTCCTTTATGCCACCCCAATAATTAGCATCACAGATCTTTGGAGACCACCCAGTCCGTTTTTCAGAAAGGAAAATAGCCTATAGACCTTCCCATTTGTTTCCTTTTCATTCTCCTCTAACTCATCCTCCATGTGTTGCTTAAAATTATCTTCCTTATTCATAGATTTGACTATAGGATAACAGATTTGAACTGGGATCCTAAATTACCTAGGATTGCCTCATTACAAAGGAGGAAAATGGAGGATCCTTTAGAAAGGCGAAGTGATTTGCCTATCACCAACACGTACACTGATAAAGAGAGATGGAGTTTAAACCCAAGGCCGGAGATTCTAAATTCAATAGTGTTTCCATTGCCAACCTGCTCTGCTGTCTTGAAATCCTCTCTTCAATACCTCCCTGTTCTATTATGAATGAGGTTCAGTCTCCTTAGCCAATCATTCAAGGACCTCTTACTACCCAATGTCCCCAAATTGGATTACTCAACCTTGCTCTACCTTTACTCCAACATTGTTCCCAATGCCTGTGATACATTCCACTCATCTTTTTAAGCCAAACTTAAATACCCCTTTCAGGATGCTATCCTCATATTTAGACTTCCTCTTTCACTCCCCCAGTTGCTACAGAAATAAATGATTTTCTCCTTTAATATCACTTTGCTTATACATTTAACAATTTTGTTTTATACTTGTGGGATACATCTAAGAGATTCAGTTTACTGAGTGTAGGGATGCCTTATTTAAATCGTTTGGCTCAGGACCTAGTATGACAAAGGAACCAGATTAAATGGTAGCCCCTAATTTTAAGGTGTTGATATTTTAATTAAAAACAAAACAAAAACCCTGTTGTGTTCCAAGTCAGTATGCAGTCTTCAAGATCCTTACATAAGGTATATTGGCCCCCATTCCTATTTCAGTTTGACACTATTACCATACATAATAGAAGCTTAATATATTTTGATGAATTTAATTGAAACTTGAGCTTTTGGTTCACTTCTTTATGTGCCATTGGGAGGTTCCATCAGCAGTCAGTCAAGCTAGGAACCTAGAAATTGCTAGCCCTGATGGTGTAGCTATCTAGATTAGAGATCTATGTAACAAAGTCCTTAGGTGTTCAGGTCTGCTAGCAGAGGGTCAAAGAATCTACTATGAAACTAAGAAAATATTCACAAGAGTCAACTGGCTAGAATATTTTTGTTTTCCCAAGTCTGCTGGACACAAGTCAATTCTGCCTAGGGATACTGGGAATATCTTCTCCACTTGTGAATAATTTAAAAACTCTCAAGTAAACACAGTTCCAGGATAAATTTATATTCTTATTGAAAGGGAATAGTTTTTAAAAGTGACCAGAGCAGTACTGATATCCAAATCTTTACTTCCAAAATGTATGCTCCTTATTTGCTTTTATTCCTCCTGCTTCTGGCCAAACCAGCTTTATAAGCACCATTACCTGGACTGTGATAAGGAAAAGCTGCAAACTTCAACTTAACTAATTAGTACCTTTCATCAAAGTTCTACTAAGGAAAGAGGTCATAGTTGAGAGTCAAAGCAAAGTTTTCACATCTCAGGTTTCTGAATATCCACATTTTTCTCACAAGGGACTGAAAAATGGAGATATTACTATAAACATCAGGTTTTTAATAAGGTAGAAAATCCCAGATATAGTCAGAACATTTTGGGTCTGGGCTTAACTCATGATCTCAGTGGCTCAGTTTCCTTGATTTTTAAATTTTGTACCCGATAAAAAGTCTTTACATTTTAAAATAAAGTTTTATTGTATTTAAAATGTAAAAACCACACTTAGCTCATCAGGTAGTCTCCAGGTGGGTTTCATTTTAAGGATATAGTATGTTGACTCTAGACTGTTAAAAAATTCCTTCAGATAAAATAGTTAATGATTCTGTCATTTGAAATTAATGGCTGGTTTCCCAGCAACACAAATCTATAAGCCTTGAAACACCTTCAGCTACTTTTTAATCATTTGGTCAACAGATGCTGGTTTAGCTTTTCAAAAAAGCACAGGAAGGCATGGAATGACCTCTTTATTAGACAACCCTAGGCAATTTTAACGGCCCTAAACTCCCCCTAAAATACCATAAGTCCTCTTTATATGATCAGTCTTTGCACTGAAATACACAGCAATGATAACAGGGCTCCCTTTTAAAGCTTAGTAATTAAATATTAAATATTTTCTTTCACTTTAATTTTACATTACTCTGCTGGGGGAATAATGGTGGTGGGTAGGGGAATTAAAACAAGTTAGATGAAGCCTGACACACTTCCATGATTAGCCGGCTTGGTAAAAGTGGGTGGCTTTGTTCCTACAATATATGTAGATCCAGGCCCTGGAAAGTTGGGACCAAGTTATGGTTGTTTTCAAAAGTGTGCTATGAAAAGAGTGGACAGCTCTAAGCCAGGTTACAAAGTAGGAATGAGGGGAAATTTCTTCCAGAAACAGAATTTTGGAAGAGACCCAGTTCTTTAGTTATTTCCAAAATAACTGGAGAAAGGAAGGTGGAAGGGAATTTCAACATGAGTTTCAAAACACTGTCCATGTGAGGCGACTGGTTGCTGTTCTGAGAAAGGACAGGAACGACAGGACAGGTCACTCCTTCCAGTCCTAGCTATGGAAATTGAGAGTTGATAGTCCATTGAGTGACAAAATGGGCTGAGGCTCAGTTGGTATGGAATTTACTAAGAGGTTTCTTCCAGAAACAGACAACTCAAGTCTTCCTTTCGCTTCAGCAAAGAAATAGTTTTTAAAAAGCACTTGGGAAGCTCCTCCTCTATCCCTGTAGTAAGTAAACTCAGAGAAGGGAGTCATCAGTGCAGCCGCCTTCAAGGCCATAACGGAATTCCTGAAGGTTGGAGACGCCATAAAAGTGGACAAAGGCTGCAGCCACCACCAGGACGTGGAAAATCTGATGTGACTGGAACTGTGAAAAGCAGAGAGAGGCTTTTAGGTTAAAGGCTCAGACGATTTAGATGTAAAAAATGTTTTTGATGAAAAGATGAATTACCTTCTTTATCTCTTAAAGCCCTTTACTTAGCTTTGAAAGCAATCACTTCCTATCAATGATTAGAGGAATCGATCCTTACCCATATGTCAAATTTGCCAGGAAAGAAGCGCTCAGGGATGCGGGCAGCATATAGCCCAGCTCCAGTGATGTACATCACAGCCATGAGGAAGAACCAGCCCATCTGGCCCACTGTTGTGGCCTTAACAAAGCCTTCTGCAATAGTGAAGTGCATTGTGGGCACAACCCCACTCAAACCAAGTCCCAGAAACACTCCTGAAGGAAGAAGAAGAAAAAAAAATAAATGCTGGGTCACATTAGTAATATAATACCTATTTAGGTATAAGGACTTTCACTTGGTACCCTACAGTGGAAATCTATAAATGTCAAAAAATTTGCTACATATCACACACAAAGTGAACAGAAAAAGAAAAGTATTCAAAGTAAACCTGGCTGGGCCAAATCCACATACCCTTTTAAATTTTTTGTTACATTATAAGTTAAGGGAAGGGCACTATGTGACACAGATCTATAAATATATATAAAAACAGGTTATGCATATTTCTATTTGTCAGTTCTTTCTCTAGAAGTGGGTAGCGGCTTCCTTTATGTGTCCTTTGTAGTTGGGTATTTACAACACTCAAAATAACTTGGTCATTTACAATTATTATTTGAACAATGTTGCTGTCTATATCATTCTCTTGAGTTTGCTCATTTTTACTTTGCATTTCATGCAAGGCTTTTCGTTTTTTGGAAACCATCTTGCTCAATCTTTCTAAAAGGATTCCATCACAATCACATACAACTTATTTAGCTATTCCCCTAATCAATACGCATTCCTCAATTTCCAATTCTTTGCTATTTCTCTATTTTATATATTTATACAAATTATAACTATGTAATATACATTTAGAGCTGCTATAACTATTTTAGAACATCTAAATTCTTCCCCAGCGATCCCCACCCATCTTGGGAAACAGACCTAAATAGTGGTATTTCTGGGTTAAAGGGTATACAGTTTTATAACTCCTTGGGCACAGTTCCAGATTCCTCTCCAAAATGGCTAGGTCAAGTTCACAGTTCCACCAATAGTATAGTGTTTTATTTTTTAATTTTAAAAAAATTTTTTAATTTTAATTTTTCCACATCCCCTCCAACATTTGTCATTTCCCCCCTCTATCATTTTAGCCAATCTATTGGTATGAGATATCTCAAAGTTATTTAATCTACTATGCTTTAATCAATGATTTAGAATACTTTTTCATATGATAATATAGTGTTTCTTTATTAAAAACTACCTGTTCACATCCTTTGACCATTTATCAATTGGGGAATGTCTCATTCTTATAAATTTGACAAAGTTCTTTACAATTTTGAGATATGAAATCTTTAGCTGAGAAACCACAAATCAAATTTCTGCTTTTCTTCTAATCTTGGCTACATTGGTTTTATTGTACAAAACGATTTTTAATGTAATAGAAATTTCACATTTTATACCTCACACAGTAGCCTCTGTTATTCAAGGAATTCCAAGGACACATATTCTTTACCTTCCTGGGAAGAAGTATTTTTGTCTCCTCTCTGACTGGTCTATTCAGAAACCCAGGAATATAACTATTAGGTGTTTTAACAAAAGTCATTCTTCAGTTGTTAAATATAGGAAATACTTTTCCTGGATTTGGTCTAGTAGGAGGTCATTTGGCTGCCAAATTCAGGACAGAAAAAAGTTGTATCTGGTTTTCACTTACTCCAGGAAAAAAAAGAATTAATGCAGAGAAATTATTTAAGAAACCTAACCATACAGTAGGTTGAGAAAATTGCCAGTGTGACTTCTGGGAATGGTAAGACACAAAGGTTTTTAGCCATGGAGCTACCATTTTCAATTACGAATGTTTGCTGGCAAACCTTTCCGTTTATGGAATCCAGATTATAACCAAGCTTTCCAACATGCTATAACTAGGCTCTGAGTTCATGAATTTTAGCTTTTTAATCTTCTGAGATGGTTTTTTTCCTTACTATTTTAAATCAATAATATTAAAGTCATATTTATCCTCGGCTATATCTTAGCTCCCATGCTCAGCAGAGCAATCTCTGTGGATAGTCTGACGCATCTAAAAGCAGGAGCCAGCTGGGTGGTGCAGTGGACAAAGTCCCTGGGTCTAGAGGCAGGAAGACCTATGTCCAAAACTGGCCTCAGACATTTACTAAAGGTGTTACTCTGTCATTTCACCTGTTTTCCTTAATTCACTGGAGAAGAAAGGGCAAACTATGGACAGTATGGCCTATTGACTCAAAAAAGTTAGACATTCTTTATAGATCAGATTTTTTCTTGTGCAGCAAGATAACCGTATAAATATGTATACATACATACATAGATAAAAATGTATACATACATTTAAATACATAAATAAGTATTTAATATATACTTTAACATATTTAACATGTATTAGACTACTTGCCATCTGGGGGAGGAGGTGGGGAAAAGTTGGAACAGAAGGTTTTGCAAGGGTCAATGTTGAAAAATTACCCATGCATGTTTGTAAATTAAAAAAAAAAAAAAAAAAGACAAGTTTTACACAAGAAAAAAGAGTTGGACACAACTGAACAAATAAAAAAGTCAGAAAGACAAGAAAAATGGGAGGAAGAGAGATGTCTTTTTTGCCATGTGACCTGTTCTATTTTCTGTTTCCAGATTTCTCCTCTAACCTTTGGACTGTTTCTGATCTCATGCCTTTCCCAATTCTTAACAATCTATAATTCTAATCTATTAAGAATCTATAAGATTCTAAAAGATACAGTTCCTTCTATCTTGGATAGAAGTTTTTCTATGAAAAACTCCTGGACCCCAACACTTATTTTCTTTACCTTGAGTGGTCACTGGTCTGTTACCAAATTACAAAGGAGTACTGAACTTTGCCTTGAAAATTCGTTTTAATTAGAAGTTCTAAAAGTAGATCCAGAACTCTCTTCTGGTTTTCCTAAGTCCAAGAGAGGAAGACCTCCCCTCAAACTGAAGCTAACTGAAGTTCCAAATGAATCCCTAGGCCAACTATTCACCCTCCTTGGTTTACAACATATCTGCCTCACCTGCTCTTGTTTGCCGGTGTTTGGGTGTGGCAAAACGGTCCCACTGGGCCACAATGATGGCCGAGATGCCCAGGACACAGACAATGGAGAGGTAGATGAGCCGTGGCTGTGGAGAGCAGTAGAAGGAATAATAGAGCCAGGGGACAAAGCTCCCCATGATCAGTAGAGCAATCCCTGAATAGTCCAATCTAAAAACAAGTCAGAAAGATGAGGTAAATCAAAAGAAAAACGAGTAAATGTCTTATTTGCCATCTGACTTATCATATTTCCTATTTTCCTGCTTTCCTTTACAGCCTTAAACCCTTTGGGCGGATTGCATCCCTTTCCTAGTCTTATATAATTTACCCTTGTCCTCTAAAATTCGAAAAGGTATGTTTCTTTCTACCTCTGACTGAAAACGATCTAGACTCTAAAACTTAGTTTTTAACTACTTTCCTTGTCCATCCTAAGGCTGCTTCAAACATATGGGTGTTGGCAAAACCCAGCCAGATCTCAGTATATTTTTTACCAGCTCTTTGAAAACAACTCCTAACTTCTTTAGCCCTAAAAACAAGGTTTTTAAAAAATCATATTTGATAATTAGAGTATTTCAGTGAACTGACAGACATATGGGCCTTCTAGGAATGTATGGGCAGCAGAGATAAACTTTGAAGGATCAGTGACACAGAAATTACCACACCCCTACTCAGGGATTATGTCAACAGAAAGTGAAATTATCATTGGGTACAAGGTCTGGATGAGTTGCCTAAGTGACACAAGGATGGATGACACCTTCAAACTTTGCAGATAGAAAGCACCATATGTTGACAGGATTACTATAAATTTTTGTGAAGATCTAGAGAAAAAGGTGTCATTACCTATAACCCTTAGCAAATCTTGCTAAGCAGCAAGGAAGAGTACTCAGAAAGTAGGCAATTGGTGCTGCCTCTCAGTGAAGAGAGAAATTCAAGAGTCCTTTTTCTAATGAAGAACTTTTGACTTACTTGGAAAATGTCCGAGAGACTTTTTCTGAATGACAATAGACAGTGTGAAAGAGCCAAGAGAAGCTGAGGCAGAGCACAGCACCCAGAAAAAACATTCCAAACACCACTTTTTCCTGTAGAGGGGCCATGAAGTACATATTTGGTCTGAGCATGGTCAAAATTCCCAAAAAGAGAAACAGCACAAAACCTGTGGGAAGAATAGTCAATAAATAAAAGCATGTGTTTCACTGGTATGAAGAATGGTCTGCTATTTAACTTTAAAAAGAAAAGGTCTACAAGAAAGTGATTAAGAGTCTAGCCAGGGGAATCTGCCAACTAAACTGTCAGGGAAGGACTCTATTAATACTCTATAAAAAAAAGCACTATTTCAAATGAGCAACTTTGCTTAAACTTTGTTTTAAAACACGGAGATAAAGAATTAGAAGAAATGTTATACACTTCAATGTTTTGTATCTTCAAAAGACAATCCATTTCTCACTTCTAGACTATAAAATGCTGAGGGGTACATCAATCAGGAACACCTAAAATCAAATCTTTAATTTGGTCTCCCACTAAGGAAAAAGCCTCCTATTTAATTTCACTTCCAGGTGCCCTGTCCTCTTGGCATTTGAGTCCAGGAAGAGTGAGGTAGTGGAATGAGCACTAGAAGTAAGAATCAGACCCTACTCTGTCTCTGAAATTGGCCAGGTCTATGCCGCTTTCTGGGTTTCAGCTTCCTTATCTTCCTATCACTGTTAAAGGGACTACCATCCTTGTCATCCATACTCAAAACCTAGGTGTCATCCCTGATCCCCCCACCTCCCATACCTTGTTGTCAAAGCCTGATTCTACTTTCACAATCTCTTTATTGTGCACACTTGCTCTTCGATCCTTCATCACAAATACCTGGACTACTGAAATACTCTTTTGATTGGACTCTGTCTCAAGTCTCTCCCAGTTCATCTTTCACTCAGTTATCAAAGTGATCTTCTAGGGACAGGCCTGATTATGTTACTCCCTTCCCTTCTATTCAATAAACTCCAATGTCTCTCCTCACTACCTCCAGGATCAAAACAGTCATACTCTGCACTCTCGGATTCCACTACTTACCAAGCAGATGGGTCCAAATATTGCCAGTCTCAGTGTGGATACGGAAGATGCTCTTAAAACAGGCACGGAAAGAAGGCATGGGGGGTCTGTGACCATGGAGAAGGTAGTCGTTGTCCTTTAGCCAGTCGGGGAGCACATCATATGGGATGACCCGCCAGCGGCCTTCCCATACCTGAAATAGACACACTTCTGGATGAGCTCCTATGGACTGATGCCTTTCTCTGGGCAGGAATCAAAGCAAAGCCTGAATGAAGCTGGCAGAGTCCTGATGCCCACTTCTGTCAAATGGATTTAAAAATAAATTTTCTTTCTGAATTTCCATATTTTGTCACAACACAGTAATCTAAATATGAGTGGAAATGTTCTATATCTTTTCAAAATGTCCTTTGCACCAACCAGCACAGGAGGCAGCAAACCGTGGTGACTGACCAGCCAGGCTTGCCCCTGACTTACTTCCATTATTTAAAAAAGAAAAGCAACATCCTCTTGGCTCCAACAACACTTACATACAAACAGAACAATTCTGATCCATCACATGCTTGGAATTGGGGTCACCTCTTAAACTTGTCTCCCCCCCCCATCTTGTGGATTATTCCCCAACTTCAGAACAAACAACCACAGTCAGCACCTTATATACAAATTCCTCCATCTTCTCCATGGCATGGTGGGCTTGTAGGGGCAATGTCAATACCCGCACCTCTTCCTCTTCTTCTTGAGGTACAGGGCATGTTTGCTCTTCTTCAACCTGCAGTAAGAGAAACTCAAGAGTTTATCTGTCAAACACTTTCATAGAGTTATTTTAAAAACAAAATATGCCTGCTTTATTACACATTATTATGGACATGCTCGATGATCTGGTTTGTTACTAGTATATTACATAGGACCAGATGCTCAAATCTCAGCACACCCCCACCACACAGGGTCACATGACCTCTTCCCCAAAAGCCTAATTCCTACTGGGCTTAAGGTACTTATTAAAAAGAAAACTGAAGACTCTATTGAGATGGAGCTTACCCCACAACTTGTCCTTTGAGGCACTAGGGAATTGGGGCAGCTCTTTCTATCCTAAGCTTGGATAATTCCTTCTACTTTCTAGAGCAGAGGCTCTTAACTTGAGATTCACAGATAGATTTCAGGGGGTCTGTGAACTTGGATGGGGGAATAAATGGCACCTTTATTTCAATATAATTGGTTTCTTTTGTAATTTATGCTACACAATTAAAACCAGTAATTTGAGATGGGTTCACCAGCATACCAATGTCTTAGAAGCTCAGCTTCACTCTTACCAAAAGGTTCTCCACTCTTCTCAAATGTAGCACTCCAAGTCACTCAATTCTAAGATGCTCGACCCCAAATGTTTTTAAAAGACCTTCCTTCCTTTGAAGAGCTAAGCTTTATAAGCAATTCTGCCGATACAGACTCAAGTCCGTCCCAGATTTTTTGACTCTGGAAGCATCTTATTTTGAAATGGCAGGGACAGAAGTAATCAATCAACCAATCAGATGGAACCTAATCTTTGTAGAAATCCTGTCTCAAATGCAGTGTCCGAAGCACATCGCCAGAATAGGCTGCACGACTGGAAGCAGCTTGGATTTCAAATGCTCAAAGAAGCCTTTAAACCCAGGCAAACAAATAGAAGAACACCCAGACCCCAAAGAGGACCACACCTTTCCTTTCAGGTGCTTTGAGGCTCTCCCAACTTGGGACATTTTTCTCCCAGGCCTTCTTAAATGAGTCTTCTCCAGTTATTCAAAGCTATTTTCTGTTTGATTTCTCCCCTTAGAATAAAGTTGCAAACTCTTAAGCATGGAATCTGACAGAGTTCTTCAAAACAACGTTCAAAACAAAAAAGTACATGAAAATTACTTACTTTGGTGGAATTGGGGGTCATTCGTTTACCCTTCTCTATCAGTAGAGGTCCTAGCTCAGCGAGCTCCATTGTGTCTGCTTCTCGGCTACTGGCTGGTGCCCCATTGCCCTGCCCCACCACAGATCCTTTGCAGGAAGACATCTGGTTGGCACCCCCACAACCAGCCACTTCAGTATGATTGAAAGTTGAAGCTTCCCAGTCCTAAGGGGCAGAGACCTCCCTTTGATGGTAGACGCTAAAAATAAGCACACAAAATAACAGGCGGTATTAACAATTTTATATTTCTTACACTGTCATTCTGGTAGTTTAATGTGGAATAGAAGGCAGTGGTGTATACAGCAGGACAGTCCTCAATTTGCTTCCTGAAGGCCAGTCCTCTCCAAAACCAGCACAAGGGTGGAGATTAGATTAGAACTAGGTAGATAGGCTAAGAGCCATTAGCCTTAAATGAATTCTATTTTAAGTCCTCCTCAGTAATTTTATCCTTTATTAGAGCTCCACTAATCCACAGAGGACGGACAATCTAACATCTATATACAGCCCAGATTACAACTTCTGTTTCATTTGAGAGACTGGATTTTGAGAATAAGGAAGAAAAAGTTGAAGTCAAAATAATCAAAGCTAAGGATAGGAATTAAATAAATTAAACAAAAGTTTTGTTTTATGTGTAAAGGAGCAGCCACACCTGTTTTCCATATAAAAAGTCTATTTTTTCCTTTTCTTTCTTCTTCTTCTTCTTCTTTTTTTTTTTGGTGGCTGACAGCCCAGAATAGTTTATCTCCCAGAGAGATCTAGGAAGTTGGCCATTTCAGGATTACAATTTAGATTTGGCAATCACAAAAACAAGTGATCCTGAATAACAATCACCCTTCCACCCACTCCCACCCTCATAAACAAGCAAAAATTTATTGCAAGCAGGAAGCTGAAGTTAAGTGGGCATCACCCTTACTCTCTGCCACCCACAGTGGCCCAACCAGCTTTTCAAAAGCTTCCCTTTGACCACTTCCTAGACATACTTTTAGCCTGAGTCTATTCAGACTACTTTGAACATCAGAACAAACATAGAAATACTTTTTAAAACCCAGGTAACCTAAACCTTATTTTTTTTTTCCAGGAAAAATCCTACAATAGCTTCAAGATTCCCTGGCTTACAAAAAAATCAAAAGGCAAACTGGCCAAGAAAATGATCAATTTTTTTTTTTAAACTACATGAATCACTGAGCTCCAAACTAATTACAAATTAATATTAATTATTTGGAATGATGCTAAATTCAGGCAAGGATAAAATTCTACTTTCAAAGCAGGGATGCTACACAGAACACCAACACACTGCTTGAAACAAGCAATCTAAACCTTAAAAAGCTACTGTTTCATTATACTTTATAAAAAAGAATGACCAGTTTACATAAAGAAGAATCCTTTCAGGATTAATGATATTTTAAAACACTTGAAAAGAGAGGAACTCTGGGAGAATAGAAAATAGGAGGTCCCTGAAAACCTAAATACTAGCAATGTTAGGAGGAAATATTGGGAAATCTCTTTCTTGGTAGCAATCCTTAACAAAATGGAAACTTTCTCAAACTAAAATACTAAAGAAAAAGACTCACATATTTAAAACAAAACAAAAAACCACTGACACCAAAACAATAAAAATGAGTTCCAGGCATCTCAGGATTCAGGAAGAGAGTCTCAAGATCAGCCTACAACACCAGCAGCCTCAGCAACAGGCTGAAATCTATTCTTGTTTTCTAGGATTGTGACACTATGTTCTCAGCAAGTCACCTCCCTCTCCCTCTCTTTCCTGACTATCACAGAAAGTACACTTCAAATCATCCAGCAAGTAGAAGAGTTCTGCTCCCCCACCATCAATCAGCAAAGGACAGAGTGCCTCTGGGGGGTCTAAGGAAAGAAGCAGAGCTCCTGTTCTGCCAGTTAATCAATAGTATGGACAAGTCATTTAACCCTTGAGTCTAGGATCTCAATTTAGAGAGGTAAGAGACCTTAAAGTTCCTTTTATAAAAAAAAAAAAAAAAAAAACCCAGAGAAGTTAAGTAACTTGCCAAAGTCACACAGAAGCAAAGCTGGGTTTGAATCCAAGCCCTTTGATCCTAATCTGATGCTTTCCCAAGCATATCAATGCTTAGCTGCTTCCTGGGTAAAATGAGGATAAGAACTCTACTTCCAGTAAGTAGGTCTTTTGTTGAGTATAAAGGGCGAGTCCAAAAGCCTTGGTGCAATTTTAAGCTTTTGGGATGCCCAGGATAAATGTTCTTATCTCTACTCTTACCCAGTCCTCACATTTACTAATATATTTGATTTCTGCAGACTACAAAGACTTATGAGATATTCTCATAAACCATCTAGTAATTGACAAGATAAGGCACATACCTACAATAAAAGGCAGTATGTGGGAGAACCACTTTCAGCACACGTAGTCCTGCTTTGGTGCAGTAACTTCACTAGATGGAGGGAGAAAGCAAAATACAAGTACAACTTTTAAGGAGAGTAGGGCTCACAAGTGAACAGAAGAAAGTCTACTTTTGGTAATAGTGCTCATTACTTTCCTTGGATCTGATTAATTCTTCCTAGTCATCCCTGATTAGCTTGTTATCTTAATCCATCACATTGGCTGTTCTAGGCCCCCAGTTTGGTCACTCTCCTCTCCTCTCCTCTCTTATTTTATCTTTGCTTGGCTTCCAGATCCTTTTTCTCTGGGCATTCAGCTCTCCTGTCCCCAACAGGGCTGGGCCCTGTGGTTTGGTAAATCCTCATGAAGAAATATCCTCCGTTTTACAACCATTAGCAACAAGGAAAGTCATTAACATATCAGATGTGTCACCACACATACAAGTATATGCAATGGATGTTATTTTATCCCTGACTTCAAAATTCAGAGTCCAACTTGACAGGGAGGGAAGGCAACTGGAGGTCTAACAAAATAAAGGAAGACTTTTGCACAACTCCAATCCAGGGGAGTGGGCTACTCACTTTAAGTCAGACTTTAAAAAGAAACAATGAGACCCAAGACTAGAACGAGGCATAGTTTTTCCTTATTTTCTTTAGGTTTTCTATGTTGCAGAGGAAAGCTCCCCCAAAGCTGCTTCTGCACCTTGTTTTAAATATGCAATTGATCTAAATTCAGTGTCTTGATGCAGTTACTACATTTTTTATAGGATTTCTCAAGTTCAAGCTTCTTTAGTCAATAAGCATTCCAAATGGAGACCTAAATCTTGAGAAAGTAAAGTAGTTAAGAAGGTAAAAAGACTGCTTAGTTAAGTATATGAGAAACCTCTGCCAGACCAGAAGTTATTAGCTTCCATTTAAAATTTTTTTTCTCAATTAAGTATACATTTTTTTTAACATACTTTAAAAAATTTGAGTTCCAAATTCCCTTCTCCTCTCTCACCTTTGAGAAGGCAAACAATTTTATATATTGATTATATAGTGCAGTTATGCAAAACATTTATTAGTCAGGTTGCAAAAGAAGAGTCTAAAAAATTAAACAAAAAACCCTCCAAAAGAAAAGTACAAAAGCATGCTTTGCTCTGCATTCAGACTCCATCAGTTTTTTTTTTTTTTTTTACTCTGGATGTAGATAGCATTTTTTTTTTATCATAAGTCCTTTGGCATTGTCTTGGATCATTGTACTGCTAAAATAGCAAAGTCATTCATAGTTGATCACTGCACAATATTGCTGTTACTGTGTATAATGTTCTGCTTACTTTATTTTGCATTGGTTCATGTATGTCTTTCTAGGTTTTTCTGAGAGCATCCTATTTGTCATTTCTTATGGCACAACTCCATCACAATCATATACCAAACTTTGTTTAGCCATTCCCCAATTGATGGGCACTCCCTTCAATTTACAATTTTTGCCACCATAAAAAGAGCTACCTAACTATTTTTCTACATGTAGGTCCTGTTCCTTATTCTTTGGGATACAGATACCTAGAAGTGATATTGCTGGATGAAGAGATATGCATAGTTTTATAGGTCCTTTGTTCATAATATCCAATTTTTCTCCAGAATGGTTACATCAATTCACAACTCCACCAACAGTACATTAGTTCCAATTTTCCCACATCCCATCTTACATGTGTCATTCTCCTTTTCTGCCCTATTAGCCAATCTGAGGTAAAACTTTATAGTTTTTTTAAATTTGCATTTTTGTAATCAATAGTGATTTACAGCATTTTTAAATATTATAGTTGTGATTTCTTCTGAAAAGTGCCTGTTCATATTATTTAACCACTTATAAGAAGGAAATGATTCATATTCTTATAACTTTTACTCAGTCCTTTACATATTTGAGAAATAAGGCCTTTATAAGAGATAATTGCTAGAAATTGTTTTCCTCCAGTTCTCTGCTTTCCTCTAATTTGTGCTACATTGGTTTTGTGTGTGCAAAATTTTAAAAATTTAATCAAAATTATCCATTTTACATTTTAATGTAGCTTACATGGGCCTAAATTTTCTCTTAACCAAAGAAGTTACAGATAAATTATTCCATGCTTCTCTAATTTGCTTATGACATCTATCATCCTTTATGTCTAAATCATCTCCATTTGATCTTATCTTGGTATATGGAATGAGATGTTGCATTATACCTAGTTTCTGTATCTTGTTTTCTAGTTCTCCCAGGAGTTTTTGTCCCCAAACAATCAATATTTGGGGTTTTCAAACGTGAAATTATTATGGTCATTTGCTTCAGTATATTGTGTATTTAATCTATTCCGCCGATTCATCACTCTATTTCTTAATCAGTAACAGATTATTTTGACGATTACTGCTTTATAATACAATCTCAGATCTGGTATAGCTAGGCTAGGCTACCTTCCTTCACATTCCTTGCCCCCTCCCAATTGATTCTCCTGCTACTGTCTTTTGTTCTTCCAGATGAATTTTGATACAATTTTTTCCCAGCTCTATAAAATAACTGGGTAATTTTGTATAGCATTGAACTGTAATTTTTATATTGGCTTAATCTATTCATAAGCAATCGATATTTTTCCAATTGTTTAGATATAACTTTATATGAAAAGTCTTTTGTAATTGTGTTCATATAAGTTCCTACATTTGTCTTGGCAGGAAGACTGTAGTATTTATATTGTCTTCAGTTATTTTAAGTGGAATTTCTCTTTCTATCTTTTGCTGCTGGACATTGTTGGTAATATAAAGAAATGCTAATGATCTATGTAGGTTAATTTTATATTCTGCAACTTTGCTAAAGTTAATTATTTTAACTACTTTTTTTTAGCTCGTTTTCTAGTATTCCCTAAGTCAGGGTTGGGGAAAGTCTATATAAGGCCCATAAAATCATTCCTTTGTTAAGGTAAACCGAGGTGATGATGAACTGAAAGGTAGGTACAATACTCTCCTACTATTTGAATTCTAGAAGTTGATTATTTTGGATGGCCCTCAAATGATATTATATCCAAATTGCCCTTGGTTTAAAAAAAAAAAGTGCCCCACCCCTGTTCTTAAGTATATCATCTGCTAAGAGTGCTATCATTAACTTAGAGCTGGAAAGAACATCAGTGATCATTTAGTTTTTATCCCTCTCCCATAATTTTACATATAAAGAAATTGAGGTTAGATCTCCAGGTTGACCTGGAGTCAAGCTAAGGTTCAAAGACTAAATTCGGGTTTTCTACTTTTGTATCACACTGTCTAGTTCCCATGGACTAAAATGATACAGGCTAAAAAGCTGCTCAGCAAAGATGGAAAGTTCTCTTGAATGAAACTCTAAAAACATAAAAAGAAACAATTCCAAGAAGGAATTGTGCCAAGCATTTAACAAATATTATCTCATTTGATCAACAACTCGGGGAAGTAAGTGCTATTATCATCCTCATTTTACAGGAGGAAACTGAGGCAGAAAAAGACTAAATGACTTGCCCACAAGGTCACAAAGTCAAGAGTCTGAGGCTGGATTCCCACTCAGATCCATCAAAAGTCTAGTTACTGGGGGTTGGAGGGAGAGGGAGGAAAAGGAAACCAGGGACCACAAAGGATGAATATATAAGCAAGGAACAATCCCTGAGCCCTGAGATCTGAAGACAAATCTTATCTCACCTAATTTTTTTCTGAGAAAAGAAGAAACTGAAAATTACAAACCAGTGAGCTTGAATTCTCTTGGTAAAGTCTAGATCTGAATACTGAATAATAAACACCTAGAAAAGAAAGTGATGATCACAAAGAGCCAGATTATATCAGATTTAGCTAATTTCCTTTTGTGTCAAAATGACTAAACTGGTAGATCAGAAACATACTAGAGATATATTTGATCTATATCTTAGCAAAGCATATAAAAAAATCCTCTAATGCTTTCTTATAGAAAAAGTAGAATAATTTGAGTTAGAAGTAATATAATTAGAAAGGCTCAAAATGGTGGATTTAGGAATGGTTGAATAGTAAGAAGCACAGTTTAACAATGGAGCAAGTCAAACAGAAGTAATATACAGCTGTAGTTGCTGTTTCTGGGCAGGCAGAGGCTGCTGGATTGCCCGTCTTCACGAGTTCTGAGATGCAGCAGGGCCAGAGCCAATCAGTGTCCTCTGCCTAGGATCAAGATGGCAAGCCTCTAGGGAGGAGAGGGCTACCAGGCTGGAAAAATAGGAGGCCAAAGTTCACATGCTACTAAGTATAGGAGCCTAGTCCATGAATGGCTGCTTCACTTTCAAGCCTGGGCAAGATAGGAAGATCAAGTCTCAAAAAAACACTAAATATTAATGGCCTGATGTCTATTTGGAAGTTCTCTAATAGGATGTTGTCTATCTGGTGTTCTGTGCTACTCTACATTTTTATCAATGGCTTGGATAAAGGAATAGATCACAACCTTAACAAATTTTCAGATGACACAAACATGGGAGGAACAGTTAATATGTGGGATAATAGGTTTTGATAGGCTAAATCAAATGATATTTAATAAGGAAAAATATCAAGTCTTAAATCTGAGTTGGGGGAAAAATCTTTATAAGATGTGATAGGTAAGATTAGAGATGGCAGGTTATTTGAGGAAGATCTGAGAGCTTTGGTAGATTGTAGGCATAATATGAAAGAACAGTATGGCAATATAGCTTAAAAAATAGAAAGCAAAATATTGAGCTGCATTAAGAAATAGTTTTCCAGGAAGGGGGAATAGTGCTGTTGTGGCTGACCCTGATCAGACCACATCTGAAGTTTTATATTTTAGGGAGAAGATCAACCAGAGGAAAAGAGACTGGAGATGGTGAAGAGGTATATAAGGATCAGCTAAAAGGACTGGGAAAGATTGAGCTGGACAAGGGAATACTTCTAGAGGGGGCTAACCTAAGATCTGTCATTTGAACATAGATAAAACAAATCAGACCTCCTTTGCTTAGCCTGGAAAGAACTGGCACCATGGGTAGTTACAAAGAGGTAAAATCCAGGCTTAATGATGGGTTCAAAGTCTTGAACCATCAGAGTGATTCCACAGTGGGGTATTCTGCCTTTGAGGACTGCCTCTCATTGGCAGTTTGAACAAAGGTAGGTTGATTTTTGAGGAATGCTCTAGAAGGGATTCTCTTCTTGTCTCAATGGGCCTAGAGAGCTAGTGAGATCCATTTCAGCTGGAAAATTCTGTGACTCTAATATTCTTTCATAAAGGGATGGAAAAGAAATTTCACTTGAGGAAAAGCAAGTGAAGGGGTTATTTTCTGTAATTCCCAGATCCCAGGATTCATCTCTTACTTACTTGACTGTCAAGTGGCACTGACAAAACACAAATAACAACTTTTTGGGGGGTAGCTTTTTCCTAGTAATGTAACCCAGAAGACTATGTTCTTTCATTCACCATAAGGCAAGTTTGTGATAACGGCTTTTGATGAAAAAAATCTAAAGCACACAGGAGATGAAAAGGCATTAATATCTGGCTTTCCTACCAATCTTTGAACCCCGAAGGCATCATCTGTTGACTAGAGGCTTGTTATAGCTAGTTTTAATTTCCTATTTACTGTCAAGCCATCTGGTTAATATATTCAGTTGTCTTGAACTGAGGCAACATTAAGTGGCTAATATGCCAAGATTATGTTAAATACAGTTTAAATACATACCATTCTATGAGTTTAAAGAAGCCCAGCTTTAGACTTGAAAGGGGCTATAATTTATAGTTCATTTTTAAATTTTAATTAATTTAAAATTAATTTTAATTTTGAAGAAACTGAGGTATAGAGAAATGACACCTTGTTTAAGATCTCATAGCTACCAAGGAGCAGAGGTAGGATTCAAACTTAGGTCACCAGACTCCGAATCTGAATCCGGCTCTTTTATGGGTCTGCTACAGCCTCTTCAAGAAGGACATGAAGAATCCTCTTTGAATATGATAATGAGAAAAAGTTTCTGGTCTTAGTTTGGCAGGGCAGGTAAGGAGGGATATCAGAGAAATAAAAAGTTAATGACTTTGCTGGGTCCCTGCGGATCAGCTAAATCCTTGGAATTGATCCTATAAATCCTTGGGATCTGAAGCTGACTCAACCTCAAGGATCTGTGGCTCAAGATACCTGCACATTTCCATCAACACAATTAACAGTATCTAAAAATACAATGCCAACAACTTTAATGATCTTAAGTGCTAGAGGGTCTTTTGTGTCAATACAGCTGCCCAGCAGGCTACTCAAATCTCCCAAATATGTGGTTTATGGTGACCAGCTAAATAATAGAAGAATTACATGTTTAAGTATATTGGATTATTTGCCAATAAAATCGGAACACAAGGTTCTGTAAGGGAGAACGGAGAAAACTATGGATATGTTTTAAAAATAAAAAGTTTTACATAAAAAAAAAAAAAAAAACAACCAATGTTTTCAGATATATCAAGTGGACCATTGTGGTTGGCTCAAGTGTTAGTAGGCTTTCCAAAACTCCATGAAACAAGATCATGGAGGATCAGGGTTATTAGACTAAAAAGTCTGTATTTAATGTTTTGAGCAATAGAAAGTCTAATGGTAGCAATGCTAATAATTCCTGCTACTTGTTGGAGTTACCGTGACATTTTGAAGGAAAATGGTCTCCTAGACTGAAGGTAGTAATATTTTGCAGCGCCTGGCAACCACAAAATTCTAGGAGTCACGGGGACTAGAGGTTCTCGATTCCAGGTTGCAGTCTTCCAGGCTTAAGATTCAACTCTACAGGAGTCTCCCCTTCAAGTTGAGTTTCCAACAGAAACTCAAGTTCTAAAGACTAATTTCAATCAACACTATACTCTTTGGGGGGAATAGAAATGCTTTTCTAAATTCCTCTATGGGAGGAATCCCAGACAGAAACAATTCTTTTGATAGTTCTATAAGCAAAAACCCCATGGATGGAGCGCCACAGTAGAATTTTTAGGACTGATAACTTTCCAAAACCTCAAAAAAACAAACAAACAAAAAAAAACCACCGCAAAAGCCTCATCGGAGGAAATGTTACTTTTTATCCAGTTAAAGAAATATACAAAGTCTGTCACTTCTACTTCGGCTCTAAACAGGCCTGTGCCCTGTAGCCTCGTCTCACTTACCTAAGGTAATGACCAGGACTTGGGTTCTGGGTCCAACCTCTCCCCACCACTCCTTTCCCCTGGCCCCTCCGCCCGGTGCTCCCTAGCTTTCGGACCACAGGGGAGTGGGTCGCTCTCCAGTTAGGTCACTGCCAGACCCTGACGACGTGAGCAGAGTCACGGATGTCGGAGCCGGTACGGAAAAGTAAAAGACAAATCTAGACCAGGGGCTCTTACCACAGGGTGTCCCGGCCCCCGGGCAGACCGACCAAGCCTAGGAGGCTCCCTTCTAGCTAACGCTTGGAAATGCACGAGAGACCACACGGGACGAGATGATGTGGAAGAAATTCACCACTCATTAAGACGCTCGGACAAACCCGCCCCCCGGCGAGCCCGGACGGGATGTATCAGTGTCTCCCCAACCCGCGGGGGGTCCGCTCGGCCAGCTGTCCCCGGTCCCCGGGAGGCCGAGCCCCGCAGGGGGCACGGAGGGGCCCAGCGCCGTCATCCAGGCGTGTCGGAAGGCTAACGGGGGGGGGGGGGAGCACTTTGAAGGTGCTGAACCTTCCCCCCGAAAACGCGCCCACCGCCGCGGCCCCGAGAAGGACACTATCCAGCTAAGTCCCGGCAGCCGGCCCGCGCAGGGCAGGCGAGCCCCCGGAGCGCCCCCGGCTTCGGCCCACGCACAGCTCGCGGGCTTCGGTTGTTCCCCGCAGGTCCTCGGCGTCGCGGCGCGCCCCCCGCCCCACAGCGGGGACGCACGGGGGCCGGGGCCGCGGCGGAGGGGGGGGCCCGGAAATGTTTACCCCCGAGGTCCCGGCGAGCCCAGACCCCCCAGCCCCGGGCGCCCTTACGGGTCGGGCTCCGGCGGTGGCAGCGGCGCGGGCCGAGGGCTCTGACGGGGCCGCTTCCCGGGCGCTACATCCCCGGCGCGGGCGGTGACGCCGGCCTCGGCCTCGGCCCCAGCGGCGGAGAAGCCTCCACCCCCCGGGGACGCGGAGGCGCCGGCCCCGGAAGGAGCGCGAGACGGGACCGCGTCACCTCCGCCCGGCGGAGGGGAGAGAGAGGCGGCGGCGGCGGCGGCAGGGCGGCTTCTGGAGCGCAGCTCCTCGCCCTCCCTGCCCCAGAGCCGCCGCCTCCTCCCCTCCCTAATCCTCCTCCTCCCCTCTCCTCCCCCGGCCCCCTCTCCTCCTCTCAGCCCCGTCTCCTCCTCGCCCCTCCCCCGGCCCCTCCCCCGGCCCCTTCTCCTCCCCGCCCCTCCCCCTTTCCTCCCCTCCCCTCCTCTCTGTCTTTTTCCTCCCCACCCCTCCTACTTTTTCCTCAGTCTCCTCCTCCCCCGCCCCTCCCCTCTCTTCTTTCTCCTCCCCTTTTTCTTCCCTCCTCCTTCTCCCTCCCCCTCCCTCTTTCGACTCCATTCCCTCCTCCCCTTCCCATTCCTTCCTCCCTTCCCCTCCTTTTCCTCTCCCTTTTTCCTTCCCTTTCCCCTTCTCTCTCTCTCCTTCCTTTCATTCCTCCTTCCCTTTCCTTCCTCTCCCTTTTCCCTCTTTTTCCTTCTTTCTCATCCCCGCCTTTCCCTTTCCTCTTCTTTTCTTCTCTTTCTCCCTTTCTTTTTCTTTTTCTTTTCACTTCCCCTCCTCCCTCTTTTTTATTTTCCTTCCTTCTTTTTTCTCATCCCCTACCCTTTCCCCTTTCCTCTCTATTCTTTCCCTTCTCACTTTTCCTCCTTTTCTTTCCCTCCCCTGTCCCCTAACTTTTCCTCCATCTTTCCTCCACTGCCTCTTCCTCTTTCCAGTTCCCCTTTCCTCTTCCTCATCCTTCCCCCCTCCTATTTCTACTTCCCTATCTCTTTCCTTACAGACTCCT
This sequence comes from Sarcophilus harrisii, assembly GCF_902635505.1. NCBI lineage: Eukaryota > Metazoa > Chordata > Mammalia > Dasyuromorphia > Dasyuridae > Sarcophilus > Sarcophilus harrisii. The sequence continues at coordinate 96,284,250 of NC_045429.1, forward strand.
TAAGCACTTGTGACATAGAGTTCAACATGCAGCTGAACAAAAATCTCAACACATCCCACCAGCCTTTGCTTTAAGAGCTCTAAGGAGGGGAGAGCCTCTCCTTCCTGAGGAAGAAGAGGCAAAATGTCTCCAGAGAGCGTATCTGCTTATCCTCAGGCCTCACAAAGGGAACCTCAACTCCAACTGCCCCACAACTCCTGCTACGTCTCTCCTTCCACAAGCTAGGAGCCCTCTCCCTTGCTTGAGACAGTTGCTCAAATTGAAAAACAGTGGGTGGTATATGTGGCACTGCACGTTTCGACACATGCCCAGAGCTGTGCCCTCTTATGGAAAGTTGGGAAAGAATACTACGTTGTGGTGCGGCTGCCCTCTGGCAGCTGAAACCCTTAAAAGTTACCCCAGAAAGACAGACACATGAGCCCCACGAAAGCCACATGGGGGCCTTGACCCCATTTATTTCCACAGGTGAAGGCTCCTGAAACAAAGGCAATGTCTAAGAAGATTAAGCAGGCAATATCTTCCAGCAGACGTGAGGAGAGAGAAACGGGGAGAGAGAAACAGGAGTCTTGGTACAGAGGATAGGCACATATCCCTGCACTTCTATGAGAGCTAGGGCCTGGCCCCACATCTCACCAGCAGTACTGCCTTTTCCATTTCAGTGCCCCCTTCGACTGCACACCTAACTCCACCCCACCTTGCAGAAGCAACAGCTAAGAATCGCCAATTGTGAAAGTGCAGGGGGCGGCAGCCACCCCCTTTTCACCCCTAAACAGCTAAGGTGAAGGTGTAAACGCCTGAACCCTCTCCCAAAGTCAGCTCCGTAAGCACCGCCTCGGTGACCTTAAGAGGCAAGGCTTCCAGTCCAGGCCTCTGGGAGGATGGCAGTGTCTATGTCTGCCCCGACCCGGCTGAGCGGGAGAGAAACACCCTCCTCTGAGGCTTGGCAGAGGTTGCCCAAGATAGGGCAGTGGTGGCAGGTCAGTAGCAGAGGGCTGCCAGTGGGAGCACTTGATAGGGAGATGGGTGGGGGCTGAGCAAAGCTAGAGGAGGGTGAGGGCCTCAGTAGGTAAACCGCATCTTCTGTGAATACCCCAGCTTATCCAAGTTGGGGTGGCAGGCCAGCTGTACCATGGGGGGCGGCCCACACAGCAACAGCAGCACGTCATCCCCGGGGGCAGGCAGGTGCTCCCGGATCATGTCAGCTGTCACAAAGCCCCTGCCATAGGCCCAATCTGCAGGGGGTAGGAAGAGGAGAAACCAAACCGAGTCTCCCATTCTGACCCCGGGCATGCCGGGGGTGGTAGGTGGCACCAGAGGCTCTATATTAAGTTGTGTTAAGGAATGGGCACAAGCACAGACACACTAGAAGTACCACCCTTGCCAAGGACTCGGGGAACAAAAATAGAAATTAAATGGGTCTTTGGTCTCAACCCATTCAAACAGTGGAAGTGGGGACTCCATGCTTTTTCCATTTGAATCAGGAATCAGGATGGAGAAGGCTAGGACCCAGATATGTGTGTGGCAGGGGAAAGGCCAGGGGTGGAGGTGGGAGGGTATCTAGGTGTTGAGTTACCTGCTGGAGGCTGATCCAAGGTGAACCAGAGTTTAAATCGTTCAGGATGTCGGGCCTGCAATTCCTCCAGGTCTTCTCGTAGGATTATATCCTTCTCAGTCTGAAATATCAGGAAAAGAGAAAGTGGACCCCTCTAGAAACCCCTAACACCCTTTGCCCCCAAAGAAAACCCAAGTGAAAGCCTCATCTCTAAAGCAACACCTTAATGCCAGCACTCATTATGCTCCTTAGTAAATGGGGAAAGACATTTGTAAAGGATAGTTCCAAATTCTAGGAAATAAGAATTTCATAAAGTTGAACTGAAAGAAAATGGAAAGATTCCAGGATCATAGCTGGAAGGCACCCTTTAACCCAGCCCCCTGAGAAACCTATAAGCTAGGGGTGGGATTTGTACAGGGTCACATAGGAAGTATCAGATTTGAGATCTGAACCTGGTCCTTAATCCTCCCCACTTTGCAGGAAACAGTTCATGTTCTTCTCTCCAATAGCCCAAACCTCAGACCATTGCTGGGATGAGTTTTGAACCAGCCCCCAGACCTAACCCCTGGCACTCTGCATATCACGGCACATAGTCATCAGACTATTCTGCAATCCTGGTCCATAGCAAATCCAACTAACCTGGTTGGCAAACAGCAGAAAGCACCGGGTTGGATCTTCAGGGTCCTTTAGGATGGCCCGGACAAGCTGCAGCATTGGAGTGATCCCTGAATAAAGACCCCCGTATTGTGGTTGTGTGTCAGAAACAGCTTCTCCTGTCTGATTCTTTTTGTACAGCAAAATAACGTTTTAGTCATGTATACTTATTGTGTATCTAATTTATATTTTAATATATTTAACATCTATTGGTCATCCTGCCATCTAGGGGAGGGGGTGGGGGGGGTAAGAGGTGAAAAATTGGAACAAGAGGTTTGGCAATTGTTAATGCTGTAAAGTTACCCATGCATATATCTTGTAAATAAAAGGCTATTAAATTAAAAAAAAAAAAAAAAAAGAAACAGCTTCTCCTGCCAAAAGCCTGGTTAACCTTTTTTTTATCTTTAAACCTACCATTACCTACTCCATACATTTATTCCATTTCCCATTCCCTCTAGTTTTCTAGGACTCCTCTATTTCAGACAGGAATTACAATTCACCCCCCCCCCCCAGAAAATATGAGTTTGAATTTAGTGATTGGTTTGGATAGATCTTGTGGCACTAAACAGAAATCCAGATGGTAAAATTCATTTAAGGAAATAATCCAGGACTTTTTAAAACAAAGCAAAACAAAAACAACCTCACAATCTAGGACAAGTGTTGAAAGAAGCAGCTGTTAGCAAACATCTAATGATTCAATGAGAGGCTGCACATCCATCTCTGCTTAGCCATTCTGATTTCTTTCTATCCCAATCCAAAAAGGTCTGGATTTGAGTTTATTGGAAACACCCCCTGATTTCAATCCCTCTTTTTTACTTTTCACAGACCCAGGAACTCCAGCAACTCATCATTACCAGTCCAACTATGAGCATCTAACCCTTCCAAGTGTCACTTGCTACCAGCTCCATGCCAACAGCCAACAGCATTGGGGGCAGACACAAGGGTGACACACACCGGTCCCTCCGGCAATCATTCCCAACTTCTTTGCCACTCGGGATTCTGCTGGAGATTTCTTGCTGGGCTGAATGTCAAATTTCCCTAAGAGAAGTCAAGGGCAGAGAGGACAAATGGGAAGTCAATTTAAGGAACTGAAAAAGAAATGTAGAAGAAACCCCATGAGCACTTTATCAAACGGATATGCACCTTAATTCTGGACATCAACGCAGTGGCAAATTTATTCGCAGTCTAGTTGGAGGCTTCAAATTGACCTGGCTATCAATGGTACTATATTCTGGGAACATGAATCGAGCTGGGCCATCTGTCTCTCATTACTGCCAGATCCCAGTACTCTCAGGAAAGAGAGGTGTTGTTGTACAGCCACCCCATGAGTCATGAGCAATCTTAGGCAGTGAGATGCCTCCCTGATGAGACAGACAGGCACAGGGCCAGGTGTGACTCAACATTCCCTAGTGACAGCAGTAGGACTCAGGGGCCAGGCTAATGGGCCCAGCTGTTCCAGTGGGAGAAGAAGAGGTAGGAACAGCAATGAAATCTACCTCCAGCTTACTATGAAAATGAGACTGAGAAAGCTTTTTGAGAGAGCAGAGAAGGAAGCAAATGTCTGCCCTGGTCATATATATGTCTATTACAAGTGACAGATTCAGAACAGTGGCTGTTCCCTATGCCCATGAGATAACATGTTTCATATTATCAGAGCTATGCTTAGATGGAAAAGAGCCTTAGCTCCTTTAGATAGGATATATTTTATTTTTTCTTGAGAGGCAATTGGGATTAAGTGACTTGCCCAGAATCACATAGCTGCTTGTGTCTGAGGCTGAATTTGAACTTGGGTCCTCCTGCCTCCAGGGCCAGAACTCTATCCACTGCACCATCTTTAGATATGTACAGAGAATAAAGGTCATACAAACGGCATGCTAATGCAGATACCTTCATAAAACATATAATGGCGGAAGGCTAGGAGTTGGATTAGGAAGCAGTAGGGCTGATACCTTTCCCATTATAAGTGAGCATTCCACTTGGCCCCCGAAACTCCACCACATCTCCAATCTTGAGGCTGTCCAGGTACTGAGACATCTTCCCTCCCTCAGGGAATTTGGGGTGTACTCCTTTCAGATAGACCTGAAGAGAGGAGAGAATAGCATGTGACCAGTTTTATCAGTTGTCAAATCTCATGTCTCCCAATCCCACTTCTGGCTTTTTCCTCCCAGATTTAACCCAAGCTTTAGAAATTCCAGATATTATTGGTGCTTATTAAGTTGCTTGACTGAGCTTGAGTTTGGGGCAAGGATTGTAAATACTCCTTTTCTCCAACCCTAAAAACCACTGTTCTTGATATACCCAGTGAATTCCCAGGAAAATGTTGGAGGGGAGAGGAAAGAAAGAATCCTTGGGGCCCTTTCTCATACCTTGATGACAAGATCCACATAGCCCTTGTTCTCATCACTGGTGACGGGTGTATAGGGACGGACAACCAAGTTGCCATCAATTCGGGCGGAGAGATAGACATGTTTTCCTGGTGACCATATAGGAAGTAGGGTGTGAGGGTGAGCCAAGAAGGTTCCTCCAGCCTTTCCTGTTTTCTGGTCCAGTGAATTTTAAAATAAGTTTTGAATCTGAGCCCACTGATTCTCTCTGTTCCAGGTCAGAATGAGTCATGGAGCAAAAGAAAAGTGTCCTCAACAAACTCACTCTGAATATAGAAAAATGTTACATGGGGTACTTATGGAGATAAGAAAATCCTTTTTGCTTCTTGTCAGATCCCCAGTGATCCCCAAATTCCAGCAGACAAAATTGAAAGAACCCTGACCAATTTGTCCTAGGATCCCAGGAAGGTGCTGAATGGAAGAGAAACGGTCCAATGGAATGTTCCCTGCCTCTGCAAAAGTCAGTAGCAATGATGTCTGGAAGGATAGGAAAGGATTGTAACTGGCTGGCAAAAAATGGAGACTACACCCTAGCAATGGGACATCATATCATTTGTCAGACAGAAAATCACATCATGAAGGGAAAGGAGGAAGAAATGTAGTAATAGGAGATCAAAAGGAGGAGGGAGAGTAGCCCTTTCTCATTCCTCCCCACCAGAGAGTCTCCTTACCTACAGGTAGTCCCAGGATGTGATGGGCGGAAGGTAGGGCAAAGCGGAATTTCTTGGTGTTGTGGCTGACCGTCTAAAAAGAGTAAGAGGAGCACATCCCTGCACGGTCACCCCTTGCCCCTTTTCTGACCTCCTCTCCCCTCTCCCCCAGCTCACACATCCCCACGTGCGACTGACCGTCTTATCCAGCAGCCTCAGCAAGTACTTCTCATTGGGGTCCAGAAGGGTGACAGGCGCGCTGCGGGCCCTGCGAAGCAGGTAGGAGCCCAGGGCCACTCCGAGCAGGGTCACAAGCCCCACTCCCAGGGAGGCCAGCAGGGCAGCGCTCTGTCGGGGGAGAAGGCAGAGTGAGCGGCTGGGCAGCTCCGGGACCCCAGCCTCCGGGTCCCCAGCGCTGCAGAGCTGGGTGTCTACTCCCGTGCCCTGGTGTTTCCCCAGGGGGATTCCGCTCCGCCACGGGGAGGGCCGCCGAGGGGTGAAGCGAGTCTCGGGGTCTGAGACAAGTGAAAGGGCTGCTTCCCAAAACTGTACTGCGCCGGGAAACTGCTCCGCGGGGGGAATCCGGGGGCCGGGCTCCGGTGCAGGCAGAGTGAGGGGCGGGATGCGCGGGGATGCAGGGCAGGGCCGCGGGATACAGACGCGAGCGGTCCCAGCGTGCGCCCCGGGGGGGGGATCCAGGGGCCGGGCTCGGGCGCAGGCGGAGTGAGGGGCGGGATGCGCGGGGATGCAGGGCAGGGCCGCGGGATACAGACGCGAGCGGTCCCAGAGTGCGCCCCGGTGGGGGGATACAGGGGCCGGGCTCCGGTGCAGGCAGAGTGAGGGGCGGGATGCGCGGGGATGCAGGGCAGGGCCGCGGGATACAGACGCGAGCGGTCCCAGAGTGCGCCCCGGTGGGGGGATCCAGGGGCCGGGCTCGGGCGCAGGCGGAGTGAGGGGCGGGATGCGCGGGGATGCAGGGCAGGGCCGCGGGATACAGACGCGAGCGGTCCCAGAGTGCGCTCCGGGGGGATGCAGACTCCAGGGAAGGGGAAGTCTGCGGGCGCAAAGCAAGGTCGGTCCTCACCGGCTGGATCCCCATGGTCAAGTGCCGAGTCCGCTCCCCAGCCTCCCAGGCCCGATCCCACAATGCGCCGCGGGGCAGGGCGGGGCGGGAGAGGACCGGGCTGGCGGGGATGGGAAGGAAAGAGAAGCGGAAAGCACTGGGGGGGGGGGGGGGGGGGGAGAGCGACGGAGGGGAGAAAGCGGGGAAGAGAAGAAGGAAGGAAGGAAAGGGAGAAGAAGGTCAAGGGAAGCGGGGGAGAAAGGAAGGCCCTAGGGGAGGAAAGGGTGGAGAAAAGGAAAAAAAGAAAGAAGAGGAGGGAGATGGAATATAAGGGAGAGGAATGGAAGAAGGAAGGATTCACAAAAGAGGAAAGCATTCAGGAACTCAGGGTTGTTCTTGCAATCATCTGTACTTTCCCCAAATCCCGGAATCCTTAGTCCTATCACTTGAGCCTCTTACTTCTATGCTTGATGTGGGGAGGCGGATGGGAGAGAAGAGGGGGAAAGGGAGAAAGCAGGAGTGTAGAGAAAGAGGATCCCAGATTCACCCCGTCAGAATCAGGAAGAGCCCTCAGAGGTATCTAGTCCAAGCCCTTCCGTGGTACCCAAATGCTCAAAAAGCCTACGAACCCTAAGGAAAAGGGGACACTCACTATCTTTGAGTTCTTTCTAGTTTTAGACCAGTCTATGTTTGTCCTTACACGGGTTCAATAGGAGATCAAAAGGAGGAGGGAGAGAAGGCTCCTCTTAAATGTAGCCCCTTTCTCATTCCTCCGCCCACCAGAGGGTCTCCTTACCTACAGGTAGTCCCAGGATGTGATGGGCTGAAGGTAGGGCAAAGCGGAATTTCTTGGTGTTGTGGCTGACAGTCTAGAGTAAGAGGAGCACATCCCTGCACGGTCACCCCTTGTCCCTTTTCTGACCTCCTCTCCCACCCCCTCCCTACCCCCAGCTCACACATCCCCACGTGCAGCCTCAGCAAGTACTTCTCGTTGGGGTCCAGAAGGGTGACAGGCGCGATGTCCTGTCCTTTACACTCTTGTTTTTATTCCTCCCTTCTGGGAGCAAGCAGAAGTCTGATCCAAACAGGTGCATCTAGAGCCCAAAAGACCAGCCATCATTGGCTCCAGCCACTTACTAGCTGTGTGATCCCGGGCGAGTCACCTATGGTGAAAATAATAACAGCTATCTTCGAGGACTGTTAGGTAGATCAAACGAGTTAAAATTTGTGAAGTACCTGGCAAATAGCAAGTACTTAATAAATGCCTGTTTTCTTTCTTGTTTTTCTATTTGACAAAAATGAATGTTGAAAATCATCTTTACATATATTTGAAAAAATAAAATATTTTTTAAAAACTGTGATCCCTTTGATCCAGCAGTGTCACTATAGTGTCTGTATCCCAGAAAGATCATAAAAGTGGCAAAAGGACCCACATGTGCAAAAATACTTGTGGCACCTCTTTTTGTGATGGCAAAGAATTGGAGGCTAAGTGGATGCCTATCAATTGGTGAATGATTGGCTGATTTCAGAAAACCCTGGAAAGTCTTACTCGAACTGATGCTGAGAAAAGTGAGGAAAAGCAAGAGAACATTGTGCACAGCACAGCATGATTATGTGATGATCAGCCATGGTAGACTTGGCTCTTCTCAGCACAATTTCAATAGATTTGAGATGGAGACTCTGGATCCCAAAAGAGAACTATAGAGACTGTATATAGCTCAAAGCATACTATTTTCGTTTTTTTTTTTTGTTTTGTTTTTGTTTTTTTGTTTTTTTTTTTGCTTTTTAAATGTTTTTCCCCTTTCAATCTGATTTTTCTTGCACAACATGACACATATACAAAAATGTTTAAACGTATTGTAGTTGTATAACCTATATCTTGAGGAGAAGGGAGGTAGGGATGGATCAAGTAAAACATTTGGAAGACAAAATCTTAAAAATATAAATGTTTTTGTTTTTGCATTTCCAGTGCCTAGGATATTTCTTTGTATACAGCAAGTGTTTGATATTTGTTGAATTGAATGAATATTACGTTATGGTAGAGAAGTTCCCTTTCTAAGCCTTTATTAAATACCCATTATGTGTTAAAAAGGTTGAAAACACTCTTTACATATATTTGGAAAAATAAGCTCTATCAAAATGCCTATCGTGTTTGGAAAAGGGGAGGGGGAAAAGGAAGGAGGGAGAAAATTTTGGAATTCAAAACCTTGTAAAAAGGAATGCTAAAATTTTTCTCGACGACATGTAATTGGGAAAAATTAAATACTATTTAAGAATTTAAAAAAAAAAAAAACAACAAAAAACAAATGATGGGTTCTGTACTTGACCTGAATCTCAGACTCTAGTGAGGAATATGGGCTTCCTCAGCACTGAGTATTCAGTGGACAAATAGTAAGAGAATTGGGGTTATTCTCTTCACCTGAAAGGCCCAGAGAAAAGAAAGGGCAGACAGGACCCTGGAAGATAATAGGGGGGAATCTGTAAATAAGGGAGCTATCTGCCACGTTGTAAAAGGATATATGTCCACAATCATAATGGAAGAAAATGCCTAGCTTGTGCACAGGTACTCTTGAATGAATGCTTTCCAAGGTGTGGGAAATCCAGAGAATGAACTCCTCTCCTACTTTGAGGGACATGAGGGAGAGTACATCCCCAAGGAATTTCCCCTTCTTGTTTGCTGATTCCCTATAGATCCCCACTTCCCACTCACTCTCCCCCCCCACCTCCACTTCCCAATAGTGACACCCTGAAACGAATCTCTGGGCACCCAACACAGAAAACACTTGCCCAACTTGGACACTTGCAAGTTTCACACTCTTCAGATCTTCAGAGAAGATGAGATTGGAATTCACTGTCTCAGGATTCAGAGTAATGTTCCTTTGGAAGGTCAATAGTATTTCCCTCATTCCACTATTAGTCCAGTCCAGAGTAGCAGGCTCTGGACACTGAAGCAACAGCACCTCACTCCTTTCCAATGCGCTTCTCACATCCAGGAGCATCTCCATAAGTGGCTTCTCAGAGTTCTTCTCTAGCTCATCAATCATCTTCTTTAGGTTTTGGATATATTGGGAAAACCTGGCCTCAGTCCCCAGGAATTCTCTCATATTCTTTCTTTTTCCTTGTCCAGCTTTTGTGGATTGATCGGGATTTTCTTTGTCAAGGAAGTGCTCATCTTGAGGTATTCTGGTATGATGACCTGCTTCAGTACCAGTGTTTCCTTCTTACACTGATCCACTCTCCTTCTCTCCTGGTCCAACAAAATTTGAGCCTCACATGCCTTTCTCCACAAAGTGTCACAGGCTTGCCGGAGTTTCATCTTGCAGTGCTCTGCAAACTCTCATATGGGATACACACCATGAGCTTTGTGTTCTTGGGAGAACAAGCAGGACATACAGAGCGGCTTCTGGTCATCTTCACAGAACAGCTCCTGAATTGCGAGGTGTTGCTCACAGATGGTGGGGCAACTGAGGGATTGCATTAAATGAGGTCTGAACTGCTTAGCGAGCACCACTAGATTCTCTATGCATTTACTGGGTTCTAAGTCTCTGGGCTGGCTTGTTCTTCTGCAAAGTGGACAAGCCCATGGTACAGGAGCTTCCTCCCAGGTTGGAGGACACTCTTTGCAGAAACTGTGTCCACAGTCAATAGTCACCGGTTTGGTGAAGTAGTCCAAGCAAACAGAACAGGTGAGTTCTGTCGTGAGGTTTTCAACGTTGTCCTTGATATCCATGTTCCTAGAACTTGATTCCCTCTGATAGAAGAGGTTTCCTTCAGAGGCTGTATAGCTCCAGATCTGAGCTCCCAATCCTGCATTCCCTTTAAATACCCATCTTATACCCCTGAAGCTCCACCCCTCTGAATTGACACCAACAAGGTGTTAACTCACCTACTTTACACCTTTGTGTTTGGCCCTGCTTTGGAAGTAGTTCCAGGAGACTGAGCTGTACAGGGAAAAGCTTCACACCTCACTGATACTACTTTAACAAACATATTCTAGGTAATGAAGACACAACTCACTGTCACACTAGTTGTGTGATGTTTTCTACTAATAATTCCTAATATTATGAAGTGGTTTAAATTTATGTGTTACCGTCATTATCTTGTTTTTTTAATCTTAAATCAGCCCTGTGACTTAATGACTGTATCTGTTACTCCTTTCCTTTTCACCTTTAAGACCTGAGGCAGATATTTAGAATCAAGAGAGAAGTTAAGCTTTAGAGGGAGTTTTTGAGGAAAGAGGTTGAATTCAGATGTAGTCTGTTAATTTTCAGTTGCCATTGGGCTATTCCTTAGAAATATTCAGGAGGTCAGAGGAGAGGTAAAATAGTGATCCTCTTTTACTTTTCCCCACAAACTATATTTGGTATCTTTTGGAAAAGGCTAAAGCCATGGGGTGAGGGAGGGCATTAGAGAAGTCAGTGAGGGAGGTCCCAAAGTAGCAGAGCCACACGAGAAGTAAATTCCAAACTTATTTCTTATTGGTCTTTGATACCCACCCTCTGCCCTTTTGAATTTTATCGTATTATTATCTGACATATATAATGCCATGTTTTTCCTGACTCCTACTTAGCCTTTTTATCTTATTAATAAATAAAAAAAGAATTTATTAAGTGCTTTTTATGTTATATTAGTTAATGACTATATCTGTTACAACTTTCATTTTCAGCTTCAAGACTTGAGGCAGATATTTAGAATCAAAAGAGAGAAGTTAAGCTTATATTATAAGTTAAGCTGTTATATTTTATTAACAAAGCTCTGTGCTAAGGCTGGGGCTACAAATAGAAAAGCAACAGAGCAGTTTGATCTTCCTGACACATAACCACACTATCTCTCCCCCAGGACACTTTGCTGCTTTGGCTAGGTTTATTTGCTTGTCTTATGGGTGGCAGTTGGTCAGGATGTGATAATGGTGTTCCTGGGAAAGGTAGATTACTTCTCCAAAGAGAAAACTAAGTCCTGTCTCTTGCACAGCTCCTCTCCTCTCTATTCCTTGTGCAGTAGGGTTTTCATCACCATCCACCTGGCCCACTTGCAATATTTGCCTCTGAGGTGTTTCTACAGCTTCCCCCTCTGTGCCCATCCATCTTTCATGGATCCTGCCAGACTGATTTTCTTGATGGATAGATCCATTCCTACCTATACTTAGTGCAAAAGTCTCCTGTGATTTGATTCCACCTACTGAGTCTGTGCCTAGAATTCAGTTTTCTACAATTTAATGACACCTTACCTTTCAAATCTTATTTTCGATCATTCCTATCCTTGCAACCAATGCTTCAACCAAACTAAACTATCCTCTGCCACTGAATACATCCTCTTCCCCCTCTGTCTATTCCCCATATTTAGAATCTGCCCTTTCTCTATTCCCTCCTGAATTCCTACCCATCCTGTGAAACCCAACTCCAATGCCATCCCCGTCCATGAAGCTTTATGTGATGTCCCAGAGTCCCCAATGACCCACATGTACAAAAATACTTGTGGCACCTCTTTTTGTGATGGCAAAGAATTGGAGGCTAAGTGGATGCCTATCAATTGGGGAATGGCTGAACACATTGTGATAGATGAATGTAAAATAATATTATTTTTCTATAAGAAATGAAGAGCAGGCTGATTTCAGAAAACCCTGGAAAGTCTTACTCGAACTGATGCTGAGAAAAGTGAGTAAAAGCAAGAGAACATTGTGCACAGCACAGCATGATTATGTGATGATCAGCCATGGTAGACTTGGCTCTTCTCAGCACAATTTCAATAGATTTGAGATGGAGACTCTGGATCCCAAAAGAGAACTATAGAGACTGTATATAGCTCAAAGCATACTATTTTCGTTTTTTTTTTTTTTTGTTGTTTTGTTTTGTTTTTTTTTTTTTTTTTTTTTTGTTTTTTTTTTTTTTTGCTTTTTAAATGTTTTTCCCCTTTCAATCTGATTTTTCTTGCACAACATGACACATATACAAAAATGTTTAAACGTATTGTAGTTGTATAACCTATATCTTGAGGAGAAGGGAGGTAGGGATGGATCAAGTAAAACATTTGGAAGACAAAATCTTAAAAATATAAATGTTTTTGTTTTTGCATTTCCAGTGCCTAGGATATTTCTTTGTATACAGCAAGTGTTTGATATTTGTTGAATTGAATGAATATTACGTTATGGTAGAGAAGTTCCCTTTCTAAGCCTTTATTAAATACCCATTATGTGTCAAAAAGGTTGAAAACACTCTTTACATATATTTGGAAAAATAAGCTCTATCAAAATGCCTATCGTGTTTGGAAAAGGGGAGGGGGAAAAGGAAGGAGGGAGAAAATTTTGGAATTCAAAACCTTGTAAAAAGGAATGCTAAAATTTTTCTACATTTACATGTAATTAGGAAAAATTAAATACTATTTAAGAATTAAAAAAAAAAAAAAAAAAAAAAAAACAAATGATGGGTTCTGTACTTGACCTGAATCTCAGACTCTAGTGAGGAATATGGGCTTCCTCAGCACTGAGTATTCAGTGGACAAATAGTAAGAGAATTGGGGTTATTCTCTTCACCTGAAAGGCCCAGAGAAAAGAAAGGGCAGACAGGACCCTGGAAGATAATAGGGGGGAATCTGTAAATAAGGGAGCTATCTGCCACGTTGTAAAAGGATATATGTCCACAATCATAATGGAAGAAAATGCCTAGCTTGTGCACAGGTACTCTTGAATGAATGCTTTCCAAGGTGTGGGAAATCCAGAGAATGAACTCCTCTCCTACTTTGAGGGACATGAGGGAGAGTACATCCCCAAGGAATTTCCCCTTCTTGTTTGCTGATTCCCTATAGATCCCCACTTCCCACTCACTCTCCCCCCCCACCTCCACTTCCCAATAGTGACACCCTGAAACGAATCTCTGGGCACCCAACACAGAAAACACTTGCCCAACTTGGACACTTGCAAGTTTCACACTCTTCAGATCTTCAGAGAAGATGAGATTGGAATTCACTGTCTCAGGATTCAGAGTAATGTTCCTTTGGAAGGTCAATAGTATTTCCCTCATTCCACTATTAGTCCAGTCCAGAGTAGCAGGCTCTGGACACTGAAGCAACAGCACCTCACTCCTTTCCAATGCGCTTCTCACATCCAGGAGCATCTCCATAAGTGGCTTCTCAGAGTTCTTCTCTAGCTCATCAATCATCTTCTTTAGGTTTTGGATATATTGGGAAAACCTGGCCTCAGTCCCCAGGAATTCTCTCATATTCTTTCTTTTTTCCTTGTCCAGCTTTTGTGGATTGATCGGGATTTTCTTTGTCAAGGACGTGCTCATCTTGAGGTATTCTGGTATGATGACCTGCTTCAGTACCAGTGTTTCCTTCTTACACTGATCCACTCTCCTTCTCTCCTGGTCCAACAAAATTTGAGCCTCACATGCCTTTCTCCACAAAGTGTCACAGGCTTGCCGGAGTTTCATCTTGCAGTGCTCTGCAAACTCTCGTATGGGATACACACCATGAGCTTTGTGTTCTTGGGAGAACAAGCAGGACATACAGAGCGGCTTCTGGTCATCTTCACAGAACAGCTCCTGAATTGCGAGGTGTTGCTCACAGATGGTGGGGCAACTGAGGGATTGCATTAAATGAGGTCTGAACTGCTTAGCGAGCACCACTAGATTCTCTATGCATTTACTGGGTTCTAAGTCTCTGGGCTGGCTTGTTCTTCTGCAAAGTGGACAAGCCCATGGTACAGGAGCTTCCTCCCAGGTTCGGGAGAGACACTCTTTGCAGAAACTGTGTCCACAGTCAATAGTCACCGGTTTGGTGAAGTAGTCCAAGCAAACAGAACAGGTCAGTTCTGTCGTGAGGTTTTCAACGTTGTCCTTGATATCCATGTTCCTAGAACTTGATTCCTTCTGATAGAAGAGGTTTCCTTCAGAGGCTGTATAGCTCCAGATCTGAGCTCCCAATCCTGCATTCCCTTTAAATACCCATCTTATACCCCTGAAGCTCCACCCCTCTGAATTGACACCAACAAGGTGTTAACTCACCTACTTTACACCTTTGTGTTTGGCCCTGCTTTGGAAGTAGTTCCAGGAGACTGAGCTGTACAGGGAAAAGCTTCACACCTCACTGATACTACTTTAACAAACATATTCTAGGTAATGAAGACACAACTCACTGTCACACTAGTTGTGTGATGTTTTCTACTAATAATTCCTAATATTATGAAGTGGTTTAAATTTATGTGTTACCGTCATTATCTTGTTTTTTTAATCTTAAATCAGCCCTGTGACTTAATGACTGTATCTGTTACTCCTTTCCTTTTCACCTTTAAGACCTGAGGCAGATATTTAGAATCAAGAGAGAAGTTAAGGTTATTTTATAAGTTAGCCTGTTATATTAACAAAGCTCTGTGCTAAGTGCTGGGGCTACAAATAGAAAAGCAACAGAGGAGTTTGATCTTCCTGACGCATACCACACTATCCCTCCCCCAGTACACCTTGCTCCTTTAGCTAGGTTTATTTGCTTGTCTTATGGGTAGCAGTTGGTCAGGATGTCATAATGGTGGGAAAGGTAGATTACTTCTCCAAAGAGAAAACCAAATCCTGTCTCTTGCACAGCTCCTCTCCTCTCTATTCCTTGTGCAATAGGGTTTTCATCACCATCCCCCTAACCCACTTGCAATAGTTGCCTGTCAGGTCTTTCTACAGCTTCCCCCTCTTTGCCCCATCCATTTTTCATGGATCTGCCAGATTGATTTTCTTTATACATAAATCCATACCTATACTTAGTGCAAAAATCTCCTGTTATTTGATTCCACCTACTGAGTCTGTACCTGGAATTCACAGTTTTCTACAATTTAGTAACACCTTACCTTTCAAATCTTATTTTGTATCATTCCTATCCTTGCATCTAATGCTTCAACCAAACTAAACTGCCCACTGCCACTGAATACATCCTCTTCCCCCTCTGTCCCCCTTATTGAGAATCTTCCCTTATTCTATTCCCTCCTGAATTGCTACCCATCATTTGTGTTAGAATCCTTACAAGGTGCTAACTCAGTTATCTAATTTTAGCATAGTACTTAACAGTTCTCTAGCTCACTAATGTATTTAGTACACATTGGAGTTCTACAAGATTGACAAATCAGAGAGGAGTTCAGGAGATTCACAAGTCAGAAGCCCATAATCCCACTTTTGGAGGAGGAGTCAGCCTTTGAGTTCACACCTCTAAAAGAGCATATGAACGGACAAGCCCACTGGGAGCACTCGGGGAGATTGAGAAGCCAGGATTCAGTTGGGCTGAATGAAAGAGGACAGAGATCCGGAAGGCCTCCAGAAAGATAGCTGAGCTCCAAGTGAAGGAAAGAGAAAATAAAGGAAGTATACTTTACAGCTGGCTGCATTTGAGGTGATTATTACTCTGAAACGAAATGAAGGCTTTCTCCAGAGGCTCCCCGAGAAATCTGCTCCCAGAGAACTTTATATTTAGAGAAGAGAACATTATATCTTTGAAACCCAACTCCAATGCCATCCCCCTCCATGAAGCTTTATGTGATGTCCCAGAGTCCCTAATGACCTTCCCCAAGGAAGGTCCCATTTGATTTTGTCCCTCTGTGATGTACTGATGCAGGATGTCTCAAAACTCTCCAGTGTCGGTTTCTTTTCTTTTTTCCCCCTGAGGCATTGGGAGCAAGGAACTTACCCAGGGTCACACAGCCAGGAAGTGTTAAGTGTCTGAGATCAGATTTAAACTCAGGTCCTCCTGACTTCAGAGCTGGGTTTCTATCTACTGCACCACCCAGCTGCTCCTCTAGTGTAGTTTTAAGTTGATAACTATGTATCCTATTGCATGCTAAAATTGTCTGAATTTATGTCAAATCTTCCTATCAGACTCTAAGCTCCTTGATGACAGAAATCATGTTTTAGCTAAACTTTATATATAGCTTTCTGCAACTAGTATAGAACTTTGCTTACAATGACTATTAAGTTTGAATCCTGTTGTTTTGCCTCATCTGTGTACTCCGCCCCCTCCCTCTCCCTCCTCCCTTCCTCTCCTCCCCTTCCCCGCCTCAAAAGCACTCTTCAAGGATCAGAACTAGAGCTTCCTGTTCTTGGCTGTCTGTAGTGCTCTCTTCTGAATTTTTACGGCATTTATAGACTTGGCATCTGCTCTCTGTCTCTGTCTGTCTGTCTGTCTGTCTCTGTCTCTCTCTCTCTCTGTGTCTGTCTCTGTCTGTCTGTCTCTTCCTCTGTCTCTTTCTCTTTGTCTCTCTCTTTCTCTCTGTCTCTCTGTCCTTTCCTCCCTCCTTCTTCCCCTTCTCTCTCTCTCTCTCTCTCTCTCTCTCTCTCTCTCTCTCTCTCTCTCTCTCTCTCTCTCTCTCTCTCTCTGTCTCTCTCTCTGTCTCTCAGTCTCTCTCTGTCTCTCTCTCTCTCTCTCTTTCTGTCTCTCTCTCTCTCTCTCCATATATATATATGGTGGCTCCTTGGCTGTGGTAGTCATTAGAATATGGTTTTCATCAATAAAAATAATATCTTTTAAGCTGGTTAAGAATCCTAGGAGGTCTGAGCCAAACAAGGATTATAATCTACAAACTGTCTTATTTTAGGAATGCTGCATCTTTATCTTTACTTTATCTTAGTTTATATTTTTGGCTCCAAGTTGTCTTGTCTTAAAAATGCTGATTTTACCTTCTGAGATACTGACTAGTATCTTATCTTAGTTTACATTTTGATGATCAGAACCATAATAAGGTGAAGATACTTAACGCCCAACTCCAACTAATCTCTAAACCATAAAATTAGCATCATGAGTAACAGTAAGAAGTTCCTAACCTAATCACCCCAACTCTACCTCTAAGATGAATGCTCCATAAAAATACTTTTTGCCCAGTTCTTCACTAACTGCCTTCTTCAGTTTAGCCAACCTGCCATTGGTATAATAATAAAATCTTTGCCTATTGATTTGGACATGGTCTAAACCTATAAATTCTTTTAAGATGCCTCAGGATACTTATCTGGAATCTTATTTTGGGGAAGTTTATTGCTCCTGCACCCCCACATTTGGTGGCCCATATGGAGAAATTTAGTTTTACCTCCTCCATTTCAAGTTCCCCTTTTGATTTTTTTACCCCTAGCATCTAGGAATGCTTGTTAGGGTCATTGTGAACTTTACTCTCAATATACTTCCCCTTGCTGGGGATGCCTGCTCTTGGGAATACTTGCAGTTTGGGCGCACTTGCCACTTTTCACCTTCCCTGGAAAGCCAGAGGAGGCAAGTTGCTATAGGAATAGATGCTTTAGAAATTCTGGTAAAGATGAAACAGTTCATTTCTGTCCCTAAAATGCAGAGACAAATTTGGCCTACAACATCTCAAAAATAAGAGGCTCATTTATTTTTTCTTTCTCTTTGAGCCAGAGCTTTATTTCTCAAAAGGAGGCAGGCCAAATAGTATGGGAAGCTAGTTGGCAATGAGGGTCGGGAGAAAGAAGCTTTTATACCAAAATTTTGGCTGTAAGCCAGTTCACTGTCTTTTGTAACAGTGCCTGGTCTTAGTCTATTCTGGAGGATCAGGAGAAATGGCCCATCAAAAGGTCTCTCATGTTTTTTTTTTTTTTAATTAGTATTTTAATTGCTTTCTTTGTTGTTTTGTCTGTCAAGTTTGTGCTGTGAGCTAGCTTCTATTATTTTGAAAGACTTAAAATGCAATCAGCTGGAAAATACTTCTAAAGACTGCAGTAAGAGAGCACTGGAAAATGTTTATTAGCCTTACTAAATCCTACCTTAGATTAAAAAAAAAAAACAACAACCAGGAAAAGCCTTTTGTAGTCCCAACACTGGCCAAGTTGGGACTATAGAAATAAAGCTAGATAATTAAAATTACAGAACCACTAAAACATTTTAGCAGATTTGGGGAGCTTTGAGATTAATCATTAATGTGATTGGCAATTAGTCTTTTTAAGTTTGCAGGAAAACACTCCAGAGACTGTGGGATATTTTCCAGGAATTCACCCCCTTCTGAAACATCTTAGTAAGTTTTGAGGTACCACTCTGTAGAATTTACTTTAAGGAAAAAATAAGGATTAGATCTTATAAAAGTTTAAAATGGTTTTAAAAGCAATTAACAAGATTGAGATTATTATAGCTCATGTCCCTCTGTTAACTTCTCTCATCTCAGATCAGATTAAGAAAAGAGAATGCAGGAGAATTGTAGGGAAACTTGAATTCTGATTCATCTAGTAGAAAGGGAAACAGAAACTCCAGCAAGAACCCACACATCCTGCCCCGTGGCTGACATTCCCTGAGCCCTGACACCTAGAGATAACTACCAAAGGGAGATCTGTCCAGCAGAAACCCCAACCTCAGCTGCATCCATCCAGCTGCTACCTGGGAATGTCCAGGTGTCCCTGGCAGCCCTCAGCATGGTAGTGTGACATGTGGGAGTCAGCCAGTCTCTGTTCTTTGGTAAGTCCATCTTCTATCTTTTAGTTGCAGAAATGTATTAACCATGCTATTTTCTCTTTCTGTGTCAGTCTCTTGATTTGTAAAGAGAAATAATAATGGTTGTTGTGAGGATCCCATGACTGTAAATGGTATATAAAAGTTAACTGTTTTATTGGGTGTAATTGCTTCATATTTGATAAGTTGACATGGGTTTTTATATGTGATATAATGCCAATATTGAGATAAATGATTTTCTATGTAAGGTATTTTGGAAGCATATTCAACTAAATTAAGGTCACCTGCTTGGTGATTAATGGGATCCCAAAACCTAGGATCCCAAGGCGAAGGAGGATAAATAGTACACAGAGGAAAGAAAAGGTTTGTGTAACTTTGGAAAAAGTCAGAAGGATAACTGAGTTTGATTGGAACATCTAGTTAGAATTTAGACATCTTATGAACTAAAGTTAATGTCAATATAACTTTTAAAATTGGTGTGTATGTGTTAAAATTGGAAACTTGAATGTAAATTATATAATTCCTTCCCATTTTTGTAATAGATTATATTTTATCTGATTTTTAAGAATTGTCTTATTTTGTCCCTAAAAATGAAAGAACTTATTTAAGGGAACAGAAGAGGGAAGCTCAAGGCCTCCTGAGAATTCCCAGATATACAATGGCTTGGGAGAGTCAATAAATACTAATTGATAAGTAATAGATTCTTTCTGAGATTGTAGAATTCAGATTTGACTTGTTATCCACTAACTTAAATGTTAAAGTATGAACTGAACAACTAAAAGAAGATAGAAACTTTGTTTAAAAATGTTATGTTATTATATTGTATTTAACACATACTTTAACATATTTAACATGTATTATTAGTCAACCTGCTGAAAAATTACCCATGCATATATCTTGTAAATAAAAAGCTATAATAAAAAAAGTTATGTTATTTTACTAGCCTTGCTAAATCTGTTTTATAATGTTTTGTAAATGCAATTTAGGGAATTGGATATTTTTACCTTTATTTGTAAGTTAAGGGAAGTTATAGCTGGGACAATCTGGCTATCTCATAGGAAAATTATAAGATTGTTAAATTATTTAGAGTTATTTTCATAAGGTCAAATTTAAAATTGTTTATTGAAAAGGAGGGAATAATGAAAGCCTTATTTGAATTGGTTCTGCTTCCTTAGAGTAAGGGGTATGGATTAGAATTAGTCTATTCCCCTCTCCCCTTCCAGAGTAGTAGAGGTATCAAAAAGAACAGGCCCTAGTAATCCTAAGGATAGATGGCAAGGACATGCAGGAGCAGCAAGTTCAGCCTCTTCTCTGGACTTCCTGTCTAGTTCCTTAAATTTCTAAACTTGTCAAGTTTCTTGAAACCATCTCTCAAGCAAGGTCATCAGCCTGGGAAATAAGATGGCTTGAGTTATGGAGTGAACTTGGCTTACTGAGAAGTGATGTCTAATGACTTACATTTACATGGGAATGCACTTAAATTCGGGAAGAAAATAAAAACAAGTGAAAGATGTTAAGTGAAATCTTTTGATTGTGTGAGACTTGGTAAACTTTGTTTTTTCTGAGAAGACTAATTTAATTGGTTGCATTAAGTCACCTTAAAAATGTTCCTGTTGTTGGGAAGGATACTGGTTTCCTTCACAGAAATAAGGATGTTGGAATTAGGGGACTGTAGGGTAGATTCTGTTTTGAGTAGATTGAGCTTGATAATAAATCCAAGTGGAGATATCTAGCAGTCAGTTGTATATAGCTGTGTATGTAAACTTGGAGTCCTCCATATAAACCTGCTAACTGAACTCATCGAGTAGGTAATATTGCCAAGGTAGAGAGAAGAGGGCCTGAGAGAGCCTTGGGTGAGAAGAGGGTAGAAACTCATACTTAGGAGTTGAGAGAAAACAGAAGTGTGCTGAAACTCCCTCATACAGATTGTTAAATTTAAATTTAAAATTTCCCCCAGAAATTGTCAAATGCTACAAATCAGGCTTGGTTGACTGTTTTGTTGATTGTCTAGAGTTAAGAAATGATAATGAAAATGTTAATGATGTAGATTACACATAAAAATCTTTTGTAAATTTTCAGAGAGCTGGGGTTGTTAAACATTTACTAGCAGATAATGTTATATATCAAAAGAGATTGAGGAAAAATTGTTAGATAAATATCACAGAATTCAAAGGAGAAGGGAGTGGTTAATGGGTTGAAATGATTCAGAAAGGTCAAGGAGGAAGAGCATTGGGAAAAGATCACGGGATTTAGCGCTTAAGAAATCATTTAAGAGACCTCCATGGGAAGTTTCAGTAGAGTGGAGGAGTCAAAGCCGGGCTATAGGGAGTTGGGAAGTGAGTGGGAGATGCTAAGCAGAGGCAGCAAAGATAGCAATTCTTTGCTAGAGTTTCACAGAGATTTTCCATATGGGACAAATTGTCCATTTGATAAGCTCATTCATTAGTTTATAATTCTAAGTCTTAGTCTGCCAGAAAACCTTTTAATAAGGAGCAAGGTTTTGTCAACCAGCTTCAATATTTCAGTGGCACCATGATCTCATTTGTGTCAATATTTCTACTACCATTACAGATTGAAAGCCATCTGTCCCTTTTTTCCCTATAAGATCCTTTATACATGTTTTCTCATAAATTCTTTGGAATGGATCTACACAACATGCCGAAAGTCTTCCGATTTTTTTTTTTTTTAATATTGCTGGGGTACCAGTTATCACTTGGGCCCCTTTCCTCTCCCCCTTCCTTTCCCTTTTATCTTCCTTCTGCCTTCCCCCTCCCCCTTCTCTTTTCTCTCCTTTTCCTCCCCACCCCCTCCAGGGTGGAAGTGCAACTTTTCTAGTCACACCTGTTCTTGGTGATAACTTTTATGTCCCTGCTTATGTACAGAATGTGCTTCAGTAGTGATGAGTCTTTCTACTGATGTTTGGGTCTTCTGAGATTTTGGTCTTTTAAGATTTGCAACCAAACAGTATGACAAGGAAAATAAAAGTGATAAAGATAACAATAAAGATAAAGAATTGCTTAGGGAGCAACTTGATGTTCTGAAAGTGCTGAGCAATTTACCAAGTGCAACCAGATGGATCTTCCCTTCAATCCTGGGTTCAGCTTACTGTTCATATGCAGTATTTACCCAAGATAGACTAACTAGGCAATTTCACCCATTGAAATTGCATGCTAAAAATTTGGGCAATATTAATTCTTTTTAAAAAATAATATTTTATTTTTCTCTAATTAAAGACAATTCCTAACATTCTTTTTATTATTATTATTATTATTTAGTTTTCAACATTCATTTTTGTAAGTTTTTTTTCTCCCTCTTTCCCCTAACATCCCAACACAGCAAACAATCTGATACAGGTTATGCATGTACAACATATTTCCATATTTGTCATGTTGTAGGAGAAAAATCAGACCAAAAGGATAAAAAAACACAAGAAAGAAAAAGTAAGCAAAAAAAGGTTAAAAAAAAATACTATGCTTCAATCCACATTCAGCATCTGGAGAATGTCATTTTCCATCCCAAGTCTATTGGAATTGCCTTGGATCATCACATTGCTAAGAAGGGCTAAATCTATCATAGTTGGCATAATCTTGCTGTTACTATGTACAATGTTCTCCTGATTCTGTTCACTTCACTCAGCATCAGTTCACTAACATTCATTTTAAAAAAAAAATTGAGTTCCATATTTTTCCTTTCTCTCTTATCTCCCCTTGCCTGAAATAATTTTATAT
The DNA here is from genome assembly GCF_902635505.1 of Sarcophilus harrisii. Classification (NCBI taxonomy): domain Eukaryota; kingdom Metazoa; phylum Chordata; class Mammalia; order Dasyuromorphia; family Dasyuridae; genus Sarcophilus; species Sarcophilus harrisii. Next base: position 96,306,692 of record NC_045429.1, read on the forward strand.
AGGTTATATATGGGCAATTATGTAAAACTATTTATTTTTATTAATTTTGTTTTTCTTATAAGGATGACTAGCTGTATCTCTCTTAAGTGATTATAGATTTCATTGAAAAGTCCTCATAGTTTCTGGGTTTAATGAAATATGAATCATATAATCTACAAAGAAAGACATCTGTAGAATCTTTTGCAGAGAAAATTCCTCTTTTATTTGACTTTGTGTAAAGCATTATCCATAGAAATGTTTCAGATGAGCATATGCTTGTCACAGAAAAATGCAGACTTGAATGCAGAGGTGGTTTTATTCTATTTTTGTATTCTCCAGCATCTACTAGAGTGCTAAACACAAAGTAGGCACATAATCATCATCACCATCATTAAGTCTTTTTTTCTTAAAAGCTTTTTAATTTTCAAAAGACATGCACAGATAATTTTTCAACATTAACCCTTGCAAAATTTTTTTGTTCCAATTTTCTATCCCTTTGGGACCTTCTATCCTTTGAGGCATTAGAAAATCCATGTTTTAGTGACCTTAACATTGGGCTATCTTCAGGAGGGATTTTTTCTTCGAGCTTCTTGAGAGCAGAGACTGTCCCTTCTTTTTCTTTTTTCTTTTCAGCCCTCGTATAGTGTCTGATACATGGTAGGTTAACAAATGTTTATTGTCTGACTCTGCAATAGGTGTGATCAGATTTATTTGCTCTTTTTGACTTCAGGATTCATAAAACCAGACTGATACTTCCTCAAATAGTAGGTTGACTCCTGAGATGGTAGAGACTGAATGTTGTGGTCCACTGATGTTACTATTGAGAATAAATTGCCATAAAAACACTGGAAGATCTGTTCCATTTCATGTCTATCCACCCATATTCCTATGTCATCAACAAGTAAGGACTTCTTCCTCCCAAAGGAAAAAGGAAAAAAAGAAATCATGAAAGCCAATATTACTGAAGGAATGATTTGACCTAATAGTTCCCCCTTCAATGTCACAAAAACTAATCCTTCTATTATATATGGCATGAACTTTAGAAAATAGACTGGGGATCCAGGTTCAGGGGTTCTCTTGCTTCCCTCTCTTGTCTCTGATTCTGGAAGAAAGAGAAAGGGATGGCCACCTTTGAACAGAGTTTCCAAAAATAAAATTTAAAAATTTTAGAGTCAGAAGGCATGTGAGAGGTCTTCTTCTCTAAGCCCTCTACCTGAGTGGGGTGTTCAGGGAGTGTACCTCTGTGTGAGAGCTGCTCATCCACCTTTGGTGTCCACCTTCCATCCAACTCTCTCCTATGATTCCAAGAAATTGTAGCATATTCAGTGAACAGTGAAACTGTCTTGGTAGACAGGCTAGAGAAGAATGAGGGTGAATGACAGTCCTTGAAACTTTTAGTGAATTAGTTAGAGGGACATCTATTCCCAGGATGTGAAATCTTCCCCTGGGAGGAATGGGCGGATAAGAACAATTCATTCCAATGTCCATGAAGCAGGAGATGTGGAGTGCTTAGAGTTTGGTGAGACACTGAAAGGCCATGGTCATCTACTACATCCTGGGGCCATCAGGATGACTGGACTTGGATGACTCTGGAAAAGTGTGAAGTTGATTATTTTGCTTAACTTTGCCTCACTTAAATCCAATTCATTCATAAATCAAGAGATTACCCCATGGTGTCTTTGGTTCTCTTCTAAAATGAAGGTTGAACAACACCACAACAACCTGAAGCATGAACCTTTAGAAAAAAAACAACAAACTTTCTGATGAAACATCATATGATTCCTATTTAAACATCTTGAATGCAGAAAAATTCTTTGTTACACAAGGAGGCTCTAGTATCTTTTTGGACCACTTACATAGGTGTTGAATCTTTGCTCTTCATTGATATAAGATACTCAATATATATGTAGATGATTTTGATTAAAAAACACAAAGAACTTTATATAGATAGTAAATAAGTGAGTAATTCTTATTTTGGTCACTTTTTCTTTTTAGTTCAAGACTTTCCCCACATTTTTGGTGTTTTCTTTGTCTTGTGTCTCCATTCTTCAACATGTTCAAAAATGTGTTGCTATCAGTCTCCTTTACATGCAGTTGATCTAGTCTAGCTATTTTCTCTATCTTTATTCTCTTTTTACCTCCTCCATAACACATCCAGGACAATGATTTTAGAATCTAAATGTATTGGTTCAGTAGTCCTTGGTGGTGGGGGAAATTTGTTGTGAAAATTTTGTGGATCTTTTCCATTTTTCTCCTTTTTATTGACTTCTTATTTCCATCCTCAAATATCTGGGGGAAATGATTTTGCTCCTTGGGTCTCCACAAAGATTTCTTTAAATTACTCTTATCTTTCACTGTTTCTCTCCTGTTTTATTAAGTGATAATGCTTACAATCTCCCATATTTCCCACTGTATTCCTAGAGTCCTCACCTAGTTTCCATCTTTGTATTAAAATCACAAATATCAAAACAGGTTTTTTTTTTTTCACTTTCCTTTTTAATTCTGAATTTAAGCATCAACTCCAAGATTTTTCCCTCTCCTTTGTGCCCCAAATAAAAAACAGAGAAAAAAAAATCCATATAACAAATAAGGGTATTCAAGCAGAAGAAGGAAGATATGTTTCAGATGATTCTTGTTCAGATATAGGCTGGACCAGATAGTCCCTGAGATCCCTTCCAACCCTGAGATTCTGTCATTCTGTCAATCAGTGTGTTAGCTAATTAGCACAATATTTGGATCTGGAAGCCATCTTGAGAACGCTGTAATACAATACTCTTTCACAGAGCACAATGAAGCTAGAGGCTTAGAATGATTTGCTTTTACTGAAACATTCCTTTATTCCTGGCATATTCTGTCAAGATAGTACCAATTGAAGGGACCGTGAATAAGAGAGGCAGAATTAATACAATCTTAGAGTCTGGAAAGCCTGAGTTCACATCCCATAGAGACACTTTGGGGCAAGTCATTTAAATTCTCTTGAGCTCAGTTTCCTTACTTGAGAGGGTTGGGCTCATTAACCTTCAAGGTCCCTTTCTCGATTGAAATGTATGATCCTGTGATTCCCCATGCTAAGCACAATAAATAGTTATTATACACGTGGGGAGAGATGAAGTCCTCGGTCAGGCACCATATCATGTTCTCTTTGGAACAGCATGAACTCAAATTTTATATGCAAGTTCAGCAGGTTATAGATAACATCAACCAGGAAGTTGTCAAGGAGACTAGGGATTTCAGAGAAAGCTGAGCAGGCATGAAATGAAAATAGAAAAGAAGAAATCACTTTGAAGCAGGGGTTCTTATAGGACTCCATTTCCTTCTACATTGAGGCATCCTCTTCATTTCTCTCCCAGCCCTATTGCTGACTTTTTGGACTTTGAAACCCTGCTTCTGTGCTGGGGTTTCTTGAAGGTAGAGACTGCTTTTATTTTTCTTTGTATTTATATTCCCAGTTCTTAGTACAGTGCCCAACATATAGTAAATACTTAGTAAATTATTTCCTTCTTTCCTTCCCTCTTTCTTCTCTCCCTCCCTCCCTCCTTCTTTCCTTCCTTCCTTCCTTCCTTCCTTGCTTCCTCCCTCTCTCCTTCCCTCCCTCCTTCTCTTCCTCCTTCCTTCCTTCCTTCCTTCCTTCCTTCCTTCCTTCCTTCTTTCCTTCCTTCCTTCCTTTCTTCCTTCCTTCCTTCTTTCCTTCCTTCCTCCTTCCCTTTCTCCTTCCCTCCCTTCTTCCCTCCCTCCTCCTTCCCTCCCTTCTTCCCTCCCTCCCTCCTTCCTTCCTTCCTTCCTTTCTTCCTTCCTTCCTTTCCTCCCTCCCTCCTTTCCTCCCTTCCTCCTTTCCTTCCTTCCTTCCTTCCTTCCTTCCTTCCTTTCCTCCTTCCCTTTTTCCTTCCCTCCTTCTTTCCTTCCTTCCTTCTTTCCTTCCTTCATTCCTTTCTTTCCTTCCTTCCTTCCTTCCTCCTTCTTCCCTTCCTTTCCTCCCTCCTTTCCTTCCTTCCTTCCTTTCTTCCTTCCTTCCTTCATTCCTTCCTTTCCTCCTTCCCTTTTTCCTTCCCTCCTTCTTTCCTTCCTTCCTTCCTTCCTTCATTCCTTCCTTTCCTCCTTCTTTCCTTCCTTCCTTCCTTCCCTCCTTCTTTCCTTCCTTCCTTCCTTCTTTCCTTCCTTCCTTCCTTCCTTCCTTCCTCCTTCCTTTCCTTCCCTTCCTCCTTCCTTTCTCCTTCCCTCCCTTCTTCCTCCTCCTCTTCCTTCCCTTCCTTCTTCTTCTCCCCCCTCCCTCCCTCCTTCCTTCCTTCCTTCCTTTCTTCCTTCCTTTCTTCCTTCCTTCCTTTCCTCCCTCCCTCTTTTCCTCCCTCCCTCCTTTCCTTCCTTCCTTCCTTCTTTCCTTCCTTCCTTCCTTCTTCTTTCCTTCCTTCATTTCCTTATGCACTTTCCGTCCTTGCCTTTTCATCTTCGCTGGACTTACTTAATCAGCAAATTCACTGCTAGTAGCTTCCATACCATGATCTTGCTTCATACTTCCATACAAGCTTCCTTAACACTTCCTTACTGTCCTTGTTACCTTACTATCAGAGAGAACATCCTTCTTCTTCCTTCCTTCCTTCTTGCAGTTTCTCTCCTTCCTTTCCTTCCCTTTTTCCTTCCTTCCTTTCTTCAACCATTGTAGCACTTCAGGAGCTTCCTCTTGAGGTAGGACTTTTGCATCTCTTGGGCTAGAATTAGGTGACTATAGAATTAGTAGATTCATGAGTCAGTGGCACTCCAATGCCATTGAAATCTAATAGCTTCCAGTATTGTAATACAAGTCTAACAAACTTTTTCTGTCCCTAGGTTCGATACCTATTTGACTCTAGTAGCAGAGGAAAGATTATAAACAGGCACTTACTCACTTGATCTACTTGGTGGACAAAATAATGAGCAGTTTCCTCACTTTACCTTTTTTCCCTTTTCCCTCTTTTCCTTCAAACACACATGTACATGCAAGGAGAGCTTTCCCTCTGGTGGATGGTATGGATGTGGTTGGGCCATCTCCTTGGAATGTAACATTTAGGTAAGCCACCAGAATCACTCATTGTCCTGATCAGATCCATTTGGCCACCTTCAACTGCATTTCCTCTGAATACCTTCTACTAAAAGGGTTGTTAGATATTCAGTAAATCACTTATTTATTCCTGAGTTCTCCTATTTTGCTTCCTCAGTGTGGCCCCAAACAATTTATTAAATAGGCACTGTAGTAAAATTGTATTACTTTGGAAAACAAAAATAAAATGCGACAGCAAGGACCATCACATTTGAACGCATTCACTCAGATTCTCCCACTGATTTCTGTGCCATAAACAATTAGACTAATGAACCCAGTTCCTTGAAAGGTAAGTGTTTTTAAATGCCTCCCCACAAAATCAAAATGAAGGGGCAAGAAATCATCTCATTGTTTTCAGCTCCTTTTATCCCTTACATGACTTTTGAGGAATACTCTTCTTATAACTAAAAAGTTCAGTTAGTCTGTCAGTAAATACTTCTGAATTCTTGGGAGTAATTCCCTATTTCAGGCTCCTGTGCTCAGAAGAATATATTTTGGTGTTGCATTTATGCACCATGGCAGTCCAAATTCAGAAGAGTAGTATTGAGATCCAGAGACAGAGACACACAGAAGCAGAAAGATCTAGAAGGAATGGAGCTTCCTCTCTCTGTCTCTGTCTCTCTCTGTCTCTCTCTGTCTCTGTCTCTCTCTCTCTGTCTCTCTCTCTCTCTGTGTCTCTCTCTCTCTGTGTCTCTCTCTCTGTCTCTCTCTTCTCTCTCTCTCTCTTGCTGTCTCTCTCTCTCTCTTTCTCTCTCTCTCTCTCCCCATCCCTGTCCTTCTTTCCCTCCTTCCTCTCTCTCCTCTCTCTCTCTCTCTCTCTCTCTCTCTCTCTCTCTCTCTCTCTCTGTCTCTCTTTCTCTCTCTCTTACATACACACACAAACGTAACAAGAAAGACATATAAAGAAGAGAAAGAATGACAAAGAATGAAGGAAAGAATGAAAGAAAGATACATAGACAAAGAGAATCAGAGAGAAGTAAAGCTTCATGACTCCTTAAAAAAAATCCCAGCTGATTATGACAACCAGTCTCTGACAATTGTCTTTTGTGGTGACCCCAAATCCTATTTTACTTCATGCTTTCAACTTTGTTTGGCACCTAAAGAAATGGAAAATTACAGCTAGTACTATAGGAGTAAATGTCTCAGGAAAAGCCATATATCTTCTTTCTAAGGATCAACCTACCCAAAGCTCTGAGAAGCTAATCACCACTTTTTCCCTGGGCATTTGGGGATGAATTCTTAATCCATGGCAACCCATGAAACAAAGAAAAATAATAATATAGTTTTGTACAGCCCCTCTTTACTTCAGCAGTGATCATTGTAGAGTTGTAAGAAAATTAGAGCATGAAATTAAGACTAACAGGTTTTTAAAACATGTAAAAACATGATCTTAGCCTTTGGTAATTTCTTGAGAGATCTTTGTTCAATAACTATTATGTGGACGTGATTCCAGAAGAACTGAACCATATCAATCTTGACTTTCTCAACATAAGTGAAATCAAAAACAAAAAGAAAATCATAGCTAAAGGAAAGGCCTACTCACAAGTTTTATTTGGAGGAACAAATATAAGGGTTGCCTTTATAATGAGTCCAAAAGCAATAAGAAATATTTCTTGGGATGCTGGGTCATCTTGAGTTGAAATGCTCGTTATAAGTATTTGTGAAAAGAGCGCATGAAAAGAATCACACATAAATATCTATCACAGATGATGAAATGGAGAACTTCTATGAATACCTTGATAAGATATTCCAAATTAAATTAACATATACTTTGAGACTTGATGCCTTTAATATAAAGATGGAAGTATAGGCAAGAATGATAGAAAATTTCTTGGAAAATATATTCAGGGGTTAGGAATGAGGGAGTCCAGAAACTTATAGATTACATCAAAGCCTCATATCTATTCATGATGATTACTTCCTTTGAGGAGAGAATTGGGAAGTGATAAATATGATACTTTTTTTTTTTTTTACAATAACTGAATAACATTAGCAAATACCTTGATTTTTACTAATTGAAGTATGCTGTTATAAGTAAAGAAGGCCACAGTTAAACTGGTTTGGTCTTACCATGTAACAACTTGAATATAATGTCCAGTTGTAAGTGCCATATTTTAGAAGGGATATTGCTAAAATGGAGGATAACCAAAGGAGGGCAAACCAACATCGTGAAGGAGATTGTAATCCATTCTGTGTGATGATCAGGTGAAGGAAGTAGGAATTTTCATCCAAAGAAGATGAAATATGGTGGTATAGGTTATGTTAGTAGGCTTCAACTATTTAAAGGATATCATGTGGGAGGAAGACTAGGTTTGCTCTCTTTGGCCATGGAGGTCAAAACTGGGACCAATAAATGAAAGTTTAGGGAGACAGATGTTGACTCAATTTAAGGAAAAAACTTTCTAACAATTAGAATCCCACCAAACAGAATGGGCTACCTTTGGGAACAGGTAGTCAAGCCACACCAAGCCAAATCAACAAACATTTTTTTAATGTACTTACTAGTATCAGGGCCTGTGTTAAGCATTAGGGATATCAAGAAAAGCAAAAACAGTTCCTGTCCTTAAGGACCTCACAATCTATGTAGTTAAGTTTCCTTTCACTTAAATATCTTCAATAAGAGGTCAGATGAATTAGAGATATTATAGAAGAAATTCATGCTTTGGTAACCTCTGAGATTCTTTTCATCTCTTGTGACTCTATGATTCCTATGATATTAGTGGGTAAGATAAAGACAATTGAAAAATCAAATAAGGAGTTCAATCAAGTTGCCTCTGTCCTATACAGCAGGGACAAACTTTAATAGTGATTTCAAGATTTTCATTTTTCTCTCATGTTAATTTAAACCCCAACCCTCAGTTCCCTCAAATCATTCTCTCAGTTTCCTTCTACTGCTCAGGCTTGCTCCAAATATTAATGTGCTTGATCATTACTTTGCATGCTGAGAGGTACTCACTACTAGCTTCAGGCAGCTTACCTTCTTTCCTGTCTTTTTGTTTAGCATCTTATGGTCCAGCTTCCCATTTACCAGTGACCCCAGCAGAATGTAGTGGGTACATGCTTTGGGTTCTCCCTTGGGATCATAGCCTAATTCTACTTTCCCACCTTTCAGCTTCTCATTATTTTCCTGGTCTCTACCTGTCAATATCTGCACCGGGTTACCGTGGCTGCCTTGGCCAAAACCACAGTTAAATGACTGCCAGCCTTAGGTTCCAATATCCAGAGGAACCCTCCTTCACCTAGGATGTAGGCTTTTTGGGGAGAAACATGATTTAAAATCTGCAAATTACTGTAGACAGTTGCAGGTGGGTTGTTGGGTGGCTCCTCTCCCTCTTTATTATTGATCTTTTCATACTCTGGTTTATTGACACTGCCAGAATTGAAGGAGAAGCCCATTGGAGAGAAGAGGGAGGGGCTGAATTGGATGCGGCGGTTCTGGTCCAGCAGCTTTTGGAAATGGTAGAGAAGTACTTCAGGGGGAGTCTCCCTGAAGAGGAAGAAGAGGTGAGCCAATCTGGGGAGGTCGCTGGAATGCAAGAGTTTGCCAACAAAGCCCCACGTAGAGAATTCCATTAGCACCCAGTCATCGCTCTCCCAGGTCACTATCTCTCTCCTTATGCAGGTAATAAAATTGGGCAAACAATGGGCATGATCTTCAATCAGCAGGAAATACTTAGAGAGATGGACAGCAAAATTCATGAGTAAGGCGTGGGCCACATTCTGATTAAATTGGTCTGTACTGGAGTAAGCTTCATTAAGGTTAGTTTTTAGGGTCCTCATAGGAGAATAGGGGGTAGATAAGGAACAGATGACCAGCAACTCCACTGCCAGTGTTTGCTGACTAAAGGTGTTGATAATGTCAGTGATGGTCTCATTGAACCAAGTAGAATCAAGGACAGTCAGATAGAGCAGCACTAGGATATCCTTTAGGTCATCCTTGGAGGAAGTAAGGAACAATTACTTCAAGGTACTCATGAGGTAGTTGTTCTGGGAATGCTGCATAGAAGATAGACCTACAGTCATCAGCTCTAAGAAGGAAACATCATAATAGAGTTAGTAGCAGAAAGTGATAAAAAATAAGTTTTTATAAATTTTTTTATAAATATAATTTTTATAAATTTGACCCAGTTCTCTATATATTTGAGAAATGAGGCTTTATTTGAGATACATATTGCAAAAATTTTCCCCAAGTTTTAATTTTGCTCACAATGGTTTTTTTTATTCAAAAAACTTTTTAATTTTATTTACTCAAAGTTAGCTATTTTACATTTTGTAATGCTCTTTATATTTTCTTTGGTCCTAAATTTTTCTGCTATCCATAGATCTGACAAATAAACTATGGCATGCTCTCTTAATTTGCATGGGTAAGGTTTGAGATACTTGCTGTGAACTTTACCTCAGCTTCCTTCTTTTCTCTTCATGATTTCTTTTCTCCCTTCCTTGGGAGATGAACGAGATCAGGTAATACTACTTTACTTAGAGGCTTAAGTTAAATATCCATTTATTTGCTCCTTATGACAACTGGTAGGGAGATTATGGGTCTAGGATCCAGGAGTGAGGAGAATGTGAAGGGGAATAAGAGTGGAGCAGAGATAAGTTTTGCTTACTTCAAAATATGCTTGGAAATAGCTTTGGCCCAGTTTCTCAGAACTGTCCTTTGTGCCACAAGTGATAGATGGTATTATCTCCCATTTGCCTTATTTCTTTCTTATATGTCTATAGTTATTTGTATGTTGTCACTCCATTAGAGAAGGGACCATGTTTTTGCCTTTCTTTGTATTCCCAGAACTTAGTACAAAATAGGCTCTTTTAAAAATGCTTGTTGAATCACTGACTGACATAAATAGATAAAACTTGGATTAGATGTTTATAGAGTCCTATAAGGATCCCATCCCTATGAATTTCTTCTCTTAAAAAAATAATTCAAAACCTTAAAAACAACTTTTGGTTTCATATTACCTGCATTTCCCAATGAAACTCTACTAAAGAACCTTAAAGCAAAGGATAGAAATGAGGAGGAAAAATAGTTCAGGAAAACTAACCAACATATAGGAAAGGTTGGATTTTATACACAGTATTCCACACATTCATTTCCTACTCTGCATCTTCCAAGAATAAAATATTTAGGCTTTCTCATCTTTTCCTTCTCTTTTTATGCAGCTCTTTTGCCATGGGTTTTCCTTTTACACTCCCCTCCCATCTCCCTCTTTCCCAAACCCCTGTAAGAATACACTTAGCATAGAATGACTAGAGGACAGATCAAGCTTGATGGTGGAAGAAAGCAGGGCTTAATGTTACTGGTTTTAATGTAGCCTGAATTTGGGGAAAATAATAGACCCAGATTCCATGTTTCTACATTTAAAGTCTCATGGACCACAGTCCTGTACAATATTTTTTCCTCTTTACCTCTCTTCCCCCAGCCTTCTTTCTTTTCTCCTTTTTACCTAATATCTTCTAGTCAGCTGTTATACCCTTTACCCTCCTGAGGGCTCTAGGCTTCCTAAGTGGTGAGATGGCTAAAGTACTGTGCTAGGATCAGAAAACTTCCATTGGAACCCTGCCTCAGACACTTGTGTGACCCAAAGTTATGTTTAAGTCTCAGTTTACTTATTTGTTAAATGAGAGGGCTGCGTTTAGTGACCTTGAAGATCCCTTCCTTATTTATATCTATGACCCCTACTGTCTCTCCAGGTTCTCTTGAGGCAACTTACTTTTCCTTCTGGGCAGGGTTCCAACCAAGTGTTGATAGGAGGCATTAAAAATCTCTGAGGGGTTCTGGATTTCTTTGAAGATCCTCAAGTGACTTTTGCTCACAGAGGTGATCTGTTCCTGTGCAATCATCCAAGCCATTTTCTTTTCCTCCTGGGGATGGGAGTAGTTTCAGCCTTCCCAGCACCCCACTTAAGAGCCTCCAGGGATGTAGTCTTCAAAGTGGGGAGTTCATCTGACCCAAAGGGGGTTGTATGAATCACCCAATTGGGCTTTTCTTAGTGATGTCAGGTTTTGGGGCATTATTTCCAACACACTCACATCTACCTTTTCTCCCTAACATTTCCTTTCCCCCTCCATTGTGCAAGCTTCCAATTTCTTCTGTTCTGGAGGTAGTTATTATTTATTTATATATACACAATAACAATGACACAGGGGCCAAAACAGTTTTAATCCTGCTTTATTTTTACCAACTGCCTTTCTTATTTTCTCTCTCTTTCCCCCAATCTTTCCTGCCTCTTCCCACTCCCAATTCTCCTAGTAGCTGCTTTGGGGAATGAAGACTTGAATAATGAAGTGACTAAGTGGGAAAGAGGATGTCTTCACTCAGATTTACAACCTTTCTGTCCTCACTCTCACTGTCCCCATAATGTCATATGATTTTGTGATCCCCTGATTTGTCTGTTCTAACAATAAGTCAGTAATCCTAAATCTTCTGGCTTTGCAGTCTGCCTCAGAGACTTCCCACACTTCCAATCTAAGAACAACAATCTATTTGATTCTGACTGGACTACTCCCAATTCATTGCTGACTTCAGGATATTCTGATGGACCAAACTTCTGAGAAAATAGTGATAATCTCATCAGTGATAACCAAACTCCAGGGACCTCTCTGAGCTGTAGAATTAGCATGTCAATGATAGAAAGCTGGATAAATATGTCTCCTTGTTTCTGTTTGTCTGCTGAATTCTCTTAGAATTCAGTCCAATTGTAATAGCATTACAATTACAACAAACCATGCCCATTGGCTAAGGCCTTGGGTTCAAGCCTGCAAATTCATTTGAAACACCTTGTGATACTGGTCTATGACCTCAAACTTTTGGGGTCTCCTTCCCCACATCAACATTTGGTGGCCCGTATGGAGAGATTTGGCCTCCCCTGGCTTGATTCCCTCCTTGTCAAGGTAAGCTTCCCATGGTTTTATCCCACAATCCTATAGTGGGACACCTCAAGCCACTGGGAAAAGCCTTGTCTGGGTTCTCATGAGCTCCATGCTCAGCAAGTTTCCTTGACTGGGGTTATCCAGACTGGGAAATTCTTGCAATTTTTAGCAAAGTTCCTAAGGAACCTTTGCCACTCTTTCACATTCTTTGGGACGCTAGAGAAGACTGAAGTGCCATAAGATAGCTTTTGGCAAAATTTTACCGCTTTTGGCAAAGATAGGACAATCCTCTTTTACGTCATTTTGTCTGTGTCTGCATCTCTGTGCAAAATGTCTGTCATGTTTGTTCTGTGAGTTAGATTTTGTTACCTGGAAAGATTAAAAATGCAACCAGCAAGAAAATAAAGAATTTCTATAATGTAGTTAGAATGCTGGGGAAATTTCTTAAAAAGCCTACCAGAGCTGAAGTCTGGTCAAGATAGAGGCTACACAAAAAAGTTAGCTAATTAAACTTAAAATAACATCTTTGTAGACTCTCAAAAGTTTTGAGAGCAAAACATCTTAGCAAATTCTCAAAAGCAATAATTAAGAAGTTTGGCAATTAGTAATTTTAAGATTTCAAGAAACATTTCTGACATATTGGGGATAATTCCAGGAATTTACCCCATTCTGAAAGAAAAGACAAGGAAAAACAAACCAGTATATAGCAACTTTTTGCTAACCTTACCTTGACTTCTATTTGATCCAGAGTTCCCCTTCTGCTCCTTTGAGAAAGCACCCCAGAAGGTATTAAGGGACCCTTTCCATTCTACTCCCCAGAGTAGTCCTGAGTATATGTCAGTTGTGGGATCAGTGTAATCCAAGTCTCTCTTGTTTGCTAACCCCTCTCATCTCAGATTAGATTAAAACTCAAATTCTGTTTCACCTACAGAAATAGGGGAAGCAGCCTGTGGGGATCCCACACAACCTTCCCCAAATACTTCCCTAATCCATCTTGGGGAAATGGGAATGGAATGGGAATCAGGCTCCGTGGTCAGCTTTCCCTGGGCCCTGGCACTTGAACCTACCATCAAAGGGATATCCTGGCACCAGTCACCCCAGCTTTCAGCAGGTTCTGCCTGGGAAGAATTTGGGTAACCCTGGCAGCCCCCAGAAAGCTAGTCAGCCTCTGCAGTTGGTAAAATCACCATTCTCTCTCTCAATTGTGGATATGTATTGGTTATGTAATTTATGGCAAATTGCTTTGTCTCTGCCCAGTTTTCTGATTTGTTAAGAGAAATAATGTTGTGAAGACCACATGATTGTAAAAGTGCTTAGCATAAACATGCTATATGAATGTTGACTGCTTTATTGGATATAATTGCTTCATATTTGATAACTTTGTTTTTTTTAATGTGACCAACAGATAAATGATTTCTATGTGTGTGTAAAGTAATTTGGACATTTGTTTGAGATATGATAGTAAAAGCAATTTTAAAGGAAAACCCACTAAAGGGATCTATTTGCACTGATAGTGTTAACAGAAGAGTTTTGGAACTTTAGGAAAACAGAAAAGCATTTTGTCACTACTTTCAAAACTCTAGTTATCTAAAGTCAGACTTCTGAGGGCCCTGTCAGTAAAAACTGGCATCTTAATCCTTCTCTTCACTCACAAAAGAAAAATGATTTGTGTGATTTGGAAAATAACCAAATTGTAATTCAGTTTGTCTAGGCTCATTAACTAAAGTTAAGTCAATTTTAAAATTTCTTTTTGCCTTGGAAGGGGCAAATCCAGGGCTACATAACCCCCCATCAGTGCACATGGCCAATATGAATTAGTTGTATCTTGATCTGCAGCCCCACCTGAGAGGCTTCTCTGACTGCAGCCATACAAACTCTAAACTTCCAGCCCTCCCCCCACCCACGAAGGCATGTGAAGTTTTTTTTTTTCCCTAAATACACCACAGTCTTATCAGTTTAAGATCCTGAAAGCTAACCCAATCTCTTGCTCCAGCCTTAGCCCTACCTAATGAAAGGTGGGTCAAGTCCTAGGGGTCTTGATTCAGGCCCAGACCCCTTGCTTACTTTTCCAAGAACTTTGGTGTCTTTGGGGTGACCCTCTCACCTCAGAGCAGTGGCTGCCACAGCCCTTCTGAGGAAGCCTCTAAGCTCACCCTGGGCCAACCATTGGAGGTTCTAATTCCCCATCAGGTTCAGAGCATTTTTGCCCTCACAGAGTTTTAGAATTGGGGAAAGGAATGAGATTAAACATCTATGCTGACTCCAAAGACATTTTTCATATTTTGCATGTTCACAGGATTATATGGAAAGAAAGGGGACTTTTGACAGCAAAAAGTTCTATTAAATATGCAAGAGAAACAGGCTTGCAGATTCAGCTGTCCCCACTGCTGCCCATTTGCCCCTGACCATGGCACCTTTACTTCCCCAGCTCAGAAGAAAAGGGACACACCCTTTCTCCTTCTGGGTGGTTTCAAACATCCTCAGGCCAGTTTCTAATCCCAGAGGCAAGAAGTGGGAACTTCTTTTGGCCTACCAACCTCTTTGCAGAGTGATAATGGTCCAGTCTTCACCCTCAAATAATTCAAAAGGTATCTGAAGCACTTAAGATTACCTTTCTTTCTTTCCTTTCTTTTCCTTTCCTCCTCCCTCTCTCCCTCCTTTCTTCCTTCCTCCCTTCCTTCTCTTTCTTTCTTCTTTCTCTTTTTTTCTTTCTCTCTCTTTCTGTTTCTTTCTCTCTTTCTTCCTTCCCTTCTCTCTCTCTCTCTCTCTCTCTCTCTCTCTCTCTCTCTCTCTCTTGTTTTTTACTTTTTCCAGATGAAACAATACTCCAAGGATGAAAGCTTTGCTCCTAGTATTTTCCCTCCAGCTCTCTTGGTATCACTTTGTGGGCCCGGCCACTGGGGAGATAAACTCCTTAGTTTTTTGTCAGGCTAGGGAACTCTGTGAGCAATGGGGACATTTAGATTGCTGGGGGTGCCCTCAGCATCCCCAAGGCCCACAAATATAACCTGATGCATTATTTGCAAAGGCCTCATTCCCAAATGTCACCATCCCCACCCTGAGGCCTTCCTATTTGTACTAGCTACCCCCTAGGGGAATAACTTTAACCTGACTATCCCTTGTTTTCTTTTCCAGAAAGTATCTCTTACCCACATAATTGTAAAATATTCACTCCAAAATTATTCTGTATTCATTGGGGTTTGCGAATTCTTTTGCAAAGTCTGCAAACCATCCAGACGATTCTATTGCTGTCAGAGGATCTCTCAACTATCATCGCTCATATCTCAACAGTTTTATATTACTCTCTAGAATGGTTGGATCAGTTCACAATTCCATCAACAATGTATTAGTGTCCCAGTTTTCCCACATCCCATCCAACATTCATCATTATCTTTTCTTGTTATCTTAGCCAATCTTAGAGGTGTGTAGTTAATTAACACTTTTGAGATCTGTTATTTATCCCAACATGGTTTAGCCTGTCCATAAAGATGCTTTTACCAAAGTGTGACCAAGGTACATACTACAGTGTCTTAAAGCCACGGGTGAGAGATAGGAGAAAGGTAAACTCCAGAGATGAATACACAACACTGGAAGGGTTCAGCAAGCCCTCCCATCAGAGGTTACAGTTTTCCTTGACTATCTCATACATTCAGTGGAGGTATGTGTGTGTGTGTGTGTATGTGTGTGTCTGTGTGTGTGTGTGTGTGTAAGAGAGAGAGAGAGAGAGAGAGACAGAGACAGAGAGACACAGAGAGACAGAGAGATAGACAGAGACAGAGACAGAGAGAGAGAGAGACAGAGAAACACACAGAGAGACAGCGAGATAGAGACAGAGAGAGAGAGAGAGAGAGAGAGAGAGACAGAGAGACAGAGAGACAGAGAGAGAAAGAGAGCGAGAGGGAGGGAAAGAGAGAAGGAGGGAAGAAGGAGTAGGGGAGAGAGAGACTTTTAGATCTAGTCTCTCTACTTGTGTGGAATAGTGGTGTCCACAAAAATAATCTGAGACTCTCAAAAAAGCAAAAAGGGATTAATTATAATCTTGTGAGAAAGGGCATCTCCCAAGTTTGTTAGTAAAGGAGTGTAAAGCATAACTTTGAAACATAAGATTAAATTAGCCTAAATGCAGAAGACCCCAAAGGCTCCACCCCTGACCCTTTCTCCCATTGTTTGGGGGAGTTCAGGCTTACATTGTAATCAAAGAAATCTAACCCAGAAACAAAAGAATACAAATCAATAATAATAAACTCTTAATATAAGTTTTCCTAGAGAACTGATATATAAGCAGATGTAGAATTCAAAGTTATCATCACCTTTAAAAGAAGCACTTAAATGACAATTAAGAAGTGGTGGGAAATAGGAGGGGACAATAACTGCAACTTTTAAATTAAAGTATAGCTTAAGACTTTCCTATGAGAGTGTCTTCACCCAGTTAATTTCATACATACTGAACTCCAGTCTGCCGTCTGGACATTTCAAACTGGATGTCCCATAGGTATCAGAAACTCAGAATGTCCAAAACAGAACTCCTTACTTTCTCACCTAAACCTACTCCTCTTCCAAATTTCCCTCTTATTGTTGAGAGTGTAACATTGTCCTTCCAATCACCAAGATTTACAATCTCACCTTCACCATCCTCACTTTCACCCCATATCATCTCACCAGTTACTAAACTATCTATTCATTCTCTCTTCATTTACATAGCCCTTACTCTAGTTCAAAAACTGGAAAACTATAATAGCCTCTTATTTCATCTCTCTCAAATCTCCTCCATTCTGATCAATCCTCCAAAGAGCTGTCAAAGGGGTTTTTCCTAAAGTACACCTTCCTGTACTTCCTGTACTGTTACCTTGAGTATGACATTGCTGACATTTTCATGTCACTTCTTCAGGACCAAACTCGACCAGCCTCCACAAGCTTTGAGAATATTGATTTCGCTCTCTCTCTCTTTTTTTTTTTTTATTTAATAGCCTTTTATTTACAGGATATATGCATGGGTAACTTTACAGCATTAACAATTGCCAAACCTCTTGTTCCAATTTTTCACCTCTTACCCCCACCCCTCCCTAGATGGCAGGATGACCAGTAGATGTTAAATATATTAAAATATAAATTAGATACACAATAAGTATACATGACCAAAACGTTATTTTGCTGTACAAAAAGAATCAGACTCTGAAATATTGTACAATCAGCTTGTGAAGGAAATCAAAAATGCAGGTGTGCATAAATATAGGGATTGGGAATTCAATGTAATGGTTTTTAGTCATCTCCCAGAGTTCTTTTTCTGGGCATAGCTGGTTCAGTTCATTACTGCTCCATTGGAAATGATTTGGTTGATCTCGTTGCTGAGGATGGCCTGGTCCATCAGAGCTGGTCATCATATAGTATTGTTGTTGAAGTATATAATGATCTCCTGGTCCTGCTCATTTCACTCAGCATCAGTTCGTGTAAGTCTCTCCAGGCCTTTCTGAAATCATCCTGTTGGTCATTTCTTACAGAACAGTAATGAGAATATTGATTTCTCAACAAGAATGCTTCTCCCGCCACCCCAATTTACTTTGCTCAGATTCTCCCAAGGCCTAGTTCAGATTCTCCCTATTTCCTTTGCGATAATCGCTCTCAATTATGAGAATCAAATGAGCTAATAATATTTGTAAAGCTCTCAACACAATGCCTGGCATATAGTAGGCATTATGTAAATGCTCCTTTCCTTCCTTCATTAAATCCCTAGTCCTCCATTCTGAATTCTTACAGCATAAGCAGTCTCCATTTCATTACACAATATGAAATTTGATAGATTCTGCCTTACATTGCCCCTTATTGTTTTCACTACACTGTTGGCTGTCTTACTCACCAGAACCTGAACTTCATCAGTGTCTGTGATAGCACCCAGGCTGAGGAGGAACCCCGGGAGAATGGATGCTGTAAAAGCCAGGAGAGAGCATCGAGTGGAACAGTGCATGGGGCTGCAGGGGAGATTCAGCTCTAAAAAGGAAATTGAGTAGAGCCTGAGATTCAGAATGTGTGGTCTGGGAAGTTCCTATCGCTACAGAAATTTAGAGCATCTTTTTACCTCTTTTGGAAGTCCCTCCTCCCTTCTACCATTTGATCACCCAAACCGTTAGCTCTCTTTCACCCCATAAGATCAATGTACAGAGAAAATAACCTCATGGCACAGTGGATACAGTGCTGGGCCTTGAGCCAGTCAAATCTGACCTCAGAGATATATGCAAGTCATTTAACCCCATTGGCTCCAGTTTGTTCTTCTGTAAAATGAGTTGAAGAAGGAAATGGCAAACCTCAAATGGGGTCAGGAAGAGCTGCACAAGTTACTGAACAGCAGAACAGACACTTTGCCACCTAGTGAAAGAGATTGATTCTATATGGCCCTTGTCTGCTTCTGCCTACTTTTGCTTCTCCTACACCCTCAGAGTCTTATGGATGATTCGTCATATGTTTCTGGAAATCAATGTATCAGTGAAATTTGGGCAGGCTTTTAAGGAATGATTACAGAGGGATTACAGAGGGTGGGATTGGGGTATTCAAGGGGTGTCATTCTTGGAGTAGGGAAATGTAGTAGAAAGAGCAGAGTTACAAACCAAGAAGGGGGCAGGGGATAAGAATCCTCTCTCAGCCCCAGACCATCAAGCAGATAGTTATAATTGGGTTATGTAATGCACATTCTTCCTCTAATTCCTCACCATCTGTTCAATTGTCCATGAACCTCCCCTTGACCTCTTTAGAAAAGGATTGGAAAGGAGATAGTTACCTGGTTCGAGATAAAGATGGAACAGCTTGTAACCTGGTTTCAAGCCACTCCACCTTTCTCTTTAAGGACAACAACCCACAGGTCTTACTTACTCTTCTTTGGCATCTACCTTCCCTTCCCTAGGGCTGAGGAAGAAGTATTCAATAAATGCATTGTAAAGAATTAAATAGGAAATCCAAACCAGTTCCAGTTCCTCAGAACCACTGCATGACTACACTGGCATGTAGTCAGTCTATTGCCTAAGTGCAGAGCATTTCAGAGACTCCAGAGTTCACCTAAAGATCCAAGAGAAGGGACTTTAATCTCCCACAGGTAGTGGAGTTAGGTCTGGACTCCTAGGGCCGGACACAGAGTTAGATGGGACCAGAATTTGTCTCATCTGATCTCTGGGATGACCAAATAAATTTATCATGACCCCTCCTAGGTGACAGTACCCTAACAACCATTGTTCCCTCTGAATAGAGACCAAGTCACAACTTCAACCTCAAGGGTCTGTGATTAGGGGGAACAGATGGTCATCAGAGAATCATTGACTTTTTTTTAATTTCAAAAATCATCTAATCCCACCCCATTATTTTATAGCTGAGAAAAATGAAATTCAGGGTAACTTAACTGACTTGCCCACCCACTATAGTTAAGACATGTCAGAAGCAAGATCTGGACCCAGGCCTGAGGTAGAATATTCTTGCCACAGTACCACACACTGACCTCTGTGATCTCCATCTTGAGACTAAGAAAAAGTTGAATATAGCTTTCTCACATTTATTCAGACTGGAAATGTTGGGGGAGCAGTAGCTACTCTCACCTCACTTTTCTCCCTGGGGTAGCTGAGAACCTCCTTCAGACAGGAGTCTTGGATAATAAAACATTTTAAGGACCATTGGGGAACCCATGAAGTTCACCTACTTCAGATGAAGAGCAGGATGTCCCTGGTAGATGAAGCTTCAGTCAACATGAGAACCCCCAGAAAAGCAGCTTATAAATTTCCTATGAGTAGAAGAAACTGTGGGTAGGGAAGGACATAAGGTCTTTCCTTCTGCTAATTCCCCTGTTGCCACATTATTTTGATAAATAGTATTTGGGAAGAAAGAAAGATATAAAGATTTTATTTTTTAAAACTAGGAACTTTTATGTCCAAATACTCCATTACACTTTTATCAGCTGTCAACCCCTTTTTCCATGTCAGTCTCTTTTCTGTAAAATGTGGATAATATAGTGCTTGGAAGTGGTCATAGGAAAGGTATTTGTGAGACTCAAAAGAGATAGTGAAATTTGTAAGGCACTAAGCAGTCTCAAAGTTCTATACAGGTGTTAGTTTTAGCCTCTCTCACCAGGTCTTCTGTCTAGAGATGACCATTCCTTTGGTTTTCTACTGTACCCCTTCCAAAACAATATTTATAGAAAAATTCAGGGGTGCCTGCTAACTGTTTCACATGAGAGGGGATATATTCAGAAGTAGTTTTAAGTTCAGTAATTAAGTTCATCATTAACGCTTTCTTAAGTTTGGACAATTAACAAAACAATAAATCAAGTCCTGGTGTGTAGCTATTTTCTACTTCTTAGGTATAAGTAAATATTCCCATTGAAAATTCAATAGTAGGGTATCTAAGATGGTTAAAGCTATTTCCAGCACATCTCTGCCATAAGACAGTTATGAAAGTCAGTCAAATAATCAGTCAATAAACATATTATATATCTCACCCTGTGTCTAAGCACTAGGAATACAAAATAGCCCACCTACCCCTCAAAAAATTTCCAGATAAAACCTAGTTCCTTCCTGATGAGGTCCTGAATGGTGTTTTGGATTGAGAGAAACTAAAGAATTGCTCCCTGAGGCAAGCAGGGAGAAGGCTCTGATAGAGATCAGTTTAACTTCATGGTTCCACCCTCTGGGGAGGTCATCCACTCTGAAATCCAAATTATGTTAGACTCCTGAGACCTACCCTCCTCAGAGATCTCTTGAGCAGTCTCATTTTGCCATGCCTTGTCAGAAATCCAAGTCACGTCCCTGAGTTTAAATTTTCCTTACATAACCTACTTATGGGCCATCCCATAGCTGCTTACTCTTTTTTGGGTCAGTCTGCCACAGCACTCTGCCTCGTGGTGATTTTCTCCTTACCCCTCCTCCCCCATGCCATGTGGTATCTCTCCTAACTCAAACCCATTTCTCTTTACGGCAAACTAAATCTTTGAGGATTTAGCCTACCAGCTAAAAACACGCCCCAGTCTCATGGGGATTCCCTTTTCTACTGAGTAATTGTGAGTTCCACTGAGGAACTTGTCTTTCCTATGCTCCCCCAACTCTATTTCATATTTACCATTCCCAGTGTCTATTGTACCCCTTCATTTTGCCTGTAACCTTTTGCCAAAGAGAATGACTATTGTGAATTCTTCATGTGACCAAACCCCAACTTTTGGTACCTATTATCATCTGGTGTCAGCATCACCCACCTCATTTGGTCCTCAAACCACATCATGCCTTCATAGAGCTTGCATTCTGCTAGTGATTTTCAGTGTGGTCAGAGGTCCCCTAGGGGTACCCAGTCCCTTTAAAATATTAAGTTGTTCTTTGCTTATTAAACTTACTCCTTTCTTTTTCAACTACATGTCTGTATGAAGCTAAATTTTTTTCTCATACTTCAACCAAAATACTATATCACAACAGATTGAATGCAGAAGCAGATATAACAATATCTGTCTTCTATTACTGGATATTAGGTAGACATTAAAGAAATTCACAAAAATCTTTAAGATAATATTGCTCTTCTCATTAAATTTGTTTTGGAAAATATAGCTATTTTCATAAAAATATGTTAATATGTAAGAGAATTGTTATTTTAAAACTAATTAAAATGCTGTATTTTAATTTTATTAACTTTAATTTCTAAAACACTAAATGCCAATAGATATAATTTACATAAAAAGTTTTGGGGGGGGTCCTTTAAAATTTTTTTAAATATAAAGAGGTTTTGAGATTAAAAAGTATAAGAACTCTATAGTCTAATGTGAGACACAAGTAAATAACCATATACTTATCATATATGTTTATGTATATATATGTACATGTACATATACATATACATGTTAAAAGGAAGGGCATGTCTCAGAGGGCAGACACTAGCAAGGGTAGGTCAAGGAAAGACCACCTCCAGAAGGTGAAATTTGATTTGCGTCTTGAGAAAACAGTAAAAACAATAGAAGCTTCAATATTTTCCTAATCATGCCTGAAATATTCTCCATTATTCACCAAGACTACTGATCTCCCTGGCTTCTTTTATGTCCTATCTAAAATCCCACCTTCTTCAGGAAGTTTACCCTCTCTTAATTATTTCCTATTTATTCTGAATCTCTAGCACTTAGCACACAGTAGATATTTAATATATTTTTATTGATTGTTGCTTCTCAGTTTGCTTTGTATAACTGTGTGGCTTTACCCATTTGATTGCAACCTCCTTGACGGTTTCTATATCACCAACTCTTAGCACAGTGCCTGGCACATAGTAAGTACTTAATAAATGTTTATTGATTGATTACTTGTGAAGATGTATTCCTTTTTGGAAAATCATTTGGGGGAGGCTTTCTTTAGCAGAGTGTCAAACCCTTCCTAATCTGGATCCAACCTGCCTTTCCAAACTTTTGTACATTCTTCCTCTTTGTGAAATCTTCATTCAACTTGCAGTTTCCTGTATACATAGTTCATCTCTGGCTTGCATTCTTTTAGGCCTGGAATGCTCTCCCTTTTCATTGCTCCCTCTTGGAATCCCTTGGGCCCTTCAAAGTTCTGCTCAAGGGCTGCCTCTTACACAAGTCTATCCTGATCCCCCCTAGTAATTCCACCCCAATTGATATTACTTTGAACATGTTTCATCTTTGTTCATATTGTTTCTCTCCAATTCTCTCTCCATCTCCCACCCAAATAAACACCAGCCCAAATATAAATCTTCTTGAAGTCATTAACAACTTTGGTTTTGTCTTTGTAGCCCCTTGAGTACAATTTTTAGTATGTATAGACCCTGAATAAATGTTTGTTGATTGATTTAGGGAAGGATATTTCTCTGTCCCCAACTCATTTACTCTGAATGTATATAATTTTTTTTTTTTTTTTGGCTGGGATAATAGAATGCAGTGCCTTTAGCACCTAATACAATGGCATTAATGTTTAATTTAATTTCTTTTTTTCTCTAGGAAATAACTTTCCTCATTGCTTTATCCATAATAACCTCTACACTGAATCTTAAGACTTCCTTGGGTGACACTGTGAGGCAGTAAAAATAGCCCTGGGTCTAGAATGAGAAAAACTTGAGTTATTCAAACTCAGTTTCTGCTCTTGAAATTTGGGAGATTTGAGGAAAATCTTCACCTATTTAGGGTTTGGTTTCCTCATCTGTAAAATGAAGGTTATCCTAGATCATTCAATTTTATATTATGGACATATATAATTATATAGAAGATAGATAAATAATGATTTGGAGGGAAAGACTTAGGAAATTGAGAAAAGCCTCGGGTAGAATGTGGCACTTGAGCAGAGACTCAGGATCAGTCCCTCTAATTTTTCAAACAAAGAACCCAAGGCTCAGAGAGACTTAGGAAGACCATACAGTAGCAAGTGGCAAAGCTAGAATTCAAATTGAGCATTTTTTCCACTGCACCTTCCAGTGGTTTTTCCTTCTGCCTTTTAGTAGCCTCTTCCCTCTGGGAATAAACAAAATAAATCTAACCTTCAATATGTCAACCTTCCAAATATGCTACTACTCCATCAGTAGCCGATATGGAAGGATGATAGGATCAGAAAAAACACCTGAAAAAGTTCCCAAAACTTTTTGCTAGAGAGCAACAGTGAAAGAGAAGACTGCTGCTCTATTCAGGACTTAAACTGATTGGAACTTACCTAGATTTAAGGAGAAAAATCTCATTGAGGGATTTGGTTTCTTTTAAAAGAAATACTCATGAGTGTTTCATTACTGAATTAAGCCCTAGAACCACATAATCATAAACTTGTGCTGATGATACATCTTTAACCCTCTTGTCAGGATATGGGAAGACACCATTTTTCCAGAGCTAAAGCCCAGCAAGCAAACGGTGACCTGAGCTTGGTATAACAACAATCCTTTGCACTGATCCTTGGAATGATTTCACTCTCCGGCAAAATCCCATAATTATCATGTTGCTTTGACCAACAGCAGGTGTTCTCTGACCTTGGACAAGCATCAGACAAACCTGAATCAATTCTGCTCACGAAGCCCTGCTGTGAATCAAACCTGCCACATTGTTGCTGTTACCCCCTCAAAGTCAGGGCTACAGTACACTGTGTATCCATTAGTGTAAGTATTGAGATACTCTAGAGTGGATCCAACACTAGAGGGGGGCCCCAGCACCTCTTAGCCTGGAAAACGTTTCCCTCATTTGGAAATTAAACTTTTCTTGGATTCCTGACTCTCCTGTCTCTAGCCCGTTCTGTTTGCCTCCCACCACCCACAGATTGGAGGCTGGTTTAGTCTGGCTGACGCTCTAAATGCATTGGCAATAGAACTACTATTTTCACATAGTATTACTGAAGTGGTAATAAAGGTGATAGGAATGATAATATAAAATAGATTGGGGAAAATATAATGGTCCAATTGACACAAAGAATTTATGTCATCCATCACAGCTTACAAAGATTTGCTATTTTATTTACACGAAATAGCTTCAGACCATGACAAAGCAAGGCAGTCTTAGGTGACTAAGCAATTTGCTTTTGGGTAACACAACTTTTAAAGTCTCAGGGGAGCACAGGCAGGGTCTGGGGAGGAGGAGGAGGAGCCAAGGAGGAGTTGGGGAGAAATCAGGGAGAGATGGAGTCAGATGGGATCTGCCTGGTTGACCAGGTCCCAGACCAATCTAAAGATGCACATTTTCCTCATCTGTAAAATGAGGATAATAACGGCATCTCTTTTCCATGATTATTGCAAGGATCAAATGAAATTATTTATAAAGTGCTCTATACTAATGAGATGTCAACAATTTTTAAATTTAATAGATTTTAAAAGTCAATTCTAAGGAGCAATTTAGCTCAAAAATTTAACAGAAGGCTACATATCAAATTGAATTTATATGCATACCTAACAGTCCAGGGCTCTCAACCTGCACATAAAAAGTGATATGATATTTTTTACTCAAGAATTGTTATACAATAAAGTAACAATAATAGAAATGCAGTATTTTAGTCAAATCATTGTAATTAGGCTATTCACTATATGGAAAATTAGGGAATTTAAACTGGAATTGCCTGCTTGAGTAGACTTGTTTCAGCCCTTGATTTTGGATAGCCTGAGGCACAATGTTTAACAGGATTTTCCACACTAGTGGGCATTCTTTTTTTTTTTTTTTTTTTTCCAAAATACACTACAGGTTGAAGTCAAACAAAATTATAACCAGGCTTTCATTATTATTTAATAAATTAATGAAGGTAGATTAAATCTTAAAAACAAAACAAAACAAAACAAAACCCTGGCAGGACTGACTTTGTTAAAAAAAAAACAAAGCAAAACAAACAGACTCAAACTTCACCAATTCAATTGACTGTCAAGTCTTTTAAATCTTTTAAATCAAGACTGTTAGATCTTTTAAAAGAACAAGAAAAATGTGGTAGCTTGATTGTGACTAGAATTATTACTAAAATATGGAAAACATAACTAGTCCAGGTTAATTTTTGAATATCAGAGACTTAAGTCTCCCTTGCTGTTAAGGTACATATATGAGTTCAGTTTGATAGCCTTCTATTAAGTTGTTGGCTTCAATCATTTAAATACAAACCTACCTAATACCTAAGGACAGCTAGGTGGCATAGCAGATATGATGAAGCCATCCCTTTAAATAATGTAAACAATTTAAAAGTGAAGACATTTTACTTAATTAGCAGGGTATGGTAGAGATGGGCTGAGTGGAGTTCTTTCCACCTTCTCTAACATGTGAAGGGAGAGCAGTCACCTCCCTGTCACATCTAGTGAAGGGGAAAGGGTGGATTATGCTCTCATATTCCAAGGAAAAATGATCTAAAATAAAACCATAAAATTATGCAAATAACTAGTACAGTTTTCAAAACCCAATTTCAGATAGTTCCAAAAATCCTAATCAAGAATCTTCAGAAGTGATAGCCAAATTGTAACTCTCAGAAGAATGTTTTTCTTTTTCTTTTTTCTCCTGTCCTTTTAAATATGGAAGCAATTTAAAGGTGAAAAGATTTCAAAACTATTTCACCTGTGTAAGGGAATTTTTATCTCTAATACCAAGCTCTTTTCCTGGGGTGGATTACCTTGCTGGCAAGAGAGAGAAAGATTATAAGCATGGGACTGAGAGCCCAGTGAGAGGGAAGGGTGCATCCCCTTCAGACTTTTCCCTTCCATCTCTTTAAGTAAATCTCTTCCTTTGTTTAAGGGAGAAAACAAGAGAAAACAAACTTAAAATTCAGATCATAGGCAATACCTAAATAATTTTAGGCAGAACTTCACAAAGCTTATATCATGTCTTTTAGTACTGACAAAATTTTAAAATGTATAGCTCATACAGTTTTACAAATGACACAATATACAATTTATTATTTTTTTCTTTTTTATTATAGCTTTTTATTGACAAAACATATGCATGGATAATTTTTCAGCATTGACCCTTGGAAAAACTTCTCTTCCAACTTTTCCCCTCCTTCCCTCCACCCCTCCCCTAGATGGCAGGTAGACCAATACATGCTAAATATGTTCAAGTATCACAATATACAATTTAGAAAGCAACATTTTATATAAACATATAAATTTACCAGAGACAACTTTGCTTAAAATCAGATTTAAATTTCCAGTAATAATATTTCAATATTAAAGACTAATGCACACATATTTATAAAATCTAATCAAATTCACAATTTTAATAATGATTGTCTTATACAATTATATAATTTCCAATTTAATTTAATTTGAATAAATTTCCAATTTAAACACAACTGTAAAGCTGCAATTTTGGAAGAAATTTTAAATGTCAGTTTTTCAAATGCCACTTTGAAACTTTCTGACATTCACATTTATTTTCCTGCTGGGTCAATTGGACATTCCATTAGTCATACTCTTCTATGCACATGGAGAGAATGAGAACATGAAGAGTTCTCACTTAGGGTACAGGAACCAGAACCAGGGACTTTAGGAAATTGTTGGACTTGAGGACTCTGGAGGTAAGGGTCAGAGAATTTTGGATATAGTAATCCAGCTGATGCCAAAGCATCTGGAGAGGGGTTTGGAGCTTCTGGTGGAGGCTCACAGTAGGGATTAGTCTACTTTTCACACCAGAAATGGTGAGGAGTTCTGTTGGAGATATTGGGGTATTAACTCTAGAAGAAACTAGGCTTGAAAGTAAAAGCCAGGTCATTGGTTTGGCTATGCCTGATTCAACAAAACTCTTCAAGGGCAGAGAATGTGGGAAATTTCATAGAGAGGGGACATCCTAAAATACATCCAGATGTGTTGGAAGGGGTATTTCAGAATCTGCTAGAGTTGTTTCTACTTGAGCTTAAAAAAATCACAGTAGGCCAAATCGAGTTAGCTAACTGAGAGAAAGAGAGAGATGAGACCAAAGGGGAAAAAAATGAAGAAACTGAGAGAAGAAAAGGCACATTTTAAATTCTAAATGGCCAGATGTTACATCAATTCCCCTTTGCAATGTTGGGGAGTGAAAATGCCCCTAAAAATGTCCTACACTCAAGTGGTCCTGCCCACTCCTGTCCCATCCTTATAGAGGACTCCCACAGATCTAGCACCCAGAAAAATAGGGTTCACACCAGAAATGGCAACAAAACTTAATCAAGGTATTCTCTGAATAAATTCAAATAGCACCCAATTATGCTAAATGATCAGTGAGGCAGAAGAAAAAAACAACTGGATTTTCACTAAGAGCCTCACTTTGTGGGGACGTTTTACCTTTTGACAAGAAGAATGCCAGCAAGTTTCAACACCAAATGATGTGTTTGACGTATAGCACCAAATGTTGAGACTGAGGAGAGCAATTGGAACCAAATGTTGGGGTCCAGTGATGTGATGAATTCCCAATGGCCATTCTCTTTGCCAAAAGAGTCATTTATTTAGGAGAATAGGTTATAAACAAAATGAAGAGATACAATAGACACCAGGAATGAGAAATATGAAATAGAGTTGGGGGAGCATATGACAATTAAGAATGGAAAAGACAAGCTGCCTAGTGGAACTCACAATTAACCAGGAGAAAGGGAATACTCCATGAGGTTAGAGTACTCCATTGACTGGGAGGCTTAATGCTAAAAGGGATTTAGCACTCTAGAAGAATTAGTTATAAGGAAAAAACATCATGAAGCATGGTGAGAGGATAAGGCGAAAGACACCATGAGGCAGAATGTCATGTGAGCTAATGCAAAAGGAATTTAGCAAAGATGGTATGAGCCATGGACAGATTTATAGGAAAAATTTAACCTTGGGGTTTGACATAACTTGGCTTTCTGATTAGATACAGTAAGGTGGTGTTATCCACAACCTCCACAGAGGTGGAACTTTAAGGCCAAGCTGATCTCCATTAATACTCTTTCCTGCTTGCCTCAGTACTTCAGGTTTTCTTTGCCAACTCCATCTCATATCTTAGATAGAGTGCTGGGTTTAAAGTTAGGAAGACCTGAGTTAAAATCTGGCCTTAGACTCTGTGACCCTGGGAAAGTTATTTCACCCTGTTTGCCTAATTCCTCATCTGTAAAATGAGATGGAGCAGGAAATGGCACATCACTCCAGTATCTTTTTCAAGAAAACTCTAATATAACTGTACACAACTAAACATCAATCTTCAAAACATTTATGAAAAATCATTTATGAAAAGTTCTGTGGTAGATGAAACTAATTTAAATAAGGTAGTGTTTTGGCACGTTAAAAAAAAGAAAAGAAAATCTCATTATAAGCAAATCTATTTTATGTAATAAATACCTGTAGAATGATTACTCAATACTCTTGAGAGTCTATTATGAGCTATCCTTTCTCCCTTCTTCTTAATGCCAGTGAAGGTTTTTTTTCCCTAGTGACTTTTTGAAGTTTTCCAAGTGTTTCTTCACTGTATCCTTTCCTCAGATGATGCATTTGCAACTGGCACTTTGCATATTGGCACTTGTATAAGACAGTCCTGGAGCCTGGCCCATCTTTGGGCAAAGAGTACATTCAGATTAGGTTTAATCTGGAGAAGGGAGGAATTTATGACCAAAGAAGAACTAGAGAACATTATGAAAGGCACAATGGACAACTCTGATTACATTAAATTAAAAAAGGTTTTGCCCAAACAAAACCAATAGAAACAAGATTAAAAGAGAAGTACAAAATGGGGAAAAATCTTTACAACCAGTATTTCTGATAAAGGTCTCATTTCTAAAATATATAAAGAACTGTGTCAAATTTATAAGAATACACATTCCCTGTGACCTCCCAGGTAATCACACCTGCCTTGATGATGTAATAACACCTGCCTAGCCTGTGCATAGCTTGCTATTTCCAAGCTGTACTTTTCCAAGCATAATTCTTGTCATTCTGACCTGGCACAAACCCCTATTTCAGTCTACTCATTGACCGGCAGAGGCCAGGAAGCTTTGGGACTACTGAGGTCTCATAAGAACAGAATTTGCAGGAATGATAAGCCACCTGCCCAGATAGGAGGAGAGACAGTTTATCTGAAAATGCAAAAGTTTCTCCTTGAACCCAAATTTCTCATAGTCCTTTTTCATACACTGACTGATTTATCTACTTTTTGTTTTCATTTGTGTTTCCTTAGCAACGTTGTGGTTAGAAAGCATTTAAGGGTACAGTTAATGATAATGAAGCCCTGGAGTCTCTCTCTTTTCTCTTCTGGGGAGAATTTCACTTTGGAAGAACACCGGTGTCTGTTTGTCTTTCTTTTCTCTCACTTTTCATGGTCTCTGTGAGAGCCAGAACAGCTGGTCTGATTTCTGGCATTTTCACAGGTTGTGCACTATTCCCTAGTTGAAAAATGGTCAAAGGATAATGAAGACAATTTTCAGATGATGAAATTAAAGCCATTTATGATTATATGAAAAATGCTCTAAATCACTATTGATTAGAAAAATTTAAATTAAAACAACTCTGAGGTACCACCTCACATCTCTCAGATTGGCTAAGATGACAAGAAAGAATAATGATAAATGTTGGAGGGTATGTGGGAAAACTGGGGCACTAGTACATTGTTGGTGGAGTTGTGAAGTGATCTAACTATTCTGGAGAGCAATCTGGAACTATGCCCAAAGGGCAATCAAACTGTGAATACTCTTTGATCTAGCAGTACATTATTGAGTCTATATCCCAAGCAAATCATAAAGGAGGGAAAAGGATCCACATGTGCAAAAATGTTTGTAGCAGTTCTTTTTGTGGGAGCAAAGAACTGGAAAAGGAGTGGATATCCATTAATTGGGGAATGGCTGAACAAGTTGTGGTGCATAAAGGGAATAGAATACTATTAAAAATGATGAACGAGCTGATTATAGAAAGACCTGGAAAGATTTACATGAACTGATGCTGAGAGAATCCAAGAAGAACCAGGAATACATTGTATATAAAAACAGCAAGAATATGAGATGATTAACTATGAAAGGCTTGCCTCTTCTCAATAGTTCAGTGAGTCAAAGAAATCCCAATAGACTTAGGACAGAAAATGCCATTTGCAACCAGAGAAAAAACTAAGGAGACTGATTGTAAATCAATGCATGCTATGTTCATTTCTTTTTTCTGTTTTTTTTTTTTAATCTCTCCCATGGTTTTTCCCATTTGCTCTGATTTTTCTCTCCCAATATAATTCATAAAACAATATATTTTAAAAATAAATAAACTGAAAGAAAATAGATTAGGTCTAGTCATGTGCTTGTTTCTCTTTTCAACTTCCCTTTTCAAGTAGTTCTGTACACACTTCTGAACAAAAATCATATGGTCCCTCTCAACATTACCCCACTCAGCTAGTTCAGTCACCACAGGCCCAAGTCTCAATTCCTTTGATGAGTTTGTTTTCCAAAGGTTTTTAGTCTTCTCTACAGTTCAACAAAGCTGTGGCCAGATGTGTAGCACTCAGCTACACAGTTACAATTCGAAAAAGCTGTGCTTTGGTAGTAGCATTAAGCTGTACACTTGTTTTTAGTCTGTTAAAACTTTTTAAAAAAATTTATCAGAGAAAAAATTTCTTTTTTTAAAAATTAAAAAATTTTTTGTGCATTTAATTATAACTAACCAATACACTCTAAAATACAAAGAACAAAAGATTTTCTGTGAAACAGTAAACTTCTATATTACATTTTAAAAGTGTATATTAAAGCAAAGATTTATCTTTAATAAACATGGTCTTTGCCATCAACAGGAAAAACCTGAAGAATTTTCCTTGTCTGACATAATGCATAGTCCAAGACATAGATAATTGATTTTCTGGATTCTTTTTAGACTAATTAGAAAGAAAAGGCCAGAGTCCAGAATTGGAAGTTATATCCAAATATTGAAAAAAGGGCGCTACTTTGGGGATTTGCTACCATTGCAAGTAAGATAGTTTTCAGTACTATAACTCTGCTTGCAACCAGTCAAAAATCAAGTTTTTCTTAAGTCCAAAATAGAGGAGACACGGCAGGTTATGCTCTTCAAAACATTCTTACTTCTCAGGGTCCTTTATATGTTCTGCTGTAATTTTCACAGACTAGCCTAGGGCCCAAAGTCAGGGTCCAACATGTCTTCTACATTTCCCCACTTCTTTTAACAGAAAGGGATGGTGGTCTTTTCTTCTATAATTGCTTTAAGCTGGGAGTAGGTAGAGAGCTAAGCCTGCCTTACAATGTTCCTCTGGGAGAGGGGTTGAGCCTGAAGGCTGGTTAAAGCAGCATCCAGTTAGTGCTGAGTCTCAGGTTCAGCATTGGCCATCATTTGAAGGTGAATTAGCTAGCCTAGAGGAAACAAATCTAAAGAGAAGGTTAGGAATGGTAGCATTGTAAACAATAAAGGAGTCACTTGGGTAGCCAAGGTGCGTGTGCCAAAGTATCTAAAAGAGGTTGAGCACTGAATGGAGAAGATGACAGACTGAAAAGATTTTTGGTTGGTGTGGAAACATGAGTAACAGCACTCTTGCAAAGAACACAAAAATATTCCATAAGTTACATCCCCCTAAGAAAACTGATTGTACTTAAATTCTCTTCTCCAAATCACACTGAAGATGTCTTAAATTTAGTCAAATAATCAATAGAATAATAGGTCCTGGAAATAGTTAAATCAATAGTCAATTATTGTTACAATAGTTCAAAACATTTAAGAATCTTATTTCATGCAGACATATACATCTAGTAAGAGGTAGATGACTAGACCAAATATTCATTTACTTAATTGTTTAAGATATAATGATTGCATATTTTCATCATCCTTGCTCATGTTTTCTATTGATCACTAGGCTCTGATTATAGAAATTTGCTATAAAAGGAAAAAGCAGGGACATGATTAGAGCAGTGCCTAATTGATCTTTCAGGCTGAAGGCTGAAGCCACATATATGGCAGAATAAAGCATCCTCAGTTCTGTTTGACTTCAGGTGAGAGTCATAGTTGATAACCGACAACATTCCACCCCATAGCCAGACTCGGGAATAATCATGTGGGAAACATTCCTATTCAAGGGAACACAATTGGGAAACGGAACCAGAAGGAACCCCCTTAAGCTGAAGCCCAGGTTGTCCTTTCTGCTCTTGCCCAGATAGAGAAATCTGCCTGTAACAGTTCAGGATCATATCCCTCTGATTATCCTCACAGTTTAGGACTAGCCAATTAAGAAAATTAAGTCTACTCTCATGAAGTTGCAGTGACTAATAAAAGTTTGCCAGGACTCACACACATAATAGCATTAGCCTTTTTCAATTATATGATTCTCACAACAAAACCATTATTATTTCTCTTTACAAGTCAGAAAATTGGGGCAGAGATAAAATAATTTGCCATAAATCACATAAATAACATGTTTCTGCAACTAAAACAAAGAAGGGTAGACTTACCAAAGGCATGTGTTGGCTAGCTCCCCACTTGGGTGCTGCCAGGGGCACCCAACTCCTGTACAGCATCTGGGTGGGACCCGCCAAGGGCTAGGCTGACCTTGCAGACACTGGCTGACTGGGTTGGGGAGGGATGCAATGAAGGGCACTGTTTAGGGGTTGGGCTGATAGGTGTCAGGATTTCCCATTGCTGATGGTTTCAGTGTTAGGGCTTAGGGAATACTGAACATGAGCATGGGCAAGGTATGTGGGGGCTCCACTGTGTTTGCTTTACTTTCCTAATGATGTAGAGAGGGACCTGGAGATAAAATAGAAGTCAAGATAGGGTTAACAAAAGATTGTTATTTACCTATTTTTTCTTCACTCTGTTCATTTTGGGGCTTTCTGTTAACTAAGTTTCCTTCATTACCTTAGAACAATGAAGCTATTAATCTTGTCAATTATTTTCAAAACATTTAAAAAAACTTTTATAAGGTTTAATTTTTATATTTCCTTTATCCTTAAGATAAATTCTACTTTAAAATTTAGGGGGTTAATTCCTGGAATTACCCCCAAAATCTCAGGAATTTTTTCCCTGCAATCTCAAAATGACTAATTGCCAAACTCCGTAATGATTAATCTCAAAAACTCCACAATCTACTCAAATTTTTTTTTTTTAGTAATTCTACAACTTTTATTATCCAACTTTAATTTCTCTAGTCTCAACTTGGCTAATGCCAGGATCGTAGAAAAAAAAAATCTCAGGTGGTGTAAGGAATACTTACAAATCTTTCCCATTGTTCTAACTACAATCCCTAGAATCTCTTTTCTGGCTAACTGCATTTTAGCTCTTTCAGAGAAGCAGAATTTAGGTTACAGTCATTCTGTCAAACAGAGATGCAGACACAGACAAAATGACAAGACAAATTCAAACAAAGTGTGCAATTTAAATAGTGAATGGAGAGATGCATCCTGATCCTCCAAGGTGTTCTGAGGTCAAGCAATGTTACATAGAGACTGTTAAGTTCTTGAAAAAGCCTTGAAAAAGGAGATCACCCAAAATATACATCTCTGAATCCTTTAATTTTGTCAGAGACTATTTAGCATTGGTTAAAAGCATTTTTCAAGTATCTCTAAAGTCCAGATCTTGAAATAGAGCCATGAAGGTTTATACATGTGGTTCTTCAGACCATTTCTTTTCCCGTTTATAGAACAAGTCCAATTGTAAAACAATATTGTAATTTAGTGACCCATTTGTTTTTGATTTTCTAAGATATGTTGTAACCAGACTATATTCAAAAAAGACCAGGCACTTCTATTTAAGATTCTGTGCCCCAAATTTCTCCCAGTTCATCAGCAAGCAATCCAGAGGGGAATCTCTGAAAACTGAAGGTTCCTCCCCTATGCCTCCTAACTTTCTTCTAAACTTCAGTGCCACAGAGGGTAAAAGGAGAAAAAGGAAAATAGATGGTGATAGAGGGCATCCCCTTTAGGGAGACAGAGTAGCAGTGCTACAGCAGGTAGTCTCCCCTAAAACCAAAAGACATCAGTTGCCATGGGAAAGTTAGGGATTTTTCCAGGGATCCAGCTGTGAAGTAGAGGGATGAGAGAAAAGAGAGGGAGAAAGAGATGGGGGATGGTCCAGGAAAGCAACTACCTCTGTTTCTTTTGGCTGAGAGTCCCAGGATCCACAAAGGGATCCTTTTCCTGAGCCTAGGAACCAAGAAAAATTCTGTGGGAGAGTATTTGGTTCAAAGTCAGAGTGAGAAATACACACATAGGATTCTCTTTCATTCAAAGCTTTATTTTGCTAAAGCAGGCAGACCAAATAATATGGGTAACTAATTGATAACTCGGTCAAGGGGAAGAATGTGTTATATACCATAAATCTAGCTCTAAGCCATAGTTGGAAATACTAAAATTTCTATAGAATGCAGAGGTTGTTAGAAATAGTATCTGTTTAGATAGTAGCTAGGCACAGGACCTACTGTTAAAACATCTATTTGATTGACTAGGTTCAAGGAACAATTACTTAGGAAACATTCCTTCTGTATCCTTAGCAAGTCTAAATATGCTTATATCAATGATTTTGAAAATGCTTATGTTAAGCAAATTAGAAGAATAAAAGATAGTCTACCTCTCATAACTGTAGAGAACGAAGGAATTTGTGGCTAAAGAAGAACCAGAATACATTATGGAATGCAAAATGGATAGTTTTGATTATATTAAGTTAAAAAGTTTTTGTACAAACAAAACTAATGCAGACAACATTAGAAGGGAAGCAATAAACTAGGAAAAAAATGTTTACATCCAAGGATTCAGATAAAGGCCTCATTTCTAAAATATATAGATAATTGACTCAAATTTATAAGAATTTAAGCCATTCTCCAATTGATAAATTGTCAAAGGATATGAACAGACAATTTTCAGATGAAGAAATTAAAACCATTTATAGTCATATGAAAAAAATGCTCTAAATTATTTTTGATCAGAGAAATGCAAATTAAGACAACTCTGAGATACCACTATACACCTCTCAGATTGGCTAAGATGACAGGAAAAGATAATGATAAATGTTGGAGGGGATGTGGGAAAACTGATACACTGATACATTGTTGGTGGCGTTGTGAACTGATCCAATCATTCTAGAGAGTAATTTGGAATATGCCCAAAGGGCTATAAAACTGTGCATACCCTTTGCTCCAGCAATGTTTCTACTGGGCTTATATCCCAAAGAGATATTAAAGAAGGGAAAGGGACCTGTATGTGCACGAATGTTTGTGGCAGCCCTCTTTGTAGTGGCCAGAAACTGGAAACTGAGTGGATGCCCATCAATTGGAGATTGGCTGAATAAATTGTGGTATATGAATGTTATGGAATATTACTGTTCTGTAAGAAATGACCAGCAGGGGGATTTCAGAGACACCTGGAGAGACTTACACGAACTGATGCTGAGTGAAATGAGCAGAACCAGGAGATCATTATATATGGCAACAACAAGATTATATGATGATTAGTTCTGATGGTGGCTCTTTTCAACAGGGAGGTGATTCAACCCAGTTCCAATGGTCTTGTGTTGATGAGAGCCATCTGCTCCAGAGAGAAGACTGTGGGGACTGAGTATGGATCACAACATAGTACTTTTTCACCTTTTTTGTTGTTTGCTTGCATTTTGTTTTTTCCTAGGTTTTTTTTTTTTTTTTTTTTTTTTTGTCCTTTTTGATCTGACTTTTCTTGTGTACCATGATAATTGTGGAAATATGTATAGAAGAATTGCACATATTTAACATATTGGATTACTTGCCATCTAGGGGAGGAAGTGGGGGGAAGGGAAGGAAAAAAATTTGGAACACAATATTTTGCAGGGGTGAATGTTAAAAACTATCCTTTTATTTTGTAAAAAAAAAGAAAAAAAAAAGAAAAGGCTTATATTAGTAATTTTTATAGGCCAGCCTAGGGCCCAAAGTCAGGATCCAATATGTCCCCTATATATATCTGCTTTAGAATTTTCATATTTCTGCCCTTTCCTCATGATATTCTATGTTGTTAATATACTTAACCTTTATATATCATATTCTTCTTGGTGGATTATAATCTATATGAGAACAGAAGTTGGGTAATTTTTTAAAAATCCCCATATCTGCAGCTTCTAGATCAAACTATTGTAACATAGTAGGCACTTACATTGATAAAGATGTTGAACATAAGAGACCCAAGAACTGGTATTTGACTAGGAAACCTCACGCTAGGTTGACATCTGTTACTTTAATTAAGGAATCAGAATACACAAGCTACAGATTCAGGAAGATAGCAACTATTGCAAATAGTCTTAGTGTTCTGATCTCTATTCTGCTGGAGATTTTGCCTATAGATGCAGAAAAAAGCAAGAAGAAAAAGATTATCTGGACTAATAATTGTTCTAAGTTGGTCCATTGTATTTTAGTTGCATAGATGATGGAAAAAGGTGGGGAGAGAGAAAGATCTAGGAGAAATCTCTTTTTGGAGAAAAATGTATTTGGGAAGGGTGGTCTGTAGAGCTGTTCTTGCTGGTATGTCTCAGGTCACTGTGTCCCTGAAGAATTCTTATTTTTTGGGTTGTATTGCAAGCTGTTCTCTATGTATTCAGGCCTAAATAACAGTAACGTGTTTGTCACAACTATAGCTAAGGCCTTGACAGCACTTCTTTTCTCAAGCATATCTGTGGTAGAGATCAGACTATCCCTAGTGCCAAAGTACAGAAATCTGACATTTAATCTTTAAATATCCACCAATTCTGAACAATCTTTTCCTCCTCTGCCCCCAAACAATAGTAGTACCATCTGACTCATAGAATCATACTTTTAGAACTGAAGGGATTTAACAACTAGAATACAATCCACACTCCAAAGTAATTCACTTTAACTTTCCAGACAAATGATTGTCCAGCCATTGCTTGAATATGTTGTAAGTAAATACCAAATATTTGCACCTTCATGGAGTAGGCTATTTGGCATCTGGAGTGAGCAGCAGGGAGGAGTATGGGCTTTGTAGGAGAGTTTTCCAATAAGGAAGTGATACTTGAGTTGGCCTCTGAAGGGAATTAAAGACTCTAAGAGGCAGAGGAGAGAAGGGAGTACATTTGAGTTTGAGTCCCTAGGGGAGCACAATTCAGAGGACAGAAATTAGAGATGGAATGTTGCAGATGAGGAAAAGAATGTAGAATTCATGAAAGAAGGTAACATGAAATGTCTGGAAAACAAAGTCAAATTGTAAAGGACTTTAAATGTCAAATCAAGGAGTTTGGATATGATCCTAGAGATAATAGAGGAAGCCATTGGAAGTTTTAAAATAGGGAAGTGACATTGTCAGATGTGTGCTTTAGGAACCCACTATATAGCTATATGAAGAATTGGAGAGGAGATTTGAGACAAAAGACTGATTAGAAGACTACAGACCATTGTGAATACCTCTACATAAGTCAATTTTTATGTAACTTGAATTTGTCCCCAATATTGGGGAGGGAAGGGGCAAAAATGGAAGGAGGAGAGACAGAAAGAGGGAGAAACAAGAGAGAGACAAAGAGAGAGAGAGACTGCACAGTACTTTATAGTAAAAATTAACATAACTGGATTTTGGGGGGGAATATAATTTCTTTTAAAATTATGTTAAGTTAAATTTATATAAAGTGAGAACTTTCTGTATTACTTCTAGATGAAAAATAATGATTATGAACTATAATGGTGGATATGTAAGGGTAGGAGGACAGATATGAAAGATTTTGTGCTGGTAGAGTTGGTAAGACTTGGCAATAGAATGGACATGGTGGGTTTCAATGAAGATGAGCAGTTGAGGATAACTCTAAAGTTGCTAACCTAGCCGACTGAAAGGATGGTGATGCCCTCAACAGGAAAAGAGAAATTAGAAAGGAGGGTAGATTTGAGAAGAAAAGAGAATGAGTTCAGTTTCAGGCATACTGAATGTGAGATTCTAATTGTACATGCATTTAGAAATGTCTAACAGGCAGTTGTTAATGGGAACTAGGACACAGGAGAAAGGTTACTTCTGTATCCATAAATACACAGTTTTTGAAAAAAGGAAAAGATCATAAGATTTTGAATATGTTGAGTTTGAGATACTTATGGCATGTCCTGTTTGAAATGTCCAATGAAAAGTTAGACACGCCTAATTGGAACTTTTGAGGGAGACTCAGGCTAGGTATATAGATTTAGGAATCATCCATGTAGAAATGATAGTTGAAACCATTTAGAGATGAAGTTACCAAGGGAGAGAAGAGAAAATGGAGAAAAGGTCAGGGTGCAGGACAGAACCTGGACAATGTGGCCAGACAGGGAGGAGGAGAACTAACAGAAAATTGTACCTTAATTCTGTTCCTGCCTCAAAAATACCCAAGACAATATGATCATATAAAAATTTTAAAAACATTCTCTGATTGTTTCCCTCTACTCTGTGAAGACAGAGTTTTGTTTTATTACTTGCTCTCCGGGACCATTACTGACTTTTAGTGACATTTTCATTTGTACTGATGTAGTCATGGTACATTTTGTTCTTTTGGCTCTGTTCACTTTGTATTAATTCTTTGTGTGTAGCTTCTTAATGTACAGTGTTATCTTGTTGGTTCTTCAATCTAATCCTTTTCTTTTGAACAGGTGCCTTTTTTGTTATTTTATTCTGGTTATAAGTCTTATTCTACCCAAACCTCAGAGAAAAATAAAACTCATTTCTTGGCCTGAGACCCCTGAGTGAGGGTCAAGACTTCCATTCCTTCTCCCTATTCAAGGCTCAATGGCATCATGACATCTCAGTTTGTGTCTCAATAATGGAAAAAAACAGATGTGTTACTCTTTATATTGAGAATTCTTCTACCTAGATAATTCTCAGAAAGAAAGAGAGTCAGATAGGACAGATTCCATGAAAAACTGGAATTGGAATGTAGTTAATAGAATATTATGTGTTAGAATTGAGGACATCTGTGTTCCAACCTTCTCCCTTTGCTTTGTTGTAACTTGGGGCAAGTTACTGAGTATTAATTTCAGATTCCTCAGATCTTTGATCTTTCTTACTCATAAGGGTAGTGTAAGAATCAATATTTCAACCCAAAGACGTCATTCTGACCTCTTTTGGAGGAAAGGAACTATCACTAGTCTTACAAAAATCAGTGTTTCTTGAAATTCTACCCATGGTGGGTCTCTTTGGGGAGTACAGGGCTTAATTGTTGTCTCATTATAGCTTGGCTTGCTTGGGGTAGAGATGAGTTGGGGGAGGATTATTTGAAAGAGATAAATGAGACTAGATGACTGCTAATGGCATTAGGTCCAAAGCTGTCCATTTCCCTCTTATTAAGGCTCTATTATGTGGTTTTGCCTCTTTTTTATTGCTCAATTATTTTTCAGACCTGGCTGTATCCTCTGTGCAACCTTTCTGTCCTCAGGTTGTCCTCTACTATTTACCAAAGCCAAGTGCCCGGAGTTAGGTTGCTGGTCTACCCCATAGGGAGTCCTGGAAGGGTTCAACTAGTGAAATTACTTCCTTGGTATTTAAAAAAAATCCACTATTGCATAAACTTAAAAAACTGCAACTTTCAGTATATCTGGGTCCCCCCCAAGGTTTCTCATAATTAAACATATTCTTGGCAGTATGGATAACAAGGTAATTTTATCCCTAAATTCACTTGGTTTCAAGGATAGACAGACAGATAAACATCCTGGAGGTTTTCAGGGTCATTTGCTCATGCAGGACTGGGGAAGGCAAATTAGGAGGGTGGATAGGTTTGAAGGAATGGATCTCCTTATTGCCATGTGACTCCTTCCAAGGATAGAAAGGGTCTCTGCTCTTTATTAACTTGTCCATTCAATGGAGAGATATAAGTAAAGTGCTTTGCAAATATTAATGTTAGATATATATATATTATATATAGTTAGTTAGTTAGTTAATAACTAGTTAATTATAGTAAACTAATAAATAGTTAACTATTGTTGTTGACATTAATGTTATGGTTATTATTACTCTCAAAAAATGCCCCGGCTGTTTTTCAGTGTTTTATTTTTATGTCACCTCTGTCATTACAGACTCCAGATTGGGCCCCTCTCTTTCATTGTACCCTCCCCTCCATCTCCACTGTTCCTCAGGCTGTCCAAATATTGATATGTTTGATCATAATCCACTCATCCTGGGTAGTTGTCACCACTAGCCTCAGGCAGCTTACCCTATTTTCCATTTCTTTGTACAGCATTTTATGATCAAATTTCCCATTTTGTAGTGTTCCAAGTGGGATATAGTACATACAGTCTTTGGTGTTTTCACTGGGATTATAACCCAGCTCTACCTTTCCCCCAAGTAGGAACACTAACTCTTCTTCTGGGCCTGTTAAAACTTGTACTCGTCTTATTTTAGCTGGCTCCTCCAAAGCCACAGTCAAGTGGTTGCCTGCCATAGGTTCCAGCGCCCAGAAGAAATCCTCTTCCAGGCTATAGGCTTTCTCAGGTAGATAGTCTTTAAAAATCTGCATGTCAGTGTAGATGAATGCTGGTGGGTTGTTGGGTTTCCCAAAGTTGTTTTCTTGAAATTTGTCCTCTGGTTTTAAGGAACTGACTTGATCATGAAAGGGATTGTCAGAGGAGAAGTTGTCTTCATGGATGGAGAAGTCCATGGACTGGAAGAGCGAGGGGC
The DNA here is from genome assembly GCF_902635505.1 of Sarcophilus harrisii. Taxonomy (NCBI): domain Eukaryota; kingdom Metazoa; phylum Chordata; class Mammalia; order Dasyuromorphia; family Dasyuridae; genus Sarcophilus; species Sarcophilus harrisii. Next base: position 96,347,564 of record NC_045429.1, read on the forward strand.
CAAATTGGATGGGTTTTTTCTGGCCTAGCATCTTGTAGAAGCTAGAGAAGAGCTTCTCAGGAGACGAGTTCTGATAGTAGAGGAAGAAAGAGGCCAGACAGGGAAGGTCACTGGAGTGACAGAGCTTGCCGGTGAGGTCCAGCTGAGAGAACTCCATGATCACCCAGAGCTTCTCCTTCCAGATCGCCAGTGCCCTTCGTATGTCAGTGATGAAGTTGGGAGCGCAGTGGATATTGTCCTCAATCATCAGAAAATAGTCCGAGAGGTTGGCAGCGAAGTTCATAAGAAAGGCATAGTCTGTCATCTGCTTAAACAGGATAGGATTGAGGAAGGGCTCACTCCTGTTGGTTTTCAGGTTTTCCAAGGAGGAATAAGCAGCAAGAGGGGTGTGGATCACAAGCAGCTGCCCTCTGAGGATCTGCGGGGCAAAGATTCTGCTAATGTTGAAGCTCCTCTGTCTGAGTGAGTTAGGGTCAGAATCAGAGAGGTGGACCACCACTGTGAAGTACATCAGTTCATTCTTGGAGGAAGACTTGAACACAGACTGCAAAGTGTGCATGAGGTATATCCCCTGCATGGAGCACAGTCCTAGAGTTAGCAGCTCTGGGGAGAAAGTTTAGGAGGTAGTTAGAGGACTTGTATGAGTGGGGGTTGGGACGCTTCCTTAGCCCTTCTCTACTGCCCCTGTTTTCTGTCTTTTCTTTTTCAATGGCCTCTTTCTTAGTCCCCTTAGCAAACTAGATAGCCTAGATTAAGGTTTGATAAATTATTCAGAGGTTAAGTGAAAATTTTCATTTTTGAGAATTATAGGACTTTAAGATATGAGTAAAGGTCATTTTTTCCAATTCCCTTCATTTTGTAGATGAAGAGAAAGACATAAATAACTTGCTCAAGATCATCTTTCTAGAAACAACCAAAAGTCAGAGACAAACGGGCAAAAAGGACTTTACTATTGATCTGGTCCAAATCTTTCATTTTATGGATTTAAGAAAATGAGATCTAAAAAAAGGGAAATGACTTACCCACATTCATATTGCTAATAAGTGGCAGAAGCTATAGTATAAACTAGATCTTGACTCCTAACACAGTGTTCTTCCCATTCTCTCCTATCTCCTTTTTCTACAAACTTCAGCCTTTAAGCTCAGTTGATCTCCCATTTTTTTTTCTATTCTGGGGCTTCTACTCATGACTTCTTTTTATCTGAGAAGTTTTTATACAACCCTGGTTGTATCTAGGTATATAAAATATATCTGGGTATATAAAATAAAAATATAAAATATTTGCCTATGAAATCATAATTTCACAATCCCCACATTCAATTATGTATGAAGTTGTGACCCATAGTTTAAGAAACTTTGCTTAGTATTTCCTCTTCCAATTTCCTAAGTATTTCTACTTTTCCCTCTAGTAGTCTCAAATTATTCTAATGAATGGTTCTGATTATATCATTTCCTTGCTATAAAACATTAATAGCTCCCTAATGCCTAAAGGTTAAAGTCTAAACATCTTAGGCTGACATTCAAAACCCTTCATGATCTAGATCCAAACTTGGTTTTCTAGACTTATGTCCTCCTCCTCCCTCTATTCTAGCCAACTATCTCATGCATATATACTACTTTTTCACCTTCACTAAGGAATTAGCCTGCTTGGAATGTCTTCCTCTCTCCAATCTAAATCTGATCCTTCAGCCCAATTCAAGTCCTTTCTTTTCTGTGGGCCCTTTGTCCCCTTTGGAATGGCTTTAGAGTAGACAGAGTAGCGAGATTTAATGGGAGGAGAATTAAGTGAGGGAAGTAAGTGCTGGATTTGATGTAAGAGGACCTAGGTTTGAATACCAGCTCTTCCACTTAGTGACTGAGTGATATTTGGGCAAGCTCTTCATCTTTACAAGACTCAGTTTCCTAAATTGTAAAATGAAGAAGTATTAGAAAAGTGATATATAAAGTTTCTTCTGGTCCTACAACTATGATTCTGTCACCATACAAACCTGACATCCTTCACCATTTGTTCTAGAGGCTGCCTTGGTTTGGCTAGTCAGCATCATTTCAGGGCCACAGACTAATAAACTTTGAGCTATATAATCTCTTGAGTCTCATATTAGCTCAAAGGTTCTGAGAACCTAGAGAACACAGTGTAAAAGCATTCCCAAGAAGCTCATTCATTCTCTTTACTCATCTATAGTTTTCTTTCCATCTCCCCTCCTAACCCATCATTCCCTCTTTTTTCTTCAGAACGCTGTTAAGATGTGATTGCACCTTCTCCCTCAGCTATCTTACTTTCACCCCTCCTAAGAGAGTTAATTTTCCCACAAGCTCCCCTCCCAGGAACTCACTCTTCTGTTGGGAGGGGGTTCCAGCCAGATGCTGATAGGAGACTTTATAGAAGAGGTCTGAGTTGTTCTGCCATTCCTTAAAATTTCTCAAGAGGCTCTCTTCCCCAGATGTGACCTGCTCCTGAGCTATCAGCCAAGTCAAGTTCTTCTTTGCTTCCTGAGAATAGGATTAGCACCTTAGGAATAGCTCCCAAACTCTAACTGAAAGAGGCAGAGCGGGATCCCTTCCATAGATCCTCCACTCCATTCTATGTGGAGATTGAACAACCATCTAATATATTTTATGGATCTATTATGTGTTTAGAATTGTGCTAGTCACCACAAAGGATACAGAAGGAATTTTAAGATATAGTCCCAAACCTCATGGAGTTTACATTTTAATGAACCCTGTATAATTCCTCTACTTAGATTTCCAAAATCTAATTTCCAAAATCTTTGTGACAAAGAGAGATTATACTTATTTTTGTCTTTCTATTCCCAATGACTAGCACAGTAATTGACACATACTAGTTGCTTAATCAAGGTGCATTTTGATTGGTTATATTGAAGTGTGGGAATAGAGGGAGAGATCCCCTCTGCTCCCAGGAAGTTGCAAACCCCAAAATCTGTAGCAAAAAAGGATTTTTATTGTTCACCAAGGAGGAGACTCTCTTAGCGGGCAAAATTCCTAAAGAGGAATTCAGCAAAGGTGTGTTAACTAACCCCTAGTTAAAAGGGCAAATGTTGGCCTGGGGCTGGGAGCTGTCTGGCTTAATCAATAAAGGACCATTAGACAGAAATCTCCAATTGAAAAAAATCCTTAACTGGGAGTTCAAAGGCTTTTCCCAGAATCTGGGACCCTCTGAAGGGGATCCGGGCCACCCCCAACCAATTTCAGTTTCAATGGAAGGTGATTTGACGAAGATCTCCAATTGAATGAAGCCACAATTTGGGAAGGGCTTGTCCGGGAAGGTATGCTTTTCCCAGGGGAGAGTCTGAGACCCCGAATCTCCCTTCTTTTACAGATTAAAGGGGACACCATTTCAGGGTTCGCCCCCATTAGTTGAGTTCATCTCAGAAGTTATTGCCACTTGGTTCTGTTACTTACCAGGACTTGGTCTTCATCAATGATGACAATAGCTTCCAAACTGCTGAAGATACTGAGAAGCACTGAGCCAGTTAGCACTAAGATACAGAGCTGAGTAGAAAGACACATGGTCCTTAGGTTGAAGTACAGTTCTGTAGAGAAGAGTGAGAACACACTTCATGGTGTAATTAAAAAAGAGGCACACAGATGGAATTCTATAGAACTGAATTCTAGTTCTGGCTCCCAAACTAACTAGTTATAGGACTTTGAGCAAGTTTTTTATTTTCTTTGAACCACAATTCCTCATTAGTAACATGAGAGGGATGGTTTAGATAATGCATAATTCCTTTGGGTCTTGATAGTCTGTGATTTTATGAGAAGGGGCTAAGATTCAGAATTAAAAACTGGAAAGACTTTATTTCCACCCAAACCTAGAGCTGTCCATATAGAATTTCCTTTTTTTTTCTCTCTCTCTCTCTTTGTTTTAGGCATATGAAATCTTTCCCTTCTCCCTTCCTTTTTAATTCCAATGTCTTCCCTCTGTTGATTATTTCCCATTTATCCTATGTATCCTAAGAGCCGTCACAGTTGTTTGCATGTCACATCCCCCATTAAACTATGGGTTTTTTGAGAGCAGAGACTGTCCTTTGCCTTTCTATTCATTCACCACTTGTATTTTTTCTTCCCCTGAGCTTTTACCTCTTAGGCAAACTGAGTAGACACAGTCTTCCTATAATGAATGGAGACTTCCCAGGATGATTTCTGCCTTTTGCATGTCCCAAGTGGTTTGCTAATTAAAGGAAGCCTGCTTTCCTCTAATTGTTGTTTGTCCTTCATTCTCAAAGAGGATTAATGACATCAGAAAGATAATGTCTTGACTTGCCAATGAAATGAATTTAAGTGAAGCAAGGCAATGAAAAGTCACCAGCCTCACTTTGTCTAGAACCTTTTGGGTCTAGTGGCAATATACAGGGCAGAATGACCTTTTTTAAGCTAAGATTTTTTCCCAGGTTTCACTTGTCTGAGGCAACAATCATTCAATGATTAAGAGTAGGTAAGAAATGAGACCAAAAAAAAAAAAAAAAAAAAAAAAAGCCTTTTCTTTAAATAGACTGCCTGGAAGAAGTATGTAAGATAGAAGCCATGTACTTGGGGGTAGAAGGAGGGCAGGGAAGAAAATAAAAAATGCTTTGCCTTCAATGATCCCTAAATGCCATCCCCCCCTTCTCCTTTCTGAACTTATGCTTATTTCCCTTATCATTAGATTCCTGCCCCATCTTTTTCTTTTAAATCTTTTCAGTTTTTAGTTTTTAGTTGAAAATGTAAATTTTTTTTTTTTAGCAAAGCCCTTCCTGGATGTTCCCCCTGCTTTGAATCTCCAGAATTGTGAAGGAAACAGTGAGCAAAAGGATCAGAAAGAAATATATTCAAAGTTCTATCAACTTCAAACTCCTCACCATTGTTGAAGTTCCAGGCTCATCTAAGTTGTTGTTTTTTTTTTGTTTTTTGTTTTTTGTTTTGTTTTGTTTTGTTTTTTTTCCCCCGTTTCTTGTTCCCAGGGTACACAGAAGACAAGGCTCAGATGCTTCTTCAGGTTTCAGAGCTTGCTCCAAAGTTTAGTAGAATAAACTTTAACCCCTTTGGGGCAGGATTTGGGACTGCACCCAGCTGGATGGGACCAGAACTTGCCTCTTTTGAGTTTGGCCAAAGCTGGATCCAAGTAGGTCATAGTCCCCTGACAACCATTGTTTCTCCTGAATAGTGGGCCTGCCCACCACTCCCCTCTCCAAGCATCTGTTTGGGTGGGTATATGGGAGAGAGAGTGTAGGATAGGTTATAAGGCATTATGGGAATAATCCTTGTTCCACCTAGAATAACAGAAGAAAAAAAATCCATTGAATCTCAGAGTTGGAAGAGACCCTAAAGATCAATTAGTCCAAATCTCTCATTTGACTTTAAATGGTGGGAATTTAAATCTAGAAAGCTGAAATAAACTTTTCTGATATCTTACAAGTTAATGGCAGAGCCACAATTAGAAAGAATTCAGTTCTCCTTATAGATATATTCTTTTTTTTTTTAAATCTCTTTCATTTCAGCATATATTCATCTCTTGCCTTCTATCCAGGGAGCCATCCCTTATTTTTTGTTATCATTTGTTTTTCAGTCATGTCTGACTGTCACTTCATTTAGGGTTTTCTTGGGCAAAGATACTGGAGTGGTTTGTCATTTCTTTCTTCAACTCGTTTGATAGGTAAGGAATCTGAGGTAAACAGAATTATATGATTTGCCCAGGGTCACTCTGCTAGTAAGTGTCTAAGGCCAAATTTGAATTTAGGAAAATAAGTTTATCTGACTCCAAGTCTGGCACTGCCATCACCCAGCTATCCTACTATTCGTTACAGTAAAGATTAAAAAGAGAGAGAGAGAGAAAGAGAGATTCATTAAAACCAATATATACCAACCAAATCTAACAGAATATGTAATATTTCACACAACCCTAGGCACCCCTCTGCACTCTCTCACTCCCCCACCCCCAACCTCTGAAAAGAAGTGAGAGAAGCATTTTCCTGTCTTGTTTCTGCCGGCCCAGGTTTTTGTTTTTGTTTTTTATTCTATACTATAAGCCCTCCTTCTACAGCTTGTTTTTGTGCTGAAACAATGTTCTGATATGATTTCATTTTTTACTCAAGCTGGTACTATTAGGGTAGCAATAAAGGCTACCCCACCTATCCCTCTCAGGTACTCCACAACCAAAGGCACTGGCCCCTCTGCTTCTCCTTGTACATATCCCTCCATCTCCCAATTTGGGGAATTTACACCAGCTCTCCTCCATACCTAGAACTCTCTCCATTCCTATCTTGGCCTTCTTCTGACTTTCCTGGATTCTTTCATAATACAGCTAAAATAGCCCCTTCTACCGGAAGCCTTTCCTGATCCCCCCTCGTTGCAGTGTCTTTCCTCTGTTAATTCTTTCCAGTTTATCTTGCATGTACCTGAGCTGTACCTAGTTGTTTGCATGCATGTTGTCTCCACCATTATACTGTGAGCTCTTTGGAAGCAGAGACTGTCTTTTAATCTTTCTTTGTATTCTCAATCCTTAGCACAGTTCCCGGCATATAGCAGGTGCTTGTTGACTCTCTGACTAAAGTTACCTTCTTCTCACTTCTTTTTCCCACTTCGTGGTCTTCAAACTTGATCCAGATAAACTTTTGTATCAAATGTACCAAATGTCTTCATTTTGGATAAGTCAAGGTCCTTAAAAGAACATGTAAATCACAAATGAAGAACCACTCGAGAGCAGTCACTTTGCCAATTTGCTTGGGTAGGTTTTAATCTGACCAGATGTATGATGGTATAAGTGGATGGTTAATCTCCTGTCTCAGACATTAATTAGAGGTGGATCTTGGGCAAATTACTTAATCAGGACTAGAATTTGAACTCCAAGCATTTTACCCACTCTGCCACTTAACTGCTCCTCCCCACCTTTTATGCACTACCCCAGTTCCTACATTGGTAAAATGAAGATAATAATAGCATCTGCCTGACAGAGCTGTGCAGATCAAATGAGATAATAGCTATGTAAAACACTTTACCAACCTTAATGCATTTTATAAGCATTAGCTGTTATTGTTACTGGAGAAGAAGGAGGCCTGTTAATTCTGAGTTAATTTTATTAATGGAAATTTGCCAGTTTCAATTTGAAAGCCCCAGGTGTGTTTAATGTGCTTTTGCTGCTCTAACCATATTTGATAAAATGTGATCCTGTTGCCTCCTACCATGTCTTGTCTCTGGATAAAGTTGAGGAAGTTTGATTATAGAACTCCCACTTGGCAGAGGAAATTGGGAGAGGAAAAGCTAAGAAAACTATGATGAGGGGATATGAATTTGATACTCAGTTATGGCTCCTTTACCTCCTAAAAGATTATAGTTTTCTGTCCTAAACATAGTCTACCCCATTCATCACCCTCATATTGACAAACATCTGAAAGCTAGTACTATGTCATTATGTAGATTTAGAGCTAGTAGAGAGCTTGGTGGCAATTGAGTCCAACTCTGCTTTATAGATGAGGAAACTGAGGCTGGGAAAGGTTAAGTTCCTTGTCTGATGTCACATAATTATTAAGTCTTGGTCAATATTTGAACTGGAGTCTAGCAATCTATCCATAATATGCTCTACCTGTCCCTTTCTTTGCACTGGTAAAAGAGGAAATACTGTAAATGATCCTTGGTGTCTTTTGCTTTCCCCAAAGAACCTAAAAAATTAGGGTACTGTTGTTCCACAAGATCCTTTTAATGAAAACATTCTAACTGCTCAGTTCTTCAAATGGTATGTAGCAGGTGGAATATCCATAAGCTACAGTCTTAGGTGGTCAGTCTCCTAAAAGAGAAGGTATATTCTCCACCCCCTAAACATGTCAGGACTACTGAAGTCCTGAGTAGGTTACAAGAAGGAATTATTTTTAAAAATTTATATATTTTTTTTATACACATAGCTTTATGAATCATGTTGGGAGAGAGAAATCAGAGCAAAAGTGAAAAACCATAGGAGAGAAAAAAAAAAGAATGTTGATTTACATTCAATCTCCATAGTTCTTTTTCTGTATACAGATGGCAGTTTCTGTCTAAAGTCTATTGGAATTGTTTTGGATCACTAATCACTGAGAAGAATCAAGTGTTTCATAGTTGATCATCACACATTCTTGTTGTTATTATGTATAATGTATTCCTGGTTCTGCTTGTTTCACTCAGCATAGGTTCATGTAAATCTTTTCAGGACTTTCTAAAATCAGTTTGTTCACCATTTTTTATAGAACTATAATATTCTATTATCTTCATATACCATAACTCATTCAACCATTCCCCAATAGATGAATATCTACTCATTTTCCAATTCTTTGCCATCACAAAAAGAGCTGCTATAAACATTTTTGCACATGTAGCTCCTTTTCAAGAAAGGATTATTCTTGATGTGTTTGTAATCTCAGAGATATGGGACCATGGCTCCAAGTTTCCTTTTGTCACTTAAATTGAATTAAGCATAAACTTTTTGACTCCTAGATTTCTGCTTTAATAACAGTGTATTAGTTTAACTATGCAAGAAGGCTAATTTTATGGACTTAGTTATGCTGGTTTTAGATGGAAAATACCTAACTAAATAGTTTGGAAGGAAGAAGACTGGCTCTAATTTTAATCAGTCATAAAATTAGCATATCAATAGAATCCTAATCTTGATTCTTTAGCATATAAATAGTCTTCATAAAATGAACAAATCAAAGGCTTTCTTTGAAACTAAATAAATTCAGTTAGTACCCTAATCTAAACAAGCCCCCAAACCCAAAAGCTTTTTATCTTTATAAATATATATTCCCTACTGCTTCACTGCTTTCTCTTTTAGAATCTAGCTGACTACTAATAGTCTGCTAATAAGATCTTTGCCTCTTGAACTGGAGATAATTTAAACCTACAAATTGTTTTGAAACACCTGGAATGTGTTTCACTGGCCTGGAATGTCAACAACATTTTGGACTTCAGTTTCTAAACACCAACACTCTGATATGGTAAAGTAGGAAGACCAATCTTACTGAGATGTGAGGGGTAATAACAACTAGCATTTATGTAGATTTAAGGTTTGCAAAGCATTTTACAAATATTATGGTACTTTATCCTTACAACTCTGAGAGGTAGGTGAAATTATCATTTTTCTGATGATGAACACTGAGGAAGACAGAGATTAAGTGACATACACAGGATCACATATAGCTAGTAAGATCTGAGGCTGAATTTGAACTCATCTTCTTGATTCTAGGTCCAATGTTCTTTCTATTGCATCACCTATAGCTATTTTAGTAATAGAATTATTTAATATTTTGCTTAAACTTTTTTTTACTCATCTTTTGGACGGTTATAAGGGTGATTGGTATGTAGGCTAGTATACCAATAAAAACTGAAGAACAGCTTCTTCTAGTTGTCAAAAGAATAAATTTAATCTTAGACTAGGGGCACTCTGGCTGGCTTTTGTTGGTTCTTGGATAGATGTGGTGGCCAAATCGCAGTTGTGCTAATTACTATAGTCAAAAAGAGGCTTTCTGGCTACTACCTCCTTTTCCAATCATCTTAAGTAGGAAACAGAGAGTCAACAGTTACCTTGAAGATCTAAATCCCAGTAGATGCTGGCATAGAGTACTTAGTACAGCCACAAATATACAGCAGAGATGTGATGCAATACACAGAGATAATGCTCCCAGAAGAAATGATGTTTCCAGGATCCTGTATCCTGTATTCATTCTCTGTTTGTTTATACTACTTCACTGGTTGGGTGACTTCACAGGTAGAAACCTATAGACATTGGAAGGTTTTTTCTTTTCACTATTAACCAGAAAAGCTTTTGTTCAGAGTAATGTGTCCTCTGGCTAACTTGTAAGTTCATTGATGAGGTTTTGAGAGCCATGATTTTGAATGGGTATTTCCCTCAGTGCTTTGAAACTGGGGTAGCTTTTTAAGTGTTGGACTCCTCAGTTGGAATTTGACCCCTCTCCTTGCTGCAAAAGTCCTTGGTCCACAGCTAGAGAGTGTTTTCTTGCTACCCTTCTTTACATTTTCTTTTTGTTTCTCCAACCAGATAAATTCTTATCTTTTCCCTCTATTAGCAGTTATTTTCAAACCCACAAGGGGTTTCAGTAACCTATATATTCTGGGGTAAGACTCCCTCCCTCTCTCCCTCTTTCCCTTTCCCCCCCTTTCTCTTAAGTAACTAGTATTCCCAGCAGCTTGTTACCTTGAGGAGTAGAATCAGAAGGTGCAGTGGGAGTCTGCCAAGCCTAAATAACTGAGCTTTGATTTCAGTTTGGTTTTGAAAACACATAAAGGGGAGAAAGGTATAGCTTTGAGATGGCAGGCTGTAGTCAGATTTTTAGTGAGATAAGATACTCCAGTAGGGGCTTTGAATGGAGATTGAGACTGAGAGTAGTGCAGCTACATCTCTCCCTTGCTTGCTCATCCACCTGTTCAAATTTCTGAGAAGAGCTGTATATGTTTTAAATGTACTGAAGCTTCCCATTATTGCTAGCTCCTTGAAATCAATGAAAGGATAACCAGTGCAATTTTAACTCCTTGCCTCTTTTCTTATGCCTGCTGCAGGCATTTCCTGAATAATTTATTTCTTTAAACTAATTCTTAAGTTTGTTTTATTAAAGCTGTGACCAATCATAAATTCTTATGATTCACATCTATTAATTAATTAATCATGAAGACAGGAACTGCAGTCCACTGAATAGCTTGGAATTTACAGGACTAATAGAGACAGTTTTGCACCTTTGTCTAAAATAGTTTAGTCTTGGGTGGGGGGAAGGAGGGGAAAATTGGAACAAAAGGTTTGGCAGTTGTCAATGCTGTAAAATTACCCATGCATATAACCTGTAAATAAAAAGCTATTAAATAAAAAAAAATAAAAGTTTAGTCTTGACTTTGGGGAATTTGAGCTGTAATTGTGAGATTCATAGGATTGATGTTCTTTTTCTTAGGTTTATTATCCTTTTCTTGTTAATTCTCTCATTAATATTATCAATTGTATTAGTAATAATTATTATCTCACTAATACTTATTAATAAGTTATCTTGTTAATTTAATTAAACCAATAATTTAGTATTCATTGTTATTTTATTATTATTTATATTTATAATTATTATGAATTGAATTTATTAATATCTCATAAATAATTCTCTCTTAAATAACGAGATAAATACCAACCTTGTGAATCAAAACTATTGGATGCATTAACTATTGAGTTATGGGTAAGCAAGATTCAGATAGAATATAGAGTATGGCAGGTGCCTAGTCAACTTTGCTAGACAGTGCCACCTGCTGGTGATACATATGTCACGTTCTTCAGTCCCCTTATACTAGCATGGACTTAATTCCAATTTGTCCATGTCCCCTTATCTTATACTTGTGCAGTTGGTTGATTGAACCCAAACATCAGATTTTGCATTTATGCTTCTTACATTTCATATGAAATTCAGCCCCATCATTCTAGCCTACTGAGATGCTTTTGGCTCCCTAGTTGGACTAGCTTTCTGGACCAATTCCATTTGATTAACAAATTTGATAATAAGTATGCTATCTAAATTGTTAAAGGCATTGTAAAGATGTTGAATTGCCTTGTAAGCACTCTACTAGAGCGACTTCCCTTCTTGACACTGATTAATCACCACTTTGGGTAGTTTAGTGATTCAACCATTAATTTTTTGAATAAAAAAAAAAATTAATCAGTAAAAATTTGCTTTTTCTTCCTCTTCTTTTCTCAATTGAAATAGAAAGAAAAACAAAACTCCCAACCAGAGGTCCTGGCACAAAGCCTGTGATCAAAATATCATATTTAGCAAATAATCCATAATATTGAATGAGAAAAAAAATGGAAATTCAACAAAATTGCAGATTTTCAGGACTTTTTTCAACCAAACCCAAACTCAACAGAAAATTTAACATATAAGAGCCAATATTAAAAATCAATTTAAAGGAACTTAAAAAAAAAAAAGAAAAACAAAACTCCCCATTATAAACATGTGTAATTAAGCAAAGCAAATTCTTTATAGTCCATATCTAAAAAATATATGTCCATTTGTATCCCTGAGTTCTTCCCTTTTCTATCAAAGAGGGAGTAGTGTATGTTATCATATGTCCTTTGGAACTGTGATTGATTATTGCACTGATCCTAAGTCTTTCAATGTAGTTTGTCTTTTTAAAAAATATAGTCTTTTGTTTTTATTTTCCCCAGTTCATGTAAAATATCACTTTTCTTGATTGTACATATACATTCATTTTTTTTTTTTTTTTTAACACATTTCCTTATGAATCATATTGGGAAAGAAAAGTCAGGACAAAAGAGAAAAACCAAGAGAGAGAAAAAAAAACAAGAAAAATCAAAACAAATAAACATAGCATGTGTTGATTTACATTCAGTCTCCATAATTCTCTCTCTGGATGTAGATAGTATTTTCTATTCAAAGTTTACTGGGATTACCTTGGATCACTAAATTGCTGAGAAGAACCAAGTCTGTCATAGTTGATCACAATCTTCTTGTTGTTGTGTAAAATGTTTTTCTGGTTCTGCTTTTTGGTTCAACATCAGTTCATAGAAATCACTCCAGGCTTTCTAAAATCAACCTGTCTATCATTTCTTACAGAACAATAATATTCCATTACTTTTATATACCATAACTATTTGGCCATTCCCCATTTGATGGGCATCTACTTATTTTTCAATTCTTTGCTACCACAAAAAGAACTGCTACAAACATTTTTGCACATGTGGATCCTTTTCCTTCTTTTATGATTTCTTTGGGTTATTGACCCTGTAGAGATACTGCTGAATCAAAGGGTATGTACAGTTTGATAGCCCTTTGGACATAATTCCAAATTGCTCTCCAAAATGACTGGATCATTTCACAACTCCACCAACAATGCATCAGTATCCCAGTTTTCCCACATCCCCTTCAACATTTATCATTATCTTTTCCTGTCATCTTAGTCAATCTAAGAGGTATGAGGTGACACCTCAGAGTTGTTTTAATTTGCTCTCTGCTAGGATGTTCCTAAGAGCTTATTGTTTGTATTTAAATGTCGGAGAATGGGGTCAGATTTCTTTTTATCTAGACTACAAAGCATATGGCTAATCTTCTCAACCAGTTATTAGAAGTTACTGAATATGGCATAAAATGGAAAATTTTGGTAAAGTTGAAAAGTTTTGTACAAAATTAGTATCTTTAGAATTAGAAGGAAACCTAATAAAATCTTTACAGAAAAAAATTTAAACCTAATCCCTTCATTTTACTAATTTAAAAATGTTTTCTATTACTTCCCCAATTCTTTTCCTCCTCTCCCCTTGAAAAAAATCTAATTCCTCCAACCCCCTTTTTATACAAATATATTAAAACAAATTCTTCAGCTGTGTCCAAAAAAAAAAATGTCTTAATATGTACCCTGAATGCACTATTTCCATGTCAGGAGTTGAGTAACATGGATCATGTAAAATATTAGTCACTGTATTAATCAGAGTTCTTGTTTGTCTTTACAAGTTGTTATTATATAAATTGCTCTCCTGGTTATTCTCATTTTGCTTTGTAACAATTCATGAGTTGTTCCAAGTTTCTCTGAAATTATCTTCTTCACAATTTCTTTTTTTTTAATTTTTATTTTTTTTTTTATTTAATAGCCTTTTATTTACAGGATATATGCATGGGTAACTTTACAGCATTAACAATTGCCAAACCTCTTGTTCCAATTTTTCACCTCTTACCCCCCCACCCCCTCCCCTAGATGGCAGGATGACCAGTAGATGTTAAATATATTAAAATATAACTTAGATACACAATAAGTATACATGACCAAACCGTTATTTTGCTGTACAAAAAGAATCAGACTCTGAAATATTGTACAATTAGCTTGTGAAGGAAATCAAAAATGCAGGTGTGCATAAATATAGGGATTGGGAATTCAATGTAATGGTTTTTAGTCATCTCCCAGAGTTTCTTTTTCTGGGAATAGCTGGTTCAGTTCATTACTGCTCCATTGGAAATGATTTGGTTGATCTCGTTGCTGAGGATGGCCTGGTCCATCAGAACTGGTCATCATCTAGTATTGTTGTTGAAGTATATAATGATCTCCTGGTCCTGCTCATTTCACTCAGCATCAGTTCGTGTAAGTCTCTCCAGGACTTTCTGAAATCATCCTGTTGGTCATTTCTTACAGAACAGTAATATTCCATAATATTCATATACCACAATTTATTCAGCCATTCTCCAACTGATGGACATCCATTCAGTTTCCAGTTTTTAGCCACTACAAAAAGGGCTGCCAAAAACATTCGTGCACATACAGGTCCTTTTCCCTTCTTTATAATCTCTTTGGGATATAAGCCCAGTAGTAACACTGCTGGATCAAAGGGTATGCACAGTTTGATAACTTTTTGAGCATAGTTCCAAACTACTCTCCAGAATGGTTGGATTCGTTCACAACTCCACCAACAATGCATCAATGTCCCAGTTTTCCTGCATCCCCTCCAACAATCATCATTATTTTTTCCTGTCATCTTAGCCAATCTGACAGGTGCTTCACAATTTCTTATAGTAAAATAGTTTTCCATTAATTCACATTTGTTCAGACATTATCCAATTTATGGGTACACACTTAATTTCTAGCTCTTTGACACCACAAAAGAACTACTATAACTATTTTTGAACTTATTTGTCTTTTTCCTTTTTCTTTGCTTCCTTTAGGAGTATAGTCTTAGTAATATATTTATCATTGAATCAAAGGGAATACTCAGTTTAGCAACTTCTAGAGCATGATATGAAATTGCTTTCTAGAATGATGGCCAATTTACAGTTCCATTAATATGAATATTAATTATTATTTTGGTTAAACTGAAAAGTATGGCTAGGAACCACTAGGTTTAAAAAATAATTAATATTAATATTAATAAAAGAGTTATGTTTTCCCCTAACTCTTCTAGCATTTTCATTTTGCTTTTATGTAAATTTTGTCAATCTGAACAGTATGAGATAAAATGTCACAATTGCTTCAATGTATACCTTTAATTTATTAGTGGTTTGGGGCATCTTTTCAGATGGTTATAAATAGCTTGGATTTCTCCTTTTGAAAACTTCTGTTTATATCCTTTGACTATTTATCAATTAGAGAATGGAGCAAATTTCTCTTTACCAATATCTGGTAAAAAGAATAGGGAATTGATAGAAAAACATAAGAACAAAGGTCATTTTATAATAAATATGTAAATGTTTGTTAAAGGCAATTGAGTCTTTAGATAAGAAATCCAGGCTATTAATAACATATGAAAGAATGCTTCAAATCACTAAGAATAAGAAAAATAGTAAGAAAAAAAACCTTAGAATTTCTGCCTTCCAACCATCATTGGCAAAGGTAATTAAAAAAGATGACAATGACAGGGTATAGCTATGAATTGGTCTAAATATCCTGGAAAGCAATTTGAAAGTAAATTCAAAGAATCACTGAACTTTGCGTGCCCTTTGACCCAGAAATATTACTGGGTTTATTTCACAAAAATGGAAATATTTTTGTAAAAATATGTGCAAATAATTTTTATAGCAGAACTTTTTGTAGTATCAAAAAACAGGTATAAAAGTGGATGTCCATCACTTGGGGAATATCTGGAAACAAATTGTGGCATATGCATATAATAGAATGTCTAGAAAATCTTGCATGTACTAGTGTTAAATGAAGCAAGTGCAATCAGGAGAACTATTACCACAACCTTATAAAAGAAAATTTGGAATTTGGAAAGACTTAACTTTGACTGATGTAATGATCAATTTTAACTACAGAAGAATGCATCAGCATTCTTAGCACTTTTTAGTGGAATAGTACATATTGTACATAGAGAATATCATGGGAATAATGTGCCTTGGCCCGCGAGGCAGAGTGTGTGGACCCTGGAAGAAAAGAGATAAGGGCAAGAGAGAGGGGACTCGTGAAATGGAGGTAAGACAAATCCATCTGATCAAGCCTCATTTTAATGGGTGCAATAGTACAGATATATATAGCAGCAGAAAAGAAGGCAGGGTTGTTCAAAACACAGTACAGGGTGGGGGTCCTAGACAAAGGATTGGTATCCCGCCCAAGGATGAGCTGCTCAGATGTTTCTGGTGGCAGGAAGCTCTATGATGTGATTAGGGGATGCCTAGATATCTGCCTATTCAAAGTTAGGATGTGATTAGGAGATTCCTATTCAGGAAGTCTTTGGTATGATGTGATTAGGAGATTCAACCTATTCAAGGTTGGCCTTATGTGGCTGTACATTAGTGCAGTGTAGATTAGAATCAAAATGTAGAAATTTTCATTTCTCCACCTGTGCCTGGCTTAGGTTGTTCCTATGGGAAAAAGCCTTATCCGTCATAGGAAGGATGTACAGAAACGTCTCTTCCTCCTGGCTTAGGTCTGCTAGTCCTTGAGGAATCTTACCTGTCATTGGCTAACCAGGTCTCGATGTTTGTCGAAAATTTCTGTTGCTCATATGACCATCAAGGGGGTCATCACCAGTCTCAAGGCGGTGATAGTGTACATGAATGGGTTTGGTCAACGCACTACTTGGGATTTTACAAAGGAAATGATTTTCCGGAAGGCCCAGGGTCCAAAAGACAAAAGTAAAAGAAGGCCAATTAAAGGCCCTTTGAACTTCTGAAGTGCTAATTAATTCTAAAGCTTAAAAAATAATCCCCAAAACTGAGTCTGCCAGGGCAATTTTAACAAAATAAGGGATTCTAAAGCTAAAGCATTCAAATTCAATCTAGTGAGATCTACCAGTTTCCAAATGTTCTATCTTTTCCTCCTTTTTTTTTTTTCCACAGAAAGGAATTATCAAATGACTATTCCCCATATAAATCCCAAGAGTGAATCAAAATCCCTATACATAACATACTAGTACAGTAGCATTTCCTAAAAAGCCCTCAAATATAATAGCAATAATTACAATTTTAACAAATCCCATCCCAAATCTTAACACACAATGATAGATGATCCAGGCAAGGTTCAACAGTCAGTCATCAACCATTCCCAAAGTCCCTCATATCAGTCCAAAGTACAGTAGATGCAGGGTCCAGCCCATGGTCTCATTTTAAAAACTACTGCTTCAGGCTGTGAAGTGATAGGAGGCTCTCATTCCATGCAGACTGGGTGTGCCATGTTGACAATCAAAGCTGATCAAGGTTCCAAAAGCAAGCCAATATCTGTAATTTGATCAGTCTCAGATAGAAAGACTCAGTTCACCAGACTGCTGCAAAATATGAGGAGGCCAAAATAAATTGTTTCCTATGTGAAGAGGCGAGTTTGCTTTACAGGCCAGGCAAACAGCTGCTGTCTTATAGACCCCTGTTAATTGTCCTCTTATGTAGAAACCTTAAAGAAACCCAAATATCCAGTAACAGAGAGATGACCAGGTAAAATACTTAGTTGCCCAAGCATTTATGATACAATGATTACATATAACCAGACTGAAAATAGCAAAGTATGACATAAGTGAATTAACAGTTTCTATTGATCATTGCTCTGATCATAGAGATCAGTTACAGGAGGAAAAAGTATAACATAACATAAGCAGTTAAAACTCAACCTTCAGCACATATAGGATAAAATAGCCTTAACCCAGTTTTATTCCAATCAATTGTCCCAGTAACTGTCAGAGGGTGAAGCTTTAAAACTCCCAAATAGCATTAACTAATTAATTTTAAGTCCGAGAAATTTTACTTCCAATAACAAATTTCATTAATCAAATTTCTGATAAATCTTAAAAGACTTATCATAACCTTATAGTAATAACAGGAAGAAATTTTGTCTAAGTTCACAACTTAAAACAATTATCATATCTAGGTAGATGTTACATAAGTGAATGTTATACATACAAGTTTTGCTTTTCAAATGCCCAATACATAGAAAAATATCCCAAATTGCCTTTTGTCCATAACAGAAACATTTCCCAAAAGGACAAAGAAAAAATTATTTTCAGAGGCCCTTTAAATAACCTCAGGATGCCCCAATACATTCAATTTAAACTTATACAGAATACCCAATTCCATTATTAGAATTCAAGAAGTTTCTTAAAATTAGTAATTTAACTTTCAGAAATCACATTTATGTAATCACATAAATCACAGGATCACATTTATGACCATATTCCTCAACCAAGAAAACTTATGTATCAAGAAACAAATAATCAAGTAACCTAAAAGTAAGCATGTTCCTTTAAATCACAGTTTGCTGCACTGTGGGGAGAGAGGAGAGGAGAGGACTCCCTTCCTCCACTCCTGTCTCCTAGGAAAAAACTCAGGTTCTCCGCTTAGTGTCCTACACAGGGATCCTTTTCAAGATTTAGCCCATCAGTTTTATTTACTTTCTTCCCAAATCTATCCATTTCCAGTTTTTTCTTTCTCCCTAGCTATATACCTGAACACCTAGATTCTTTTGCCTGGCTCTGTTTCAAGGGAAAAAACTTTCCTCTCTGTTTAAAATATCTAAATTTATTTACTTACAAATTATACATCAGGTTAAAAGTTTAAAATCACAAGCAGATTTTCAAATAACAATTCCCAAATTCTTTATCATTGTTTTAAAACATAACAAATCTTTTACATCAATAAACAGACTTTGTGCTTTTCTCTGCCTTCACAGAGAAGGCCTAGATATTCCATTTAAACTTCTTTTCTTTAAATGTTAGCACACTGCTCTTCTAGATTTTTTTAACTTTCCAAACTTTCAAATCCCCCTTTTAAAAATTAAATTAAATTAATTTATTTAATTAATTTAATTTATTTTTTATTTAATTTATTTATTTATTTTAATTTCTTCCCTTCTGTCCCTTTTTCTCAGGCTACTGCAGTCAGCCAGAGAAACACACACACACACACACACACACACACACACACATCAAACCGAATTTAAGAAAGAGGTGAAAAAAAGAAAGAAAGAAAAGGAGGTCCAATTTTCTTAAGCAAACAGATTTACAGAATTTACTTTAAAACTTTCAACTTTAACAAACACAGGACTCCAACAAGAACATTGAAACTTAAAATTTTCAACCAATTAAAAATATAAACAAACTTAAAATACCCAAAGGATATTTTTCCAAGTCCAGAAAATACCGTTTCAAATCTTTACCAGAACAGAACTAGAAACAGAACAGAACCAGAACCAGATGGGTATGCAAAACCAGACAGACTTATTTCCTCCCAAATCCCAATCAATATCATTTCCATGAGGCCTGATTGAGCTGAAGAACCCTTCCTTCTTCAGGTCAAGGAGCTAAAGGTCTCACTTGGGAAGCTGAAGAAAAGCTTATAAGCTTTGGAGGAGGGTCATACAGAATCCTTTTCATTTTTTTGGAGCCTAATTTGAGCTTAAATTGGTGTGCTTAAGGGCACCTTTTAAGAAAGAGGCATTGTCCTAATTACTTTTAAATAAAAATCATTAAACAATCTCCAACTCTTTTTCACCTTTTCTCATCAATGGTTCCTTCCTGCCGGAACCATGGGCAGACATCTTCTAAAAGCTTAAAAATTTTACAAATTAATTTTTTCTTAACCTTTACTCTATGCGTCCTTAATACATCTTTGAAATCCTCAATAAACTATCATATACACTAATTTCTTCTCTCTCTCTTACCACACCCAGGTCTCTGTTCCTCGGGGCAGGTGGACCCGTGGCGACCTTATTCTCTATATTCTCCAAATTCTGGGACTATGAGTCTTCTTTTGAGAAGGTTTGATCTAGCAATGGCTACTCCTTTCTCCAAAATCTTCCGGGCCCCACATATGGGCGCCATTTGCCTCGGCCCGCGAGGCAGAGTGTGTGGACCCTGGAAGAAAAGAGATAAGGGCAAGAGAGAGGGGACTCGAGAAATGGAAGCAAGGCAAATCCATCTGACCAAGCCTCATTTTAATGGGTGCAACAGTACAGATATATATAGCAGTAGAAAAGAAGGCAGGGTTATTCAAACACAGTACAGGGTGAGGGTCCTAGACAAAGGGTTGGTATCCAGCCCAAGGATGAGCTGCTCAGATGTTTCTGGTGGCAGGAAGCTCTATGATGTGATTAGGGGATGCCTAGATATCTGCCTATTCAAAGTTAGGATGTGATTAGGAGATTCCTATTCAGGAAGTCTTTGGTATAATGTGATTAGGAGATTCAATCTATTCCAAGGTTGGCCTTATGTGGCTGTAGATTAGTGCCGGCTCCCCACAATAATGCAGCTTAGTCTGCATCATTTATGATAAGACCTACAATAGTATTTAATCATCAAGTTGCTGACATTTTTGGTTAATTCATTAGACACATCTGTTCAATGCTCTTTTGCTAACATATTGTTATCTGAATTCATGTGAATTCACCCATGTTAGTGCCTCTTGATTTCATATTTGACATGTAGCTATTTCATAGTCTCCATCCAGAGATAAGTCATTTTTATTAACACCCAACAACAAAATGTTGTTGGACTTTACTATTGCTTTTTGAAGTAAAGGTCCTTTGTTCTTAAAAAAAAAAAAAAAAAAAACTTCTGTAATTTTAAACCTGTTTTTCAAGTACTCCGAGAATATCAGATATTTTATCTCCTTGTTAACAAGGAAATAGTAATCTTTTTATCTTAGATTTATGAGCCCTGTATTTCATAAACTTTGTACTAGAACCACTTGCTGTTTTATAGGTATTAATTGATCTAAAAGCATTTTAACAAGCTTCAACTTCTGCAAGTAGTGCCTTAACATATTTTACTTCCTTTCTCCTTCATAGTCTTATGCTTGATATATCTTGCTTGAAGGACAAGTTATTGGTTTAATTATACTTCTAGATTCAAGACCAGAGTCTCTACTCTTCTTTGGGGCAAATTAAGAATTTTATTTTATACTTACTAAATCAAATGAAAATTATCATTGGAAAAAGTTTCCATGATATAAAACAGCTATTTTATGTGCTTTTCAGTGGAGCCACTTAATTTAATGTTATTTATGTCATCAGATGACTAATGGTTTGAGGAGATTTTTCTTTCTCTGTCCCTTCATTTGAAAGTCATAATTAGTTTTATATTCAGATGTGATGATACTGTATCTAAGATTAGGCAGAACTACAAAGGGATTAAATTATTTTCTTGGAAGAAGGCATATTTAATATAATTTATTCTTGATATTACTTTCATATGGTATGTTTAAACTAGAGAATAATTTTTTTTTTTTTGGTGGACATCCAATATTCTAACATTAAATAACTTCCAACTACAAAGGTACGACTTCTGGAAAAGTCAATTATTCTTTTATCTTAAGTCTTGTTTGAAAAATTAAAATGATTTTATGAAACATGTTCAGGAAGCATTTTTTTCAGTATGTAGGATTATTCTGGGTCACTATATAGTTACACAGATCCACTGTCCAATCTCCAGGGACAGAGATAGAGTACATTCAGAAAATGAAATAATGCCTCAATAGCTGAGTAATTAAATCTTGGAAAAAATCTTGTTCTGAGGCAATTTTTGATTATACCAACATGACAATCAAGTGGCAAATCAAATTGCTCAAACTTTCTTTTTATTTAATAGCCTTTTATTTACAGGTTATATGCATGGGTAACTTTACAGCATTAACAATTGCCAAACCGTTAATATCGTACAATTAGCTTGTGAAGGAAATCAAAAATGCAGGTGGGCATAAATATAGGGATTGGGAATTCAATGTAATGGTTTTTAGTCATCTCCCAGAGTTCTTTCTCTGGGCATAGCTGGTTCAGTTCATTACAGCTCCATTGGAAATGATTTGGTTGATCTCGTTGCTGAGGATGGCCAGGTCCATCAGAACTGGTCATCATATAGTATTGTTGTTGAAGTATATAATGATCTCCTGGTCCTGCTCATTTCACTCAGCATCAGTTCGTGTAAGTCTCTCCAGGCCTTTCTGAAATCATCCTGTTGGTCATTTCTTACAGAACAGTAATATTCCATAATATTCATCTACCACAATTTATTCAGCCATTCTCCAACTGATGGGCATCCACTCAGTTTCCAGTTTCTAGTCACTACAAAGAGGGCTGCCACGAACATTCGTAGTGCTCAAACTTTCAAAAAAAGTTATTGTCAGCCTACTATGTGGAGGAGAGGTACTAGTTAGGTGCTGAGAGGAATACAAAGCTGAGTAAGACAGGGTTTCCTGTAGTCTGGGACAGAAAGGACATGAAGACAACTAACTCCAATGTGTGATAGATGTACAAAGAAAGTGTTTCCGTGGTTAGAAGAGAGATCATGTTAGGGTGAGGGGGTTGGGGAAAGCTTCCTACAGGTATGAAGTTATCTGTTGGTCAGTGATTAGAATTTATGAAGCGTACCAATTGTCAGGCAACGTACTAGTGTTGAAGTTACAAAAAAGAGGCAAATGTACAGTCTCTGCTCTCTAGGAGCGGTCTCCTCAAATCTCACGGAGAGATAATAAGCAAACAAATGTGTATACTTAAGTCATATACAGGACAAATAGGAGATCATTTAAAAAGATGGAAAGTGTTAAAATCAAGAAGGTTTGGGAAAACATTTCCCATAGGAGATGGGATTTAAACAAAGTCAGGGAAGACAGGAGATGGAGATGAGGAGGGAGGGAATTTCAGGTGTGGGAAACAGCTAGAGAGAACGCCTAAAATCCGAGATTCCGTCTTCTTCAGCAAACACCGAAGAGCATGATGCGCTAGGTGGCACAGCGGGCAGAGTAGTGGTCCCGGAGGCAGGAAGACTTCATTAAGCCCCAGTTTCCCCGGCTAGAAAAATAAGGTGGAGAGGAAATGACAAACCACTCCCGAAAGACGGCAGGAGGAGGCGAGGTTCCCAGGGGCTCTGAATACCACACGGAGGACTTGGTAGCCCGCTCCGGGAGTTTTCCAAGGGAGATGACATTACGAGACCTGCGCTTTGTGAGATGCGTTTTAGTGGCTGGATGGGAGACTTGAGGGGGCTGTTAGACTAGTCCAAGTGTCTGGGGAGAGATGCTGCAATGGGGAGACCGCCGCGGCTTGCATCCGCGACGGGGCGAGCGATGGGGGCGGGAGGCTGGGGCTGTTTTCCACCAATAAGGGCCTTGGCAGCAGGGAGGTTTTTATTTAGGCGCCGCTGGGACCGCAGGGATCACTTCCTTTCCCAGTTCCGAGTTTTCTCCTCTGTAGGGAGAGCTGCCTAAGTTGGAGGGTCCCTCCTCCTCCGAATCCTACCGTCCCGCGGCGCGACTCGGAGCTGAGCTTCGGGAGACGGTTCTAACCCTCAGGGCAGATGGGGGCGGCCAGGGGCGCGCCAATGGGAGCCCAGGGGCAGGTTCCGAGCCCCGCGGGGTCCCGCTCGGGGAAGGAAGGCTGTAAAGGTAGCCTCGGGACGCCGGGAGTGGTCCGCCCCTTCGGACCCCCCACGTGAGGGCGTGGCCTCACGGGCGCCCAGGCGGAGCGGCCCCCCCAGGCGGAGCGGCCCCCCCAGGGGGAGCGGCCCCCCAGGCGGAGAGGCCCCCCCAGGCGGAGCGGCCCCCCCAGGCGGAGAGGCCCCCCCAGGCGGAGCGGCCCCCCCAGGCGGAGAGGCCCCCCAGGCGGAGCTCCCACTGGAGCGGGGGAGGGGCTGGCTCGGAGGGCTGCGCCTCGGGAGCCGCTGCTGCCGCAGGAAGGTCAGGGCCCCGCGGGGACCGCTTTGCCGGGCTTGAAGCGGCATTTAAGGCTGCGCTTTTCCTAGAGCTAATCGGGCCGAGGAATCCCTTTCTGGAAAAGAGCGGCAATATTACCGCCCGCCCGGGAGACGGGAGTCAGGGGCTACTAACTCTCGGGAATTTTATGGCCCCTGCGTCCAAGACGAGGGGCCGGGCGGGGGCGTCGAGAAGTGCGGAAGGAAGCGACAGAGAGACGGGTGCCTCAGGCGGCAAGGTTAGGGGTCGGCGGGAAGCCAGGCCGTGGGGCACAAACCACGCCCCGAAGCGGGGGAATCTCCGTCCTCTTCCGCCTCCTTTTGGTCTCTGCCGCGGGGTGACGTCACCTCCCTCGGACCCGGCCGGGATTGGTTCGGCGAGAGGGGCGCCGGCATCGAACGCGACCGGACGTGGAGCGACGCAGGACCGGGAAGCGGAGGTCTCGCGAGAACTGCGGGCCCTGGGTGTGGGATGGACGCGGAGCCGGGAGGCCCTGGTCCGCTGCTCCCCGGGCCTTCCTGCCGGCCCGAGACATGGCCCGGGGCCCCGGCCCGCTAGGCCGCGGCTGTCCCCGCCCCGAGCCCGCCGCCATGCCCAAGAGAGGGAAACGACTCAAGTTCCGGGCCCACGACGCCTGCTCCGGCCGAGGTGAGAGCGAGGCGAGGGCGAGGGGAGGGGACGGCGGGGAGGCGGAGATGGAGCCGAGGCTGCGGGGAAGGGGCGCGACGCGCCGGAAGGACGGGGGAGGGGGAGGCTCCCGCCGCAAGGGCCGCCCTGGTGAGAGACTGCCCTGTTTTTCAGTGACCGTGGCGGATTACGCCAACTCGGATCCGGCGGTCGTCAAGTCCGGACGGGTCAAAAAGGCTGTGGCCAACGCTGTTCAGCAGGAAGGTAGGCTGCGGCGGCGGCGCCGGGGCCGCAGGGGCCCGAGGCTCGGCGCGTCGGTCCTCCGGGTGCAGCGCGCCCGGCCCCGCCCCCCGGGGCCTCCCCTCGCGTCGGCCTCGAATCGGCGCTTCCCGGGGAGCCAAGGGCCGAGGGAGCCGGGACGTCCTTCGGTGTAGCAGGCGCCGGGGCCCCGGCTGACGGCTTGTGCTCTGTCACGCTCTTTCCTCGGTCTGCTTGCGTTCCCGCAGAAGCCTCGCGTGCTGTGTCTATTTTCTCTCTTTGCCCTTTTTGTCCTGGAGCTGTTGTCGTGTCTCTTTTAAGGGGAGGAGCTTGCGCTTCCCGGGTCCCGGCTCCGGAGCGTTCCAAACGTCCAGATGTTAGCAGCTTAAAATTGCTCTGACGCCCGTGGGAGCTTTTCTATAATACAGGACGGGAAGGGACCCACGGTCCACCGGAACCGGGAACTCCCGCAGGAGGAGACGCTCTTGACCTATATATGGGTTAGCACTTTGCTTGCTATTCGTGACTTGCTTAAGAGAAGTTCCTAGAGGACTGAGGACTTGAGTAAGCGCCTCTCTTTGCCCAAAGTCACCCATCTGTATCTCGGAGGTGGGGCTTGCATCCAGAGCTTACTGGCTATAAGGCACATCCTCCATGCTCTCCCACACTGTCTGTCCTGGTGAATGACGGGAGAAGTGGTCCTTGCGTTCAATCGGTTTTTTTTCAGTGGTATCTGATTCTTCATGGTCCCATTTGGGGTTTTCTTGGGGACTGGATTAGTCTGCCATTTCCTTCTCCTCTTTTCACATATGAGGAAACCGAGGCAAACAGAATGGAGTGATTTATCCAGCGCCACCCAACTAGTCTGATTGATCCCTGATTTGATGAGCTTCGGAAGATGAGATTCCATCCACTTTAGTTGTTCCAGATTAATAGGGTAGATCAGGACAAACTTCATGGAAGGAATTGAGCCTTGAAAACATTCTGACCGGTGGAGGTGATGGAAAGTGAAGCTAGATTGTTCGGCTACCTCAGGGGTGAGAGGTGGAATTTTGAGTTTCAGGAACAGCTGGTGGTTTAGTTGGGCTATTGAGTAGAATGAAGATAACGGGTAATGAAACTAGAAAAGATAGAGTGAAAGGACTTACGTGCCAGGTTAAAGACTTTGTATATTGAGCAATGAAGGGAGCTTTTGAGTAGGGAGATGAATAGTGAGTTTGTGTCTGAGTAATCATAATAATGATGACAACTAGCATTTATATAGCATTTTAAAATCTGCAAAGTATTTTGCAAAGATCTGGTTTTATCTTCATAACAAACACGGGAGGTGAGTACTGTTATTATTTCCATTTAACAGATGAGGAAACTGAGGCAGGCAGGTCACAACTTGTAAATGTGTATTGAACTCGGGTCTTCCTGACTTTGTCTAGTTCTCTAAGCACTAAGAGTATTATTAGCATTATTAATACTAATTAATTATAATAATTTTAATTGATTAAATTAATTCATACTAATTAAGTAATATTAGTAGCTGTGTGCAGTGATTGGAAAGTGGAGTATCTAGAAGATGATCGATTTGGAGGTGATTGAAATGGCGCATAACCTGAACATAATGATCATATGGGTGAAGATAAAAAAAATACTGAAGTTGTAGAAGCAGAATCAACAGGGGTTGGCACATGATTGATACAGGAATGATGAAGAATGAGGAAAAGTCATGGAATAATTAGAAATTTAAGTTACAAATCTAGGTGATTTGAAGAAAGATTTTCAAAAGAAATAAGAGTGGAGGGTTGGGGGAAGGGCATGTGAAACTGAATTTAGATTTGGGCTTATTGAGCTTGAGATGTCATTTGAGAAGCTATCCTGCTGGAATCCAGCTATCAGAGATGCTTGAGCAGAGTTTTGGAGAGAAATTAGTGTTGGATTTACAGATATGGGAAGAATCTTTGAACCCACTGGAGTGAGAGATAATCAAAAGAGAAAGAGAAAGGCCCTGGAATTGAGGTTTATTATCGCGCTTTATTGAGCACCCAGGACATAAAGGATATAGGATGATCCAACAAATGAAACTTGAGAAGTCAGAAGGAAAAGAGGAGAGAATAATTTAGGAGCACCAGGAATAAGATCTGGGGTTAGAGTTGCAAAGATGAGATTTGAGAAAAGGGTTTGAGAGATTTAACATTTAAGAGAGGAATTTCTTTTGAGGTTGTGTCAAGAGGCCAAATTACAAGAGGTGGAGAAATAAAGGTTTATGTGCAAGTTAATGATAGGAGCAATATATGCAAATAGCTTGAGAGGATATAAGTGAAAATTTCATAAAGAGTATATAAAACCTGAGCCTATTTCCAGGAAATAGGGAATGTTAATAGGTAAAGTTTGAAGACAAGAAATTTCAGAAGGATAGAATCAAAGGCATATATCTTAGTCTTATCCTTAGTCAAGGAAGAAGACCATCTTTTCAAGTTTGTTTCAGGTTGGGACTTTTCAAGAAACTACTCTTTGGAAAGAGGAGGAGGAAAAATCAGCATACCTGATTGAAAAAAGTATGAAAAAATGTCCCACCTCCACCGAGGAGCAAGATGTCTCCTCCTAACCCTTCTTTTAAGTTTGACTTGCTCTTAACCCTAACTATAATTTTTGCAGTAGCTTTCTTATTGATGTCTCTTTCTTGAGTATCTTTTTACTCCAGCCTCTTCTTCACTCAGCACTCAGTTCTTTACCTTCTCCCACCCCCAATAAACTCCAACAGCCCCTTATTACCTCTCAGATCAGGCATTTAACCTGGCCTCTTATATTTTATTCCCATCAAATTCTACATTCCAACTATGCTAGCCTCCTCACATCGCCAGCCTCCATGTCTTTGTACTTGTTTGCCTCATATCTGGAATGCTTTCTCTTCTCATGTCTCCATCTTCATTTCCCTATCTTCTTCCAAAACTCAACTCGGATTTTACCTTCCATAGTAGAGTTTTCCCAGTTCTCCAAGCTGCTAATTCCTTCTTTCAGAACACTTTTATCTCAATTACATATACTACATATGATCCTGTTATTTACATGCTGTCTTTTTCATTAGACTGTAAGCTCCCTGAAAGGACTAATGGTGTCTGAACACAGATTGAAGCATACTTTTTTTACTTTATGGTCCCTTTTTTGGTCTATATTTTCTTTCACAACATGACTATTATAGAAATTTTTTTTTTTTTTTTTGTGACTCCCCTTCAAATTGCTTATCTTCTCAGTGGAGAGTGGGGGTGGGGAGGGAAGGGAGAGAATCTAGAACTCGGTTTTAAAAACGAATGTCAAAATTTGTTTTTACATGTAATAAACATATAAATAAATACTAAATGAAAAAGTTTGGGAAAAAAGAAACTATTAATTTTCTTATGAATTGAAAAACATTCATGGAAAAAATATTGCTTAATTTTTTTAGTTTAAATTGCCAGGTTTAAGAGATAGTGGAGCCATTCTTTTCTACATCAGATTGGCTTATCCTGAGTCTTTTTTTCCTTTTCCTTTTAAAAATCAGTTGTTACTTTGTTAGTATATGATTTTTATCCATTTGCCCTGTGTTTGTTATTCCTTGTTGCCTTTTGCATAGTTATAGTCAAAGTGCATATTGTCTTTTCAGTGCTATGGTCTTAAAATTATATTGTATGGTTTCTGTGTATTCATAGTTATCATTAATTGAATTATAATATTCCATACATGACTCAGCCATTTTTCTCCTTTTGGACATTGAAGGTTGCTTCTAGTTTTTGGTGTTATAAATGACAATCCTAAATACAGATTTTTGATTTGACAATGCTCTGAAGGTATATCCTTAATAATGAGATTATTGAGTATGTTGTTAAAATGCCTTTTAAAAATGATTCTCTTTAATTTTCAGTGCCATGATCTGAATGTCTTCTGTTAGGTTATTGCTGCTTGACTGGCTTGTTTTGTGCCCCTGGGAGAGATTTTAGTTTCATGTTCTTCTCCTGTCTTCTAGTGAAATCTTTATGTGGCTTGGAAGCCTCGCAGGTCCCCACAGAAGAAGTTTTCTCTGGGGCTGGGGAGCCCTGTGACAGCAGTGATGAGATGGATGCCCAAGAAGAGAGCATCCGTGAGCAGACTGTCTCCAGAAAAAAGAAAAGCAAGAGACACAAAGGTAGGTGCCATGATTTGTACTGCTCTTAAGCATTTTTTCCTATAATGACATATGACATTACCAGTAGTTTAGGAAAAGTATCAGAGGAGGCTCCAGAATCAAAGTATTGGGAAAGCTACATAGGTGTTATGTGACTAGTGATGTAGTGAATCAATTATTCTTGTTATGTTTAACTTTTTCCAAATGTGGAAGGTGATGTATGATCATTATAATAGTCACTACTAATAGGCTAGAACCTACACAATTGTCCTAGAATACAGGACAAACAAGCACCGGACAACTTGTTGGCTATTCATGATGTAAGGCTGAACAGATGTAGCAAAAATTTGACTTTATCAAATTTGTGCTGTACTTCATTATACCAAGTACCTGTGATTTAACTGTTACAGACTCAAAATGTAGTTTTAGAGAGTTGCCTCAGAGCAGTTAGATGACTGCTCGTGGTCATATACCTAGAAAGCCAGTTCTTCCTGACTCCCAGTGCTCTTATTTGTCACACCAAAAAGTATGTATAGTAACTGATTTTGTTATCAGACAAAATTATATGTATTTAGTTTAATTTCATATTACATGTCTGCTATGTGATTAATAGGTCCTACAGATGGATGAAGGTGAGTTTTTTTCCTCAAGGAACTTAGAATTTAATAGGGTCTATATTAAAACAAATGAAATGTTAGAGTATAATGCAAAATCACATAGAATAAAATGCTAAATTGGATGTAAGTAGAATAAAAGTTTCTTGAGGTGTAAGAGACATTTCACATTTGTATTTGTAATCTCTTCATCTAGCATAATGCCTGGCATAAAATATAAGTGCTTGTTTGTTGATAAAGTGCCAAAATTTTTTTATGTTACACATAGAAATAATGTGGGTACACTTGTAGTTTCATCTTTCTGCTTATGTTGTCAGTTGAACATTATCATCATTTGAAACTAAGTTTCTCAGATAGTGAACTCATTTCTTTTCCTATCCTCATCAGGCATCCAAATCCAATTACCAAATTCTGTTCATTCTTTCTCCATCGTATCTCTTAGGTTTGTCAGTTTCCATAAACTACTGTAATCTCTATTTCATCTCTAGTTTGGATTTTTGTCATATTTAATTAACCTTCAGTCTGATCTATAGCTGTTAGATTGATTTTTCCTAACACATTATATTTTTATAATTCACTTTTGGCTATGGTGTAGTAAAAAGGATTCTGATTTAGAATCAGAATTTGTGGATTTTTTAGAAAAATGTTTTCTTGATAAAAGCAGGTTTGTTATTTTCAGGAACTGAACCCTCTCTTTTTTAACAGAATTTGGTTAGGCAGACCAAATTAAGACATTGATCCATATTTGAGCTTGGTAGGCTTCATTCCACCCTTGTAGTCCACCACCTCTCTGCTGGAAGGAAGAAGCCATGCTTTACTATAGTTCTTGTGAAGTATTATAGGAGTTTTGATGTCTTTCAGTAATGTTTTCTTTTGCATTTTTGTGCATTGTAAATTGTTCCTTTGGTTTTTTGCTTGCTTTATTTTGTATCATTCACACTATTCATCAAAATTCTTCACCTTTGTCATTTCTTACAACTCAATATTTCATTGCATTTTTAGCTGCTTTTTATTCAGCTATTCTTGATTTCAATTCTTTATTATGACAAAAAGTGCTACTATAAATATTTGTGTTTACATAGGACCTTTTCTTCAAGAGGCTTGAATTTTAATTCTAGCTCACACAGTAGGTGTAAGACCACACCTTCTCTGAGCTTCAGTTTCCCTATCTATAAAGTAGACATTGCTATTTGCATAACTGCTTCCCAGAGTAGTTATTGGGAAAGTCTTGTTAACCTTAAAATATGACACAGTTTGTTATTTTGAAATGTGTAATACCGCAATTTTTGAAATTGTTGCTTACTAGGTCAAATCCAAATGCCTAAATTTTGTATTTGTGTCCTATCCTTTTATTGTCCCCACTTTATTTTTCCAAACTGAACACCTCTTCCTACTCTGCAATATTACACTTTCATTCCAGTGTGGTTCTTCACTGTCCCTCAGACATGCCTTACTTGTGCCTTCTACCATGGTTTTATGTAAACTGTTCTCATACTGTCTAGAATGTCTTATTGACCTTTGATTTTTCCAAGTCTTTTAGTTTCTTCAAGGTCCAGTTCAAAACATATTTCCTTTATGAAACACTTTTCCTTATTAATACTCTGGTGTTGATTTTTATTTTTGTTCTATTAAAGACAATGTTAACTGTCTTGAGCTAGCTTCTCAGAGTTTTTTTATTTATTTTTTTATTTTTTATTTAATAGCCTTTTATTTACAGGTTATATGCATGGGTAACTTTACAACATTAACAATTGCCAAACCTCTTGTTCCAATTTTTCACCTCTTACCCCCCACCCCCTCCCCCAGATGGCAGGATGACCAGTAGATGTTAAACACATTAAAATATAAATTAGATACACAATAAGTATACATGACCAAACCGTTATTTTGCTGTACAAAAAGAATCAGACTCTTCTCAGAGTTTTTCAACAATTTTCATTTCATTGCATGCTAATACATTTATGAAATTGACAGGATATTGAGACAGTTTCCTATTTCCAATCTAATCTATGATCTGTTGAGAAGCCTCTTTCTCATCTACTTCAGCCATCCTCTTTCTTCTTTTCATCATGGTTATAGCCAACTCTCCTATCCTTAGTTGTAGTTTGGCAGGAGGAAAAAGCCAGTTTTATGTGGTGAAAATTAAAAACCTATGTTAATTAGTTGAATATAAAATTATTTATTACTTTTGAGAACACTATATACTTGG
The DNA here is from genome assembly GCF_902635505.1 of Sarcophilus harrisii. Lineage (NCBI taxonomy): Eukaryota > Metazoa > Chordata > Mammalia > Dasyuromorphia > Dasyuridae > Sarcophilus > Sarcophilus harrisii. The sequence continues at coordinate 96,379,009 of NC_045429.1, forward strand.
CACATGGCACTTGAGTATTTGATTTACATGTAATAAGGTCAACACTACTTAAATTTAATTTATTTAATTAAATGTAATTATTTTAGCTTTAGTGCAGGGAAAGACAATGCACAGCCATTTAATGCATATGCTAGACACAGGTTTATGGCATAGTCAGGACATATTAAAGTTTTATATAGTACAAAAATGAATACTATACCATTTTTCTAAGATAAGTTCTTCCCCTGGAGGCAATTAGGATTAAATGACTTGCCCAGTCACACAGCTAGGAAGTGTTAAGTGCCTGAGGTTATATTTGAACTCAGATACTCCTGACTTCAGGGCTGATGTTGTACCCATTGTGCCATCTAGCTTTCCATGTACCATTTTTCTTTTAAAAAAAAAAGAGAGAGAGAAGTCATTCTTATTTATGAGATTTTTAGTTTTTTTTTTTTTTTAATACATATTACAGGAGATTATCATTATTCATTTCCCTTGATTCTGCCAAAAATGACAGTGAACCTAGACAAATATTGGGCACTAGGGACTCTGAAGTAGTGTTGAAATCTATCCTAAGGAATGTCTAGATGTCTTATGATTGCTTCCAATTATTTGGACTCTAGTTCCATCTTGTTATGCCAGACTTGTAGTTTGTATATACATTCAGTAAGTGTTTGTCTTCAGGTAAGTTCATTTTTATTTAGTTCTTATACACTTATAGTTTTCCAGTTAATAACATTAAGATGTTAGAATTTCATACAGACCGGTCTTTTTTTTTTTCTCCCAAAAGGAGTGGTATTATTGATGCTAATCCTTGACATTCAAGTATTTTGTCTCTTAAATGAAAGCTCTTGTTAGCTCCTTGCCATTTGAAGGTCACTATATTTAGATGAGGAAAATAGTCTGATTTATTTCTCCCTTCTTTTGTGAACACATGAGAATATAATATGCTAATGTCAGTCCTGGACAGTAGTGATGTTTGGAAATGTATATCTGGAACAATGACTTCTGGGATTAGAAGGTAGAAGAGTGGGGGCTTTGGAGGGAAACAGAGGATGCAAAAAAATAGTCCTTGTCCTTGAGTAGCGTAGTTTAATGGGAGAGACAATATGAAAACAGTGATGTAGATCTCTGAGCAAGATAACAGTTATTGACAGGGACATGCTAGCTGCCAGTATATGGGTCCATGGCTTGTCTTCATTAATGTTAAAGACCCTGAGCAAGGGAACAATTTCCCTTATATTTTGGGGAGTACAGAACAAAGAACAAAACAGGGTACATGACATCTTAGAATTAAGGACAACATTATTGGTTACAGAGTTAAGGGACAGAGAACATCATGATTGGTTGGAGATTTAGTAATGAGGGCTAGCAGTATGACTCTTCTTCTCTCAGGACACTAAGAAGTGCTCATTTGTCTGAATGCACATGTTGGAATACTGGCCTAGACTTTTGGACAGCAAACCAAACATCCTTAAAGGATAGTTTAGTGGAATAAAGAAATCAGGCCCAAATCTGTTGCTTTCTCACACATTCACAAATTCTTTGAGGCAGGAGAGCTGGATTTTTAAACTTAACCCATTATAAGCCAATGGAACTCTGAACTGAGTTCAGAGACAAAGAGCCATGATTTAAGCAGTTACAGGGCAAAATGAATTACTTGTAAATAAGATCAATAAGAAAACAATACAAGATAAATTTTAATCTTTCTATAAATAGATAGAAAATTGAAAATGACATTCCCATGGATAGAATTAAAAAGGGGATAGAATAGGGAAATCACTAGAATTAAAAGGGATTGGGATTGACTTTCCTGTAGGATTTTAGCTGGGACTCAGAGGAAGCCAGGAGGCAGAGATGAAGAGGAACATTCTAGGTATGTGAAGTGACCACTGACATTTCCTTTAATTGGGAGATAGTGTGTTTTGTTTGAGGTCAGTTGTCATTGGATCACAGAGTATGTGGAGCAGTGATGGTATTAGGAGATATAAAAAAGTTATGTAAAAGTAGGTTGGAAGGCAAGTTGTGAAGGGCTTTGAATGCCGAACAAAAAATCTTATATTTGATCCTTGAGATAATACTGGAATTGCTTGGGGTTGAGGGAATGGTGCCATTTTATAGATAAGGAAACCCAAGTTAAGAGTAAGATAATAGGTATAGACATTTCAGGAACCCCAAAGGACACCTAGTCTAACCATTTCATTTCATGGATGAAGGGACTGTGTCTAAGTGAGTTACTTAAGCTCACAAAAATGTTTTTAGAGGTAGAATTTGACTCTAGAACCAGTTAGTAGTCTGTCTCCTTGATTCTTAGTTCCTTGAGGATGGGAACTGTTACTTTAAACTTTGTGTCCCTTTGCCTGGTACATTGTAAACTTTTACTAGAGATATCTTAGAGCACTGGACTTGGAGATGGGGGGACCTGGGTGATTTCTGACCTTTATGCTTCTTTATGACCCTGGGCAATGAACAAACCTTCCTGAGGCCCAATTTCTTCTTCTGTAAAATGGGAATAATAATAGTGCTGCCTATGTAGGATTGTTGTGATCATCATATATAGGTGCTCTGCAAAGAATAAAGCACCATTTTATGGTAAGTTTTGTTATTGTTGCTTTGGGTCTGTGATTTTATTGGCTCTTCCCAGGGAGAAACCTGCCTCTAGGAAAACATCAGCAACTATAATTTATACTCTGAGAGAGAGTTGCTTGAGGCACTAAATGTTTAAGTGACTTCCTTAGGATCATGTAGTTACTGGGTAATGTGTCAAAAGTCAGACTTGAATCCAAGTCTTCTTGTCTGAGGACAGCTTTCTTAATGACTAATAATAATAATGATGAAAAATGCTTGTTGAATTGAAAAAGATTAGTTAACTACTCATCAGTTGATGAATAGTGTCAAAATTGTTGCTTAGAATAAGGTCATTTGAATCCTAATTAAGTCCTCTGGAAGTATCTGTGATATAATAATTTGTTGAAATAGAAAAGAATACTCAATTTGGTTGGGCAGCTTGACATTTACTGCTGTTTGATGTTGACTCATAATTTAACCTCTCTAGGATAGTCTCCTGAAATGTAAAATCAAGATAATGCAATAGTACCTGACCTGACTACTTCAGAAAATTGTGTTGAGTAGATACGATTACACATACACACATGCGCACACACATGAGAAACACTGATCTATAACAGTGAAGCTGTTCTTATGTGCCTCATAGCAAGGGTAAGGGCAAGGCTTTTGTTTGGGTGGTAAGTACCAAAAGTTATATAGAAAATTTCTGTTTGGGAGCTGCTCTAGATTGTCATTATTCAATTAGTCAAGTATTTATTAAGTAACTGTTGTGTACTAAGCACTATTAGGTTCTGGGGATATTATGACAAAAGTGAAAGTCTGGGAGCTTACATTCCGCTCAGGAGGACACCTTGTATATGCAGGAGTATAGATAGAATAGGCACAAAGTCAGTTAGGTGGTGTTGAGGGTGGCCCTTCAAGGCTGGTAGTTAGGAGAATTAGGAAAGACTACTTAAAAAGTACAATTTATGCTGACCCGAGAAGGAACTTTAGGCTTCTGAGAGTTAGAATTGAGGAGACTGTGTTCTAGGCATGAAAGATGGTTTGTACAAAAGCATGGAGAACAGAAATAATAGTAAGTGATGGGTGTGAAGAACAAGTTAAGTATGGATTGTAAAGTGCTGAAGGAGGAATATGGGGAATAAAACTAGGAGGTAGGTTAGGATTAGCCTGTGGAAGAATTTCAGAATACCAAATAGGTGTATTTGTTCTTGGAGGTCATAGAGGATCCTATTCGTCACAGGAAAATACTGGACTCTAAATTTTGGCAGAAAGTATTTAGAAAGCCTCCAATATGGGTTTAAATTATAGAAGGAAAAAGGCTGAGATTCTGACTCTTATTTCATTTCATTTCAGAAGACCCTGAGGGGGCTGTTGGAGAAGAGTATCCCATGGATATTTGGCTTTTGTTGGCCTCGTACATTCGTCCTGAGGACATAGTGAAATTTTCCCTGATTTGTAAGGACGCCTGGACCGTCACTTGCACTGCCGCCTTTTGGACCAGATTGTATCGAAGGTGCGACTGAAGTGAGCTTAATATACTATTTGTATAGCTGACTTCAGTGCTGCCCATGGCTTGGAACTGCTCCATGGATGGTGACCCCTTTTCTTGGTTTTGTATCCCATGCTATGCTTATTTTCCTGCCTTTTTAATTTATATTTACATTTCTAACTCTCAAATGTTAGCTTTTCTGTGACTGTTCACTTTTGTAGCTTCCTCCAACAGAGTGATGCCCTAAGTTCTCCCAAAAGACTGTTCTATGGCCTTTCAAGTGGGGCTGTTTCTGGTCAGACTTAAGTCTGGAGACACCTGTTTTCTTATACTCTCAAACTGATTTGTTGCATTAGTGCTACCTCTTTAACTTCTGAGTTTAACTCTTCTGGTCAGTTTTGAGGTTTCATAATGCCTTCTTTTTGCTTGTGTTGCTGTATCTTTATTAATAATAGTTGTGAACTGCAAAAGAGGAAACAGCTTGTATATTTAATCAGAATCCCAGTTCTGATTCCTGGGAATAGGGGAACAGTAGAGAAAGTAAAGATTCAATGGGATAGAAAGGTGGACAGGCAGTTTCCCAGGAGATAGCTAGCTTGGGTAAGATGATGGTTCTCCCTTCCCAAGTTCACTCTTCTTGTTTCTTCACTTTTGTTTATAGCAAAGGACTTAGGTTTATTCTTAGAAAGGTAACTGCAGTGATTCAGATTTTTGTTATACCATAATCCTGGCTCTTGTGTCCTACCTCACTAGGAATCTTCTTCTCTTGCTGTTAGTATAAGTTTAAAGGGAATCTTCTAAGTGTTTGCAATTCTAGTAATGAAGAAGGAGCCAGAGGGGTAAAAAAGGACTTAAAAAGTACATAATAGATGGAAATCTGGAGATTATATATCCATCTGCATATTGTATGGGAATAAGTAGAATGGTTGAGAGATATAGGAGATGGCAGCTCTTGGGTGTAAACATTGTGGGTTGGCCGAGAACCTTAATAGGACAGGATAGCCAAGTTCTAGCTCATCTGGTTTCAGCCGTGTAGTGGTCCTGGCATGGCATGCTGTTGTGGGATCGTTCACATGTTGGTATGGGTAACGTGTCCTGTTTCAGGCACTACACGCTGGACGCCTACCTGCCCCTCCGCCTGCGGCCGGAGTCTATGGAGAAGCTGCGCTGTCTCCGGGCATGTGTGATCCGGTCTCTGTACCACATGTATGAGCCGTTTGCTGCTCGAATCTCCAAGAATCCGGCCATTCCAGAGACCACTCCCAGCACTTTAAAGAATTCCAAAGTAAGTAAGAGGGAAATGGGAGCTTGTTGATGGGGTTTGGGACTGATGGTCTCATGTGCCTTTGGGGGCACATTTTATACTAAGTTTCCATTAAGATTCCTATCCCCAGCCAGAATTCTGGAGGGGGAGGGAGCAAGATTGTGGCCTACTAGGGGACCAACACTGGCTCTCTTAATTTAGAAGTGTCAGTTCTCTGAAATAATTTCTTTTCTTGTTGGGATGACTTTTTGTAGCCTTCACTGTTAAAGCCTTTTTGTGCTTTTACTAGAGTTCCCTGTTTTCTTCGTATCAGTTTATTTGCATTGTGTTGAATATTGGGATACTCTAGGTGGTAGTTTTGTTGGGGTTGGGCTAGGAAGAGGACAATGAAATTTATTTTCCAAGAGATAAGGAAAGAAATTGATTTCTTTATGTGTATAAATATATACAAATAGACAAGGATAGCATAAACAATACTTTTTATGATAGAACAAAGTGAAAACTTTAGCGCACATGAAAAGGGCAAGCTTTTTCTGGCTCTAAGGTCTAGGGTTTCTTTTTCGCATTTTTACCTGTGTCAAACACCTTTGTTTAATATGTTTGTTTGAAACATCCTGTCTTCAAGAAGTCTGCCAATTATTTTACTTTTATTCCCAACGTGTCTAGTCAAGTGTCTGATTGTATCTGATTGAACATAGGTCTCTCAGTGATAAATTCTTTCCTTTCCTCTTGAAACCTTGAAATCTCCCTCATGGTGACATTACTTCTAACCAGGCAGTTTGGCATCTTCAATCTTTTGGGGAATTAATCTCTCTGGTTGTTCTCTAGTTAGCCAATACTACTACCTATTTTCTAGATGTACGTTTCTTTAGAACCTTGAAGGCAGGCCATATCCTAATTATCTTTATATCTCCTTTAGTGTTTAACACAGTGCTCTGTGCATAGTAGACAGTTAATAGATGTTAAATTAAATTGCAGGTCACTTTGGTTGCTTTGCCCTTGATCCTATAATCTAAGATTCTTTTCCAAGCCTTCTCAAGTCTGTTATACTGATGCTTTAATAACACGAAAGTTATACAATCTTTCTTGCCCTTTCACTTCAGATCTTGGGTGACTGCATAGCTTTCCTTATACATATTGATTAAAAGGGGACTGTTGGTTTGGCTTTATGTGCATTATACACTGTAGTAGTTTGAAGTTCCCTTTCTTTGTCATCTGAAACCAAGAGTGAGGATTACATGTAAGGGCTATCAGCAAAGCTCTCAGCTTAGCATCATATACCTGGTGGATCCAGGGTAGGAGCAGAATGCATGGCCAATAGAATTCTTACTCACCAGCTGCTTATGCTTCTGATGTGGATGGATGGTGTGCCTTTTGTTCCATTTACCTGGTAAACTTCCCAGATATTTACCACAGTTAGACTGGTGGTGGTGGGCACGGGGCTCATCCTGCAATTCACAACCCTAGTTTTTATTATATAAAGGGAGTAGAGTGACATTGGGCGAGCTCCTAGACACACATCCTAGCGGCTCCAGTGCAGAATGCAAATGCTATGGCTAAGTTGGTCTTCAATGCCCATCTTCTCCTATTTGTACTGTCGCTCGTTAAATTGGAGTAAATGAAATATAAAAAGCCGGAGTGGAATGACAGTGAGGGTTTTACTCAGACCCAGGCAGTGGGCAGCAAGCTCAGGCCGCCACGGCTTCTTCTATGCCTTCGTGTTAGATTTTTCTGAGATGGAAGAGGGTTTGGGAACCAGAGTGGCAGGTGACCCATGCATGGCCTTGCCAGTTATGGATCCACAGTCGCATGGCATTCAGGGAGCTGCTGGCATGCCTGTAGGAGAACTGTCCCCTGGTCCTCGACTCCAGCTTTTCGTATTTGATTCTCCCCTCTCTCTCTTTTCAATAGCGTAGCTTGTGTGGGACACTGGAGCCGTTGTGATGGCAGCAGAAGTGTTTGCCCCCTAAAGCCAAGCCCATTATTTTTGATGGAACAGCAGGACGTACAGGGCATGTCTGAAGGGCAGGACAGCCAGCACGGCGGACGACCCACCCCCTACCCCCTGGGAGGTACTTCACTTCTTGTGCTTAACCCTAGCTGTAGCTTGGCCGCCCCGAGGGGCTGCTCAGTGACAACTAGAATAGCCTGATGGTAGCTCTCAGGCGGGCCCTCTGCTCCGAGGGGCTCTGGAGCTGCTTTCCTTTATCACAGGGGCGGGATCTTCTCTGCCCAGCTTCACAGCCTTGCTGGCATCTCGCCTGCTGGCTGCCGGCTAGCTTTTGGTTTCAGTATATGGAAATGTGGCTTACGGAATCAGAGTGAGTGCACCAGTCTCTGTAGCCCACATCTCTGTATTTTTAAGATGAGTTAGCAGGAGGGGGTGACCTTCATAGATTCTAAAGTTAACACTATCGGCCCCTTGTCTTGGTGCTGGGCAGCCCTGGGATTGTCTAGTTTTTTATGTGAAAAATAGAGATGAGCTGGGTGTCTCTCAACGCCTTGCAGTGCCACTGTAGATGATACTCACTGTAGGTGGTACCAGATCTGTCAAGCAGGGAGGCTGCTATTGCTGATTTTGTTTCACTTTACAGTCTTTTGTGATGTTTTTTGTTTCCTTATAACAGTGTCTGCTTTTCTGGTACAGAAAGATTGTTGGGAACAGACAAGAGCCAATGTGGGAATTTAACTTCAAATTCAAAAAACAGGTATGAGCTCTTCTGATATCTCATTTGTGTTTGGGGAGCACTAGTCCTGCCCAGCATTTCTGAAGAGATGTGTGATTGGGGGGAGGGGGCGGTCTAGTACTCTAGTGGCACCCAGAGAACAGGACTTCATTGAGGATTTTGTCATACTGTGGATTTTTTGTTACTTGACATCTTCCTTTCTTTTAAGAATTTAATTGGAATAGCCAATCCTTTGGATGGAATAATCAGAACCCTTAATGCTGCTTCTCTTTCAGGATTTTTCATTGACCATATTAGACTTCCCCGATTGTTTGGATGATTCTTCTAGGCCCTTCTATCTTTTAAAAATATATCCTATCACCACAGATGGATTTCCTTTTTGGAATTGAATGACATATAGCTGAAGACTCTACAACATAGGGAGTATAGCTTTTGCCAAAGAGACTCCCATACCCAGTGGGAACATTCAGAAAGATAAGGTTCCTCCCAGTGCATAAAAATGATGATTGTTAGGTTTTTAGATCAAGCTCCCTTTGAAAATTTGCCTGGGAGCCCTGGAATTTAAACTTAAACCACTATTATATAGATAGCTCTCCTTTCATTTTGTACCATGGGTATACAGCGTAGAAAAATTGCCTAAGTGAAACTACATTTTAAATTTACTAACTTTATGCAACATCTGAGGTTTACCAACAATTTGCTTTATTTTTTATTTATTTATTTTTTTAATAGCCTTTTATTTACAGGATATATACATGGGTAACTTTACAGCATTAACAATTGCCAAACCTCTTGTTCCAATTTTTCATCTCTTACCCCACCCCTCCCTAAATGGCAGGATGACCAGTAGATGTTAAATATATTAAAATATAACTTAGATACACAATAAGTATACATGACCAAAACATTATTTTGCTGTACAAAAAGAATCAGACTCTGAATTATTGTACAATTAGCTTGTGAAGGAAATCAAAGATGCAGGTGTGCATAAATATAGGGACTGGGAATTCAATGTAATGATTTTTAGTCATCTCCCAGAGTTCTTTTTCTGGGCATAGCTGGTTCAGTTCATTACTGCTCCATTAGAAATGATTTGGTTGATCTCGTTGCTGAGGATGGCCTGATCCATCAGAACTGGTCATCATCTAGTATTGTTGTTGAAGTATATAATGATCTCCTGGTCCTGCTCATTTCACTTAGCATCAGTTCGTGTAAGTCTCTCCAGGCCTTTCTGAGATCATCCTGTTGGTCATTTCTTACAGAACAGTAATATTCCATAATTTTCATATACCACAATTTATTCAGCCATTCTCCAACTGATGGACATCCATTCAGTTTCCAGTTTCTAGCCACTACAAAAAGGGCTGCCACAAACATTCGTGTCATACAGGTCCCTTTCCCTTCTTTATAATCTCTTTGGGATATAAGCCCAGTAGTAACACTGCTGGATCAAAGGGTATGCACAGTTTGATAACTTTTGAGCATAGTTCCAAACTACTCTCCAAAATGGTTGGATTCGTTCACAACTCCACCAACAATGAATCAATGTCCCAGTTTTCCCACATCCCCGCCAACAATCATCATTATTTTTTCCTGTCATCTTAGCCAATCTGACAGGTGTGTAGTGGTATCTTAGAGTTGTCTTAATTTGCATTTCTCTGATTAATAATGACTTGGAGCATCTTTTCATATGACCAGAAATAGTTTCAATTTCTTCATCTGAGAATTGTCTGTTCATATCCTTTGACCATTTTTCAATTGGAGAATGGCTTGATTTTTTATAAATTAGAGTTAATTCTCTATATATTTTGGAAATGAGGCCTTTATCAGAACCTTTGACTATAAAAATATTTTCCCAGTTTATTGCTTCCCTTCTAATCTTGTCTGCATTAGTTTTGTTTGTACAAAAACTTTTCAGTTTGGTATAATCGAAATTTTCTATTTTGTGATCAGTAATGATCTCTAGTTCTGCTTTGGTCCAACAATTTGCTTTAAAATGAGGTATCTCATTTTAGCCTAGGTTGGTAGATGTTATTATTACTCCTGTTATACCGAAGATGAAAACTGAGGCTTACAGAAGTTAGTGACGTGCTTAGAGTCATACAGGTCGTAAGTGTCTCAGGCTGGTTTTGAATTCATGTCTTCTTGATTCCAGGCACAGCACTCTATTTCCTGTGCCACCTAGATGCTCTGTTATATAAATTTTTTAAAAATTCAAAAAAAGCAAATGTTTGAGTGTATCTAGGGGCTTTTGTGCCTATATGTTTGGGTTCTTTTGAATTTGGAATGCAGGATAGCTAGTACATTTCAGGTTTAACTTGAAGTTGTGGTGTCCAATAGGGCAAATGCCTTATATTGGGATTATCCTTAAGGCCCAGTCCCTTTTATTGACATATCCATCTTTTACCACTTTGCCTGCTTTGTTTCCCCATATATCTTCAGATTCTAGTGAGTTGCTTTACAAATAAGATTTATCCCATTTATTATATAAGACATTCTGAGGAAAGTACTTTTGTAAAGTGAATCATTTTTGATTGATTTTAATGTAATTTTTGGGAAGATTATGTACTTATGTTTAGGGGTATTTATTATATTTCTTGCTCAGATTTTTGGTCTTTATATTCTAGCTGTTTTTTTATTTTTATTTCCTTAGTTACATGTAAAACTAATTTTTTACATTTGTTTTTAAAATTTTGAATTCCAGATCCTCTCCTCCCCACCCCTACACCTCATTAAGAAGGTACATGTGAAGTTATGCAGATCATTTACATAAAAATCATATTGTGAAAGAAAACATAGATTCCCCCTCCCCTCCAAAACAAAACAAAACAAAACAAAATGGGGCAGCTAAATGGTGCAGTGGATAGAGGATCTCTCCTGGAGTCAGGAGAACCTGAGTTCAAATCCAGCCTCAGACACTTAACACTTACTAGTTATGTGACCCTGGGCAAGTCACAACCCGAATTGTCTAACAAAAAAATTCTTAAGAAAAAGAAAATAAAAAAAGAAAGAGTATAGTTCGATCTGTATTCAGACACAATTTTTTTTCTCTGGATATAGATAGCATTTTTCATTATAAGTTCTTCAGAGTCGTTTTGAATAACTATTGCTGAAAATAGCAAAGTCATTTATTGTTGATCTTTAGATGTTAAATCATTCTTAGTCCCCTAACTTCTTGTCAAATGTCAAATGTTAGGGAAACATGTTTGACAAAATCATACTAAGATGGGATGTTGGGTAAGGGTGGGCATCATAAATTTCTAACAAATAAGGGACAGGAATTCTGTCAAGGCAACCTTAAGAATCTTCTCAAAAAAATTCTAATTTCTCTAAAGAATAGTGACCAGAGCTTGAGTTTCCTCCTCTGCTCTGTCTCTTTTTATGTAGCAAATCTCTCCACTGAATAGCTGATTTAGCAGTAGGAAGCATACACTTGTCATACACTGACTGATGAATTACTAGGGGTTCCAAGTTTGATAAAACTTTTTATTCATTTAGGAATATTGACTTACCAAATGAAATATATAAACCCTCTACTACAGGTTTGGGAGGTCTGTAATTGTTGTAAATACTAGTAATCCTTTTTAAAAAAAATTTTTTTTTTCCAATTTAAAGTCATATTCATAGGATTGCAGATTTAAGAGAATTTAGAGGCTTTCTAGTCCAACCTCCTTATGATGATACAAGGAGGGAACCAGAGTCCAAAAATGTTATGTGGGCTACCCAGAGTCACAGATACAAGCTATGTCAGTGAAGTTTGTATGATTCTGCTGCTCCTAATGGCTTTGTGAATTAGAATTAACTATTAATCCTCCTTTTAGAGATGAATAAATTGAGGTTTAGAGAAATTAAATGGTTTTTCTCTTGGCTACAAGAATAGTTAGTATCTGAATTGGAACAGGGGTTCTTAACCTGGACTTCATAAAGTTTTTAGAAAATTGAGAATTGCATTTTAATATAATTGTTTTCCTTTATATTCCTATAGATTTTATTTTATGCATTTAAAAAGCATTATTCTGAGGTTCATATATGTTATTCTGAGGTTCATATATGTTTCATCACAATGCCAAAGGAGTTTATACCATAAAAAAAGGTTTAGAATTCCTAGACTAGAATCAGGGTCTTTATTATCTATTATTCCATTCTGATTCTTTGTCTTGGTAAATGGGTCAGTCTTGCGATAAGATGAATTAATTTAAGTAAAATCTACTCTTTTAATAAAATAATTGTTTTCAGATTTTAATAAATCAAGCATTATTATTAACTATTTGCCAGAACATGGAAATAATTTGCACCATTAATAAAACTACATTTAAAATATTATTCATTATAACAGATTTTTCCTGTATCAGCTCTGGTTAGAAGTTTGTTGAGAAATGAGATTATTAATTCAACTAGAGTGTTGTTGTTAAGCGTGTGTATGATCACATACATAGATGTGCTCACATGTGCATATGCACATACACGTCTATGTGTCCATCCATCCCTCTCTCTCTCTCCATATCCCAAACAAGATTACTGCTCTTGTTCCCCCTTTCAGATACCATAGTAGAAGGAGTAAGATGTCGAGTTCTGGTGTCTGTATTGCTGCTCATTGGTCGTATGATCTGGGGAAATCATTTACTGTTGCTCACTTGCATTTTCTTTGTAAAATGTTGGCTTTAAGTTCCCTGCCACCTGTAACATTGATTCTAAGTTGAATGTAACTACTTTTTATAAAATTGTTCCTTTTTAGTGAATCTTAGGATATTGTGTATCTTCCTTTCCTGTTCTCATGCTTAAGGAATGTTTGGTTTGAAAGGGTTTGGTTAAGTGCAGTATGAATTTAGACTGCTATTGTTCTTGTCTTTGTTCACTTTATAATCAGGTCCCCTGCCACAGAGAATACATAATGAGGCGAATTAAAAAACAGTAGGTATCCTTAGGTTAGCCATAGGTTTCTCAATGTTGGTATCCTAGAACCACTTATATTTTTCTAATCTACTGAATTAATTTTCAGTTCTGTTTAGTCCCCCAGGTTAAAGAGTAAGTGTGTGGGAGGGCTACAGCCTCCTGTTCAATATGAAGATGTTCACACCAACCCAGACCAGGACTGCTGCCTCCTACAAGTCACCACTCTCAATTTCATCTTCATCCCCATTGTCATGGGCATGATTTTTACCCTGGTAAGTGGAGAGAGAATAAGTCATTAACTAAATATCTCCAGTGAGTTGTACTAGCAGCCTGTCCATCTAAAAGAAACCAGACTTTGTGAAGTAGGATAAGAAAGAAGGCCTGACAATAATGTGGTCTTTGGTTGATCTTGTAGATGAAGGCATGTATCTCTTGAGTTCTCTTATGTTTCTGAGAGACTGACTGTGGGCCAGAGTTTGAGAGAAGAGACAGTAAGGAGAACATAAAGGGAAAAAAGACCATCCTAAGGGTTTTTGGTGATTCTCCTGCCTTCAAATCAGATCCCCTTTGGCTCGTAGGCAAATAAACTTTTGGAGAGGGTAATTATTTGAGATCCCTCTTTCTTGACTGGATGTTGAGTTTTAATGGTCTATAAACATTGAAGGCTCTGGTTGTTTGAGAGATGATGTCTTAGATACAAGATGGACCTTAGGGGCATATGAAGGCATCTCCATCGTAGGATGCAAGTTGATAGACTTGTGCAAAGTCTAGACTGTTTGAGTCAGCTTACCATGAAATTATTGCTATTTCTATACTTCTGGCACAATGTTCCATTTCTCATAGTATGGTTGGCAGCTAGAGGAGGAAAATTATGACATTTTTTTGAGCCTTCTAGGTTTATATTCAAGGATCATTGTCTTTATTTTTAGCCTAAAGAGCTTAAACGGATGAATTTATAAAATTAACATTAAAGGATGGTTCTTTACAAGACAGTTTAGTAATTTTATAGAAAAATCATGCTGCTTTTTTGGAGTTGAGCAGCCTGTGAATATTCGTTACTATTTTTTGGTAGAGTATAATCTGTAGCAAATCAAGTTTGCTTCACTAGAGGGATTGCTTCACAGGGCTACTCATTTTGCTTTTTCCTTTCAGTTTACCATCAATGTGAGTACGGACATGAGGCATCATCGGGTGAGGCTAGTGTTCCAGGATACTCCTGTCCAGAATGGTCGGAAACTACGCAGTGAACAGGGTGTACAAGTCATTTTGGACCCCGTGCACAGTGTTCGTCTCTTTGACTGGTGGCATCCTCAATATCCCTTTTCCTTGAGAGCTTAGTCTCTGCCTCCTGTTTTTGGGGGCAGCCCTGAGCCAGTTGGATAATCCGTTAGTCATCAGAATACAACTAGGAAGGGGGCAGCTGGATTGCCTTTCCTATTAGTAACTCAGATGCTGCTCAATTTCTGGGGGCTCTCACCTGGGGCAACAGAAGAATCAAGGGGGGAAACAATGATTTGTAAACCTATTTTAATGTAAATTCTGCATTTGAAAGGAGAAACTTGGCCCTGTTCTTTGCTTTAAAAAGCCCTTTTTGGTGCTATTGAGTTTGGTGTCCTTTATTTTATTAACCCCAGTGAAAATGGATGATCTTGATTTGAGAGTTCAGCTTTTTTGAATCCCCAAACTGGAAAGCTTCTGCATTTCTTTGTGGATTAGTGTCCCATATTGGCCCATCTGCATATAAGTGAATTTTCTTTTCTCCAGGAAATAAAACAGGTAGTAGGGTTCTCAGAAATCTAATTATAATGATTTTTTTTTTTTTTTTGGTGTGTTTTTTAAATGGAGATATTTGTTGTTTTAAATCTCTTTTGGCCATTAAAAAATCTCAGATGCTTCTGTTTATAAAGCTGGTACCTGAGATTTCCCTAGGATATATTAAAAGATAGCAAGTCATGTATATAGATAAAAAGTAAGCATTTGAAATGTCTTCTGTTAGATTGTAATGAAATTTTAAAATGAAAAATAGAAAAGTTAATACAGGGAAGACACTGTTATTCTTCTAGAAATAAGTAGGTATTTTATATCATTAAAAAAATAAAATTGATTCATTATTTCTTTGTAAAATTGGCTTCCTGGGCTAAGTAGGAGGTCCTGATCCACCTTACCTTTCTTTACCTTTCACTCAGCTGCTTTTGATGCCTGTCTGAGTGCCTCCTGAAGCCTAATCTACTGCAGCTTTGCCGATATGTTTATTCCCTGTAGTAGACAGGGGTGGAGTGTTTCTATAGCTGGTGATCTGAGAAAAGAGAACAACTTTTATATAAAGTGACCTTGCTGGTTTTTGATGATCTTATGATTGTGAGAACTCCACTGTGGTAGTGGTGGTGGTGATTGGTTAGACAACTGGATCCCACCTGGAACCCTGCACCAAAGTGGAACCTGCTGTGGAGGTCACCCTGTGTGTGTACCAAGTAGCTGATAACATAGGTAAAGCCTATGAAATGAGTATTTACTTCACTCCTTTTTCTATTGCATAAATTCTACAAAATCTGAGAAATTCATGCCCGATGATGCAGCTTTGTCTGTTATGAAGCCTGTTTGGCCTTATTCCATACTTTGTGTGTATTGCGTTAATAGAAAGGGAACTTACTGAATAACCTGCCCTAGTTACAAACTCTTCCCTCTCCCTTTTTTATTTTTGAGAGGCAATTGACTTGCCTAGGGTCACATAGTTTGGAAGTGTTAAGTGTCTGAGTCTGTTTTGAACTTTTGAGTCCAGGACCAGGTTCTATCCACTGTACCATCTAGCTGCTACCCCCCCCCCCCCTTTTTTTTTAAATACTGGAAGACAGTGTCTAATAGTCTCCCTGGAATGAAAGTACCAGAAATAGGATGACTGAAAGAAGACTGAAATTATTTGTTTTGTCGGTGTTTTGATTTGACTTCTTTCTTATTCTCACTTTTCTCTTTGCAAAACCAAACTTGAAGCTCATTGTACAAAAACAGTGCCAATAGTAGATACTGGCTCTGCTGTCCACTTGGCATAAGACCACATTGAATTAGGGATGATTAATCAGAAGATATCGGTTGAAGTCCTCCCTGCTACTTTAGTGCTAGGTGATGTCGAGTAAGTCACTCCTCCAAGCCCCAGGTTCCTCATCTGCAGAATAGGAAAGCTCTGAAGTACTCTGGAAGTTGGGTGCTGGCTCCTGGTCCCCTGGGGTGCCATTGGCCCAACTACTCTTTAGACTTTTCCCATTTCCGTCAAAGGGCCCGTATGTCCCAAAGCTTGGACAGAGCTTCCCCTGCCCACTGCCCAGTGTTGGAGGGAGGGCGGCTCGGGCAGCCTTTTCTCAGAGCCTGGTAAGGGGCCCCCGTTTTCCCAAGAGAGATGGCCATGTCTAATGACTCATTGGGTTTCGAGTCATACTCCAGCCCCTCCACTTCCTAAAACAGGAAAATGGAATGACTTGGGAAATATTTTTGTGCTCCCGCTGCATAAACGAGTATTTGCTACTGAAATAGAACATGTTATGTATATATTTATAAAGACATGTACACAGCGCTGCACGTATATAAAAATCCTTCACACTTAGAGCAGTGCTCATTGGGTGTTGTTAATGGGCTCGGCAGGCGCCCCCAGCTACACGCTTGGGCGGGGACAAATGGTGGGGAGGGAGGGGTAGTAGCAGGGGGCATAAGGGTGCCCCTCGGGGCACCGCTGGCCTCCGCGACGAGTAGCTATGGCGCCCCCTTCTGCCCCATCTCCTATCCGGTGCCCCCACTCCCCAAAAACGGATCTAGCCCCCCCGCCCGCCGTTGGGGCCGGCAGGGACCGAGCGGGAGTGGGAAGCGGTAGACAAACCCAGACCACAAGGCCGAGGGCGGGAACGGCCGCTCGGTCCTCGGCCCCCAAACCCACGAGCACACCCACCCCTGGCCGGGGGTCCTGTCAAGATGGCGCCAGCAGAGCCGCGACCCTCGTCACGTGCAGGGGCCGCCGGCCGCTCCGCGGCGAGGCGGGGTCTGCGGCGGGGCGGAGAGGCTCCTCCTCGGAGGCGGGGACGCGCGGGGGCGGGGCTCGGGCCGGGCACCGGCTGAAGCTGCAGCCAATTCGGCTCGGGCTGGGCTCCTTGGGACGTGCGGGGCTCCCGCGGTCGGGGGCGGCTCCCTGGTGTCTGCGAGCGGCGCTGGCGGCCACGGCAGGTGAGGGCCGGGCGCGGGGGGGCAGGGTTCCTCCACTCCCCTCCCCCGCACTGCCACCGCCCCCCCCCCCCCCCCCCCCCCCGGCCGGGCCTACCCCTGGCCGGGCTCTCGCCGCTGCCGGCGACGGCCGAAGCCCCTCCCTTTTAGCCCGTGCTCACCTTCGGGCGGCAGGTGCGGCTTGGGCCCCTCCCACCGCCCCCGGGGCCCCGCGGCCTTTGCCCTTGTGTGTGTGTGTGTGGGGGGCGGATGCATCCTCTGCCAGGGGGTGGGGGGCCCCGCGGCCCCTCCCTAGCCCACCCCTGACCGACCCCCTCCCAGCCCGGCCCCAGCTGTGGCGGCCCTCGGGAGGGCCCGCGGTGGCCAGAACCGGAGAGTGGGGGCCGCGTGGACCTCGCCCCCCTTCCTTTCCGGGAGCGCCCCTAGCCGCTCCTTCAGCCCCGCTCTCCGGTCGGGCAGGGCCCCGGGGGTCCGGAGGCGGGGGGCCCCGAGGCTGCTCCCCCACACCGCCTCCCCCCGCGGTTTCCGGGGAGTGATGCCCTCCCTCCGCAGCGCTGTGCTTGGGGGGAGGGGCCGCTGGGCAGCCCCCGTCGGGGTCCCGGAGCGCGGGGGGCCCTGAGCGGGCGGAGAAGTGAGGCTCGGCAGGGGTCTGGGGGGCGCGCGTTGGGGACGCTTCCTCTCCGGGCTGCGCTCCCTTACCAAAGGGGGCAGGGAGGGGAGGAAGGAACGAGGGGGTGAAGATTGTGAGTGTGATTTGTGGTTGTCTGGGGGGGGCAGGAGAAAAGTGGGGGTCACGGGGGACGAGAAGGAAGCGCCACAGAAGGTGATGTCACTCCGGGGAAAGACTTGTGCCGGACGCCTAGCGACGGGCCGTCTCTCCCCCTCCCCCCTCCCTCCCTGCTGAGGAGAGAGGGGTCGCAGGTGGGCTCCTGGCTTAGGCTTGGAGGCGGCCCCTCGGGGCGGCCACCCCCGGGGACGCCCGGGCTGCAGCCTGAGCCTCTTTCTGTGTGTTTGACCCGCGAGATGGGCTTTCATCCAACCTGCCGTCCCTCATTCGGATTGAGAGCGCAGAGAGGGGCCCCCGCCTCTGAGCGGGCTGCGGGGGCTCCCACGGTAGCCGGCCGGCGTTCCCGGGGAGGCTGCCCCGGCCGGAAGGACGGCCTGCGGTGTTTCCCCCCGCGAGGTTTTCCGGGCTTTGTCCTGCAGCTGCCCGGCATCTGGAAGGGACCGGGAGACGGATGGTGCAAAGGTTTCTAAGGGCCAAGAATTCCGGGGCGCCGATGGAAGGAGGAGAGGGGAAGGGGCGGCAGAAGTCGGGGACGCTGCTGGGAGACAGTATCATGATGTCATCCCCGGGGGGGGGGCGTCGGATCTGGGCCGGGGCGGGGGGCGCGCCGGGCTCCCAAGCGCGGCTCAGGTCCCGTGGCTGTGGCCGAGTCTGCAGCGGGGCCGCTCGCAGCGCCGTCTCCCAGGACTGGGAGGGCGGCGGAGACGGGGGCACGCAACGGCCCGAGAAACCATTGCGGTAATGAGGACCCCTAGACAGGACGGGGACCCGGGAGAAGTGCTTTCCCCCTGGGCTTGGAGTTGGAGCTCGCGCTAGCCGAACTCTGTCCCTTGGGCTTGGCCCCCTCCTATGGAGCTGGCAGAAAGCTTGAGCAGTGACAGTGAGGGGGGGTCTGATGAGGGCGGCAGGGTGGGCATATCAGGGGAGGGCAGGGAAAGCTTTTGGAAAGATCCCGCCTCCAGCGGGAGAATGGGAGGGATGGGCAGAAAGGAGTGTTTGTGTGTGTCAGGGCCACAGGAAGTCACCATCTGTCCCCCCTGCTGCCCCGAGAGCTCGCTGACCTATAATTAGCCACAGAGGACATGGGTGGCGCTGGTTTTGGACAGACTGTGGTGCTGTGGGTAGCCAGAAAGCATCGAATTCTGAGGGGAGGCCTGGCTTGACTTCTAGGATCGCATGAAACATTGGGGCTCTCGCAGGACTTAGAACTGGAAGGGACCCTAAAGATAACGCGGTCCAAGTTCCTTGAGGCTTTTAGTGAATAAGGAATGGAGGCCCCGAAAAAGCAGAATTAACTGGCCCCAGGTCACACAGGCAGCAGTAAGTAGCAAAGCCAGAATTGGAACCCAGATTGCCTGGCTCCACTTGACCACTTTCATTAGTCACTCTGACAGTTATTGAACACCTACTGTGTACAAGCCTCATTGCAGACATTCTCTATATAGATGAGAAGGCAATGAAGGAAGTCTTCAGGGAACTTACATTCTAATGGAGAAGGTGGCATGTCTGTGGGGCTGACCCATAACCTCCATGCTGCATACTGTCCTATTCTGAGAAGGAAGGATGAGCACTAGCATTGAGGTAGATCTGGAGAGGCTGGAGAGGTAGGAGCTGATTGATGAACTTTCAAGAAAGGTTAAGATCCTGGCACACTGCCATGAGGAAGAAATGTATTCCAGGCATTAAAGTAATTGAAAGGATAGTGGTACTGAGATAGAGAACTTTAAAAGAAGAGGGTGGGTTAGGAGTGATATGAGTCCCTATAGAAGAAAAAAAAAAAGATGTAATGGGATATAGTGAGCATGTGATGAAAAGAAAACTAGAAAAGAGCTTGGAAGAGAGGCTCTCTACTATAAGGGTTAGGAAAGGTGGCAGGGTTTGCTGCCCTGTAAAGGAAGGAAATATAGGGAAAAGCTAGGGGGTTGTGATTGAGGGAGGGGTTCAAGGAAGCAGCAACAAAAGGATTGGAAGAGATCTTCAATATCATCTTGTCTAATCTCTTCATTTGATAGATGAGGAAACTGAAGCATAGGGAAGTTGTTAAGTGGCTTGCCCAAGGTCTTGCAGGGAGAGGAATGAGCCTACAATAGCCTGGTGGTAGACACCCCCATTTCAGCCAAAGGAGAGTAAGTCTGTCTGAGTACCTTTTGGGGTACTATCTGGTTCTGGTTAAGACGTGTTCTGGCTGTATGCTAGCATCTGGATTCCCAGAATTATGAAATGCTGAAGAGCATATATTTTGGGAGTAGGGTCTTCTGGACGTAGGGGACCCTACCTGGGTGTCCAAGACACATCTGGTTCTGTGTGCCAGAACTCTGGGCATTCCAGAGTATAAATCTGGGTGTCTTTTTTTAAGACACCATCTGGCTTAAAAGAAAAAAAAAAAAGAGCTAGAACTGGGATCCACATCATCTGAGAGATGTGCGGCTTATTACACAGGGAGAGACACAAAGGTCAAGTACCAGCATGGGCCCCTTCTTTTGCCTGGTCCCAAGAATCTGCATTTCCAGAATCATTTTTAGAAATGAAAGAGCATTTATTTCTTATGATCTCCCATAGCTTATTGAAGATAACTACTCCCTTCTCCTAGCCATAGAAAGCCTGCTGGCTTCCAACATTTAAAAATTTTTTTTGTTAATATATATATATATATTTTTTTTTCCTATCACTGTCATCTAATCTCCACAGAAAACTTTTTTTTTCTTATAATAAAGAAATACAGCTAAGCAGAAATAGACACATCAGCTTTGTCTGAAAATTTGTTCTGCACAAATAGTCCATTTCTTCTCTTCTGAGACACATAGCTCCAAGGGAGAGAAATATGTCTAGCCATGACACTATTACTTTTTATGTTATTTCAGATGCTTCCCCAGCCCAGGAGGACCAAGGGTAGATATTTTTTCAGTTTTATTCAACAAGCTTTGACTGAGTGACTTCTTTGTGCTTGGCTCTGGACTAGGCAGGCCCTTGATGACCAAGGTACCATCTTTACCCTATAGGAGAAGAATTAAAAAAAATAGCTTTTTATTTTTCAAAATATATGCAAATATAGTTTTCAATATTCACCCTTGCAAAGTCTTGTGTTCCAAATTTTTTTCTTCCCTTTCCACATTCCCTCTCCCCTAGACAGCAAATAATCCAGGATAGGTTAAACATGTGCAAGTCTTCTAAACATATTTCCACATTTATCAGGCTGTACACGAAAAATAAGAGAAAAAAGTGAGAGAAAAAAAAAAAACCAAGCAAACAACAATAAAAGTAAAAATACTATGTTGTGATCTGCATTTAGTCTCCATAGTCCTCTAAAAAAAAAAAAAATTATAGTCTGTTAAGAATAAATGGAGGAGAGAGCAGAAAAGGATAGAGTATTCTCCAATTCTGAAGGGCTGTTACAAGTAAAGAGTGCCTGGAGATCAAGATCGCCTTCTGACTCTGGTGTGCCATGGGCCCCTTGTTCTTATTAGTCCTTGCATTTCCCACCTGGATCCAAAGCTGTCCCTTTCTGCCTGCTTTTGTTTTGTTTTTTGTTTTTTTGTAAAATATGAAGTACTCGAGGATAGGGATTGTTTATTTTTGTCTTCATAGGTCCTGACACTTAGAGGTGCTTAAATGTTCATTGGATTAGATTCCATTAAATTGGAACTTGATCCTGATCACACCTTGTGGTTTTGGTCTTTTTGGTCTTTTTTCCATCATTTAATCGACAGTTTATTCACTGTTCTCATCAGCTTTGCAATTAAGCTATGTAAAGGCCTAGGCCTTTCATGAATAATAAAGGCTTTTTTGGGGGGAGGGAAAAAATTGTTTTTGCCCTTATTGAATTTTATCTAATACTATATTTATTTACATATACCTCTTGTTTCATTAATTTTAGATTTTCTGACAAGTCAGGTAGGGGCTGGTTTGGAAAGATGGGATCTTTCATAGCACCTCTCAGATAGCCCCCTGATCTCAAGTCTCCATGGAGTAGAGCTATAGGAGGGCAATGGGTGTCAGTAGAGAAAAATAAAACATGATTGTGGATTTAGAGCTTGAAGGGCCCTCAGAGTGAGCCATCTAGTTTACTCCCCTCCCCACCTTTTCATTTTACAGATGCAATTGAGGCTCAAGGATGTTAAAAACCTTGCTTTTGTTTACCGGGATGGTATCAGCAGAAGTTGAACTCAGGTCTTCTGATTCCAGAACTCATGCTTCTTCCACTCTACCATACTACTCACTGGCAAATGGCTTCGGTCAGTCTCTTCACTCCCTGGAGAAAATGGGGAGATTTGGAAGAAATGGTCTCTTAAGAATTAACTTATGCTATCCCGGTTGAATGTGCTGACTTTTGGAAACTGAGGCTGTGGTGGGCACAATGAGAAGCTTCTAAAGTCTGTTCTTGTAGCACAAGTAATAAAAGTAGTGCCCTTTATGTGTAAGTGCTGTCCACTTTCCCAAATACTTCCTGGAATCATGGCATTGCAGCACTGGAAGGACCCTTGGGGGTCATCTTATCTACCATATTACCTCTAAGTTGTTAAGGATCACTTTGAAGACATCTAGGGATATAGAGCTCACCGCCTTATGAAATAATCTGTTCCATTTTGGAACAGTTCTAGTTATTAGGACATACTTACTTATTTTGAGCCAAAATCGGCCTCCCTATTACTTCTACCCACTAGTCCAGGTGTGGTTTGGGGGAGGAAGCAACACAGATTCACTTTATTCTTTTTCAGTTTTAACATTCATTAAGCATCTGTTATGTGTAAGGCACTTCCTGTGAGAAGCAGTACTTAAGTGGATAGAGAATCAGGAAAACCTGAACTTATTTACCCTCTGACACATTGGGGCAAGTCACTTAACCTATTACTACCCCAGACAACTCTAAGGCAGGGCATTCTGTATTTAAATATAATTGGTTTTATTATCCCAAATATCTTATTTTATGCATTAAAAATCTTTATTCCAAGAAGGGTCCCATAGTCTTCACCTGGGAGGTTCATGTTACACAAAAGCTTAAGAACCTATTGCACTAAGATTATGTATTATAAATGCCTGCCAGCATTGGTCAGGGAAATTTCCTCACTAGATCTTACCTATACCAATCAAATCAAAGGTTCAGTTTGAAAAGAAAAAAAGCTAGTCATTGTATTGGAGATGGGTATTGGAGATTTACTAAGAAGAAAATAGATAATGTCTGCCTTGAAGGAGCTTGCTGTTTAGTAATGGGAATGAGCCAGGTACACTAATGAGCAAGATGCAAGGTAAATCGGCTTAAGGAGGAGGAAGAAGCCTGCCCAAAGAATTTAAAAACACGTTTTAAAATAAATAATAAAATTTTATTATTGTTTTTTGGGTTTGTTTTTTTTTCGTCACCAGATTTTCTCCCAGAATCCCTTTCACATCTGCTCTCAGAGGGACACCCCAAATAACAAAGAATGTTTTTAGTGAAAAAGAGGAAAGGGGAGGGGGAAAGAACTAAACTGAACAAATACATTGAAAAAAACCTGCAAATATAGGCCCTGTTCCCCATCTGTAGTCCTCCCAAGCAGTAGGTGTGATTTTCTTTTTTGTCAGATCTCTCCTTTTGGGGCCGCACTTGAAAGCTGATTCAGATGTGAGGTGTTTTATTTTCTCCTGCAGTCACTGGGGAGTGACTGAAGATTTTGCAGCAGGGGTCAGGCTTTAAGGAAGATTACTTGGGAATGGGCTGGAGAGAGAAGGCCTGAACATCATTAGGATCTCCCAGGCAAGATTTTGTTGTTCAGTCGTTTTTCAGGTGCGTCTGACTCTTTGTGACCACATTTGGGGTTTTCTTGGCAGGGACAGTGGCGGGTTTGGCTCATTTTACAGAGGAGGAAACGGAGGCCGGCAGGGTTAGGTAGTGTCTGAGGCCAGATTGGATGAGTCTTCCTGACTCCAGGCCACTTGGCTCCTTCACTGCTCCTAGAGATGGAGAGTCTAAAAAGTGTCAAAATGGGCTCTTAAATGCTTACTAGATTAGATTGCGATCAGCAGGACTGGGCAACTGCTTAGATGTGGAAATGAAAGAGGGAGAAGAGTCAGAAGACTTTTGCTTCCATACAACAGCCCCTTCATTTAGGTGAAAATAGTTTTTCTTATGCCCTGCCCCCTTCCTTCTCTAGGCTATACACGTCCAATTTCTTCAACTGATCCTCTGCAACAATCCTCTCAGCTAGAGAGGGCACCTGAGGCCCGGAAAGGTGGGCTTGGGGTAATAGATTCATAATACTGCCAACAATAGTAATCTACTTGGTCTCCCTGATTCTCATTTCTCCTTTTTTCCCATCTGTTCCCATCTGTTCCCATCTTTAGCTGATAAACTGATATTCCTGGAACATAGATGTGAGACAGTTAACTTTTTTACTCAAGAAGCTTTAGTGATTCCCTATTGCCTCTAGAATGAAATAGAAACATCTTTGTTTGGCATTTAAAGCTCATTATAATATGGCTCCAACCCATCTTTCTACACTTTCCCTCAAACTCTGTGTCCTAGCCAAACTGACTTCATTTGTAGTCCTTATACATGATATTACATTTCCCTCCTCTGTACCTTAGCACAGGCCATCCTCCATAGCATCATAGCCCCATTCATAGCTTAACTCCAGAGTCATCTCTGACAGGAGGCCCTTTCTGAGCCTTCCAGAAGATTGTGCTTCGTTCTAGTCCTACAAGTACTTTTTATTTAGCTTTCGTCTATCTGTATAAGTATTATTCCTTCCAATTAGAAGGTGTGCCCCCTTGTTGACAGGAAATGTTTCCTTTTTTTTTTGATTTTTGCACCTCTTGAACATAGCACAGGGCCTGACACATATCCAGACACTTAATCAGACCTTATTGCATTGGCTATTCTCTCCAGTGATGCAGTTTATAATTCATCCATGTCTGTCCTCCTGTCTGCATCTTCCTCCAAGTTTGCCACAGGGGCTCCAGCTGACATGCTGAAGACTCACTCCATCATCTTTTCCTGACATAAGGAAACCATAGAGATTGCCAAGCTATTACTACTTGTTTGAGCTTGTCCGGGAACAGTTCATCTCATTTGGTTATGCATTTCTTTGATGACATCTTTGCTCTGGTTCTCTTCTGGAGTTGCTTATTTCTTATAGTTTGCTGACCACTTGCTCCCACCTCTTTATTGTCCTCTGTGATACTCATTTTTAATTCTTTGGAGACCATTGTATCTCATGTTTTTCACAAAAAATAGACAAAGCCTATATTGGCCTTAAAAACTGGGTCTTTATTTTGGCAGAAGTTGAGTCATTAAAAGAGTTTGTGTAATTTTGTGAAGGCATTCCAGCCCATTCCTCTTCCTGTTTAACTCTAGCCTCAGTTCACTGTGTTTGTGTGTGCACATATGTATGTTCGTATTATAATACATGCATCACTGATACAGGTGTGGTCAAGGGCCATTGGTTGTGCACCTGCATGACATCCTCTGGGTAACAGACATTCTTTAACCACTTGGTTTTTCTTGTGTGGATAGTCAGGCCAAACTCTTTTGAGAAACCACGGATCCTTTCCAGTAGGCTCTGTAGTATTAGGGGGTTTGACATAATCAACATGATGTTGTTTTCCCATAGAAAATCTGGAGGCCCATCACCCTTAAAGAATCCTTCTTCAACTTAAAGTCCTTACTGAATATCTTCCATCACAGTGGCAAACACCTTGGGAAAGTGCCTTTATTCCATATCTAATGCTTCTGATCAGAAGGCTGCTGAAAAAGATTATCTCGGGGCCATATCTTATAAAGAATCATGCATAATTGTTATGTATGGATGGGAGGGGGTGGTTGTTTGACCTTTGTTATTGAAGAGGACATGAGATCAAGGAGGTGATGCTGTGAACTGGATTTATGGGAGGAAGGTGCAAGGTCACCTGCCTCATTCTCCCCTCCAGAGCCATGTGAGTCCAGTGGAAGATGTAGATCAGGACAACTAGAGGTGGGCCTGGATCAGTGGGAGACCTTGGCCTTTTTAAGAGATCTCAGTCTGATTGAATCAATACCCAATTAGGATTAAGGCTAGGTAAGAGATGAGGCAGAGAATGGCTTCTTTTACCTAATTAAAAAAAGTCAATTTGAGGGAAGACCCTCAGGCTTTCTGGCCTTGTTATGAGGTACCTTGTTGAAAGAGTCTGTAAAGGAGCATTTTCCTCTATCAAATAAAATGTTTTTTTAGAATATCAACAAACAGTAAGCATAATGGGATCTTATATCTTTTGAATTATATGCCTTTGGTCCTGGTGGTCTCTGCTACCCTCTCTGATTGTTATAGCTGTAGTTCACTGTGAAATATCACTTACAAAAGCCTGTCTTTCCCCCCTAATATTCTCATTAAGGATGTCTTTGTAGATTCTCATAAAGATTTAATGTAGATGGGAAACAGATTTCTCTCTCCTTTTTTTTTTTTTTTTCCCCAGTATTAAGGAGATCTGAGATTTTTTTCCCATGCATTTAGCATCTTCTTCAGATATATTGTGAAGCAATTCCTCAGTTCCTCACAATTGAGTCTCCTCCAGCATGAATTGCCTCTATGTATATTTGCTGCTTTTTTTCGCTTTGTTCTCTTTAGTGCTATTTATATTTCCTCTATAAGCACATCTGGGATTATTGTGTTAGAATCCAAGTGTGATAGATCCATTGTTCTTGTTGGAGAAGACAGTTTATCATAAAAATAAAAAGACATTTATTTATCTTTTCCATTTTTCTTCTGTTGATTTATTTCCATTTTTTATCCTTATGAAGCATCTCTTCTGGACTGACTCCCCAAACTTGACTAGCAGGCTAGGTCCTCACAGAATGACTGACCACTTCTCCTCTCAGGGTTCTTTGAATAACCCCATGGGACCAGAGTTTCTTTTATTCAAGAGCCCCCGCCAACTGCTCCCCAATACTGATCAGCTAGTTGATATCAATTAGCTTTTACAAAGGGATATTTACTGATGAGATATATCAAGAATACAAGCACACTGGCATCCACTTTTCTCTCTGTGTCTTTGTCTCTTTTTCACACACACACACAGCACGTGGGTCATGGGGAAATGACCTCAAATTTGGAGCACAAAAGTTACTGAGAAACCCAGGGAGGGTCCCTAGGGGCTGAGTAGGCCCTGGGAATCCTTCCCTCCCTTTTGGGGATCCCCACCATCTTTGCTTTGGGCCATTGTTTCCAGGAGGTGGGTGTCTCTGCTCCCCGACTGTGCTCATGGCTGACCTAATCCTTCCCTGCTGCATTTGGCTCCGGTGGTCTCTCCTACCACCTCTGATTGCCGGTGGAACTCACGGTTCTTCTAGCATTTCAGAACTCACAACCCAGGCCCTTCCTTTTTTGGTACTCATTGATCTGAGATGTATTCGGAACACATGGTGTCTGGGGGTGGGGGGGGTACGCTGCCCTTCCCCCACGTGTGGCAGCTCTCAGAAATTCTTGTCACCGGGAAGCTGCCAAGGAAGAAAGTGAGAGATCTTCCGCCTGAGCCTTCTGTCGGCCAGTCAGAGTGCCAGGGTACTGCTAGTCACTCACAGCCAGTAGTAGGCTCCCCAAGCCTCCATGTGCTGGATGGAAGCCAGGGAGAAGAGACTGCAACTGTTCCATATAACCTATGAGGAGGGGCAGGGCCATGGACTCTTTGCAGTGGGCCCTCATTGACTACTCTTGTGTTATATTTGAATCCCCGTGGGATAGATTTGCTTAGTTGGGTCTGTCACTGAGCATCTTTGAAAGTGGTTTTTAAATTTCCACTGCTGCCCTCTGAGTTTCCTCATCATGAGGCCTTTCCTAGTTCTCTCAGTTGCTAGTGTCTGCCTCCTTCCAAACTGCTTCACAGATATCTTATTTATATGTAAATATTTGCAATCTTGTCTGCTTTGGTAGAAGGTAAACTCCTCAAGGGTAGGGACTGTTTTGTCTTTATGTTTGAAAAATGTGATTGATAGACTATGCTTCTCCATAAGATTTTACAATGGGGATCTTGGATATAATTGATTTAGGAAAAGCAGACTGTAAATTTGGACCAGCACCTTTTCATCTTAGTAAGTTGCCTGTGATATGGCTAAGTTAAGTGCTTTGTCCAAGATTATGTGGCTAATACGTGTCAGAACGAGAGTTGATCCCAAATCTACCGGGTTCTGAGACTGGTTCTTCACTATGCTGTGTTGGCTCTTCAAAATTTTACAAGTAAGTATTTTCTATACTGGTGTTTCCATTGGCTTCTCTGTCGCTCAGATTTTCAAGTATTAGCTGGTTACTTTGTGTTTTAGGTTCATGGGATTTGTTATATAAATTATTTTACATTGGTTAACCTATGAAAACTATATTAATTATTGTCAATGTCTTTTTTACTGTCCATTGCCCATTTTTCATTATCAGAAATTTGTTTGAATAGGTCAGACTGACTTGCTTCAATTGCATGTGACATCATTTTTTCATTTTACTTCTTCGAGTTTTGTGCCCTTTTTGATCTTTCCTCGAACAAGTTATTTGTCTGATTGTCCACTGATTCAGGAATGACTTCCATATCAGTAATAAATCTTTTCCTGTCCGTTTAAATATAATAAAATGTCAGTTTTAATAATGTTATTTGGTGCACAAGTCTTTGACTTCTTTTATTTCTTATTCTTGATTCATGTTTTTAATGTCCATTCCTGTTTAGGTACTCAAAAAATGCTTGTTGAATTGTGCTGGATGAAGCTCTAGTCAATGGGAGCATTTGTTAGCTACTTAGCTAGTTTCCAGTTGAATTCAAATTGAAATCAAAACCTGGGTTGGGACCCAATCTATGTTAATTGCCTCAATTCCCTAGGTTCCTTGGTAGTGCAGATGTTGCTTTGGGGTGCTCAGAAGAACTTAAGCAAGGCTTTCTCTACCTTCATTCATCCTAATAGGAAAATGATCAATCTATGACAGGTACTGAGTTCTATTTTTCTTATTTTGCACTTCCTCAAGCTTACCTCCCAATTCCTATAGGTAGCTGGGATAAAGAAAGTTAAAACTAGAATTAGAATCTTATCTTGTCTCTAAGAAAGACTCTTATTGTGTGGCCTTGAGAAAGTCACTTCATCTTATTTTATCCATAAAATGGGAATAATAACACTTAGACTGCCTTTCTTCCCAGATTGCTGTGGGAAAAAAAGCATATTGTAATCTTTAAAATACTTAATGACTGAACCCAAAAGAGAGACTTTAATGAGAGTGGGCACTTGTGGTTGATGGGTCATTGTAGGGGGAAGGGAAATTGGGAGCATGTCAATGAAGGGCCAGCAGGGTCAGAACATCAAAGGGAAAGGTAGAATAAGATCAAGGAAATTCAGGGGCATAGGAGCAGGCATCCTTAGTAAAGTGGACTGGATATGGTGGAGTGATTGAGGTAGTGCCCTTTGGAATGTATGGAAGGTGGGGAGCCAGAGAGCAGGACAGTTCACCAGGGGAATGGTTGATTGATGATGATCTTCCTAGAGTTGTCTTTAAAGGTCCTGCCTAGTCATTTTATTCCCTGGAATGTTCTTCCCTTCTTCTCCTCCCCTTTAATAGTGTTTTTTTTTTTTTTTTCCCTAATTACACGTGAAGATAGTTTTCCACATTCATTTTTGTAAGATTTTTAATTCTGAATTTTTTTCTCCTTTCTTTCCTCCCATTTGCCCCCATCCCAAGATGTCAAGCAATCTGATATAGAGTAAACATGTACAATCATATTAAACATATTTCCACATTATTTATGTTGTGAAGGAAGAATCAGAACCAAAGGGAAAAATTGTGAGAGAAAAAACAAAAAAAAGTGAAAAAACTATGCTTATATTTATATTCAGACTTCATAGTTCTTTGGATATGAATAGGATTTTCAATCAAGGATCCTCTGGAATTGTTTTGGATCATTGTATTGTGGAGAAAAGCTAAGTCTATCAAAGTTGGTCATCGCACAATGTTGCTGTTACTTTACTGTGTCCAATGTTCTCCTGCTTCTGCTCACTTCACTTAGCATCAGTTCATGTGAATCTTTCTAGGCTTTTTTGAAATCCATCTTAGAGCACAATTGCACATTAGTATCCCATTCATACACCATACACATTTGTTCAGTCATTCCCCAAATGATGGGCATCCCCTCAATTCCCAATTCTTGGCCACTACTAAAAGATGCTTTTGCCTTCTCATCACCGCTTTCTGGCTTCCTTGGTTTTCTTTAAGTTCCAGCCAAAATTTTCTTTCTATAGGAAACCTTTCCCTTCCATGCTAGTGCCTTTCCTCTAATAATGGTTCCCAGATTTTCCTTCATATGTCTTATTTGTACATAATTGTTTGTAGGTTGTCTCTCCATTAGACTGGGAGCTCCTTGGGAGCATCTTTTACTCTTTTTTTGTTTTCTCCCATACTTAGGATGGTACTGGTACATAGTATGTGCAGAATAATGTCTGTTTGTTAACATGTCCAGGACTTCTTGTATTTCAAACCTTTTTAATGTCTGGTTTCTTTTGGCGCTCACAGTGAGCTTTTGAATCAGGCCCATTACTCTCTGCATCTTGTTGATGGAAAGGCTGAGGCAGAGAGGGGGCAGCTGGTAGCTCAGGGGAGAGGGCTGGGCCTGGACACCGAAGTGCTGAGTTCAGATTTGGCTTCAGACACTTAGTCGACCTCTCTCTGTTTCAGTTTCCCTCACGTGTAAGGGATGCGTTGGTCCTGGGTCCCACCACTGGTCTGCATATGGATGAGTTCTGACCTCAGAGTATGTGTCTCTGGGATAATGGGAGGACTCGGGATAATGGTACAAGTTAGCATCATTCCCTCACACCAGCATCTATCTTGGGACCCATTCCTAGTCAGATGAGCTTAGCACAGTGCCTGGAACATAGTTGGCGCTCTATAAATGCTTATTCTCTTCCCCCTTCTCATCTTGTACCAGTTCTGGATTGGAGGGAGGGAGGGAGGGCTTTTAGGGAAGCTCAAGGGGAAGAGGGAAGAAGAGATCTTTTTCCAGGAAGGGCTCTTCATCTTGGCTGCTCCTTGGTGGCTTTCCCCCAAGCTGGAGATGAGTTCCAGGAGGCTCCTCCTGCCACTTTTGTGGAAAGCCAAGGAGAAGACTGTGAGTGACTTTTTGGAGCTGGGGTGGTGGAGGAGGGCAGAGGATTTAAAACTGGCATTGCCCTCTGCCTGTGGCCACTCGGGAGGCTCCATCTATGAGGGTGGGACCCCTAGCAGCCAGGCCAGGAGCCATTGTGCCTGAGGTTGGCGCTGCCCCTCCCCCCCCTCCCGCTGGCTTGGTGGGACCTGCCTCACCCATGGCCTCTTGTTCCGAGCCCTCCCCTGCCCCCCATGCTGCCCTCTCACCATTTCCCTTCCTTGGTTTCACAGTCTGCCCACACTCCTCACAGGCAAAGCCCATTGCAAATTGCCTGCTTTAAGGAGCTGGCAGCTTTTGCCCCTGAATTGGGGACCTGTAAGTGTTACTTAGAACACACTGGAGTTGGGGAGGCTTCTGCGAGGTTGAGATGATAATTGTGTTATTTAAAGCCAGCCTGGAGCCGGCAGCCTGACGTGGCCCTGGGGGGGGCCTCTGCCCCCCAACGGGAGAGGGGTGAAGGGGGATGGTTCTTGTCTGCCTGGTGCGTGGGACTGCGCTGCCCTCCTCCTGCGGGGCACACCTGGCCAGGAGAAGCCCAGAAGTGGGCTGGCCCGGCTCAGGGGAGGCAGACCCTTCTGGTTATGTGCCTCCGGGCTGCCCGCCTCACTTACCCCCCCACGGGGGCAGGAATGCCCTGTAAACGTTGTTGTTAATGA
Source organism: Sarcophilus harrisii (assembly GCF_902635505.1). NCBI lineage: Eukaryota > Metazoa > Chordata > Mammalia > Dasyuromorphia > Dasyuridae > Sarcophilus > Sarcophilus harrisii. The sequence continues at coordinate 96,410,651 of NC_045429.1, forward strand.
GGGGGCCACCCTGAGGCCTCCTTCAGCTCAAGCCCCGTGCTGGATGGACGCAGGGCTCCTGAGGAGGTGCTGGGTGGCTCCCTCCTGGCTCTGTGGGTCTGGGCATTCCTGTCGTCCGGACAGTGCCCCCTGGGCCCGGGGGGGAGGTCAGGGTAGCGAGGGGACCGCAGAACAGGGCCAGCTAGCTGGTTGTCCACGGCCAGGAAGGCTTCCTGTGAGGGTAATGCCTCCGTGTATGATGTTCCTTCCGGGGATGCTGGGCCCATGGACAGTCACTGTCTCTGAGAACATGAATCTGGGAGTTCATCTTTGTGCATTTTTCTTTCTCATGGCAAATTCTCCATGCCTCGGTGGACAGTGACATGACTTGCTGTGGCCCCCCCCAAAATATCACCTCCACCCCAAGTTCCTAGTAATGACCTTTGATCTTATCTGCACTTAGGCTGGTTTTTGGACCATAGACAGGGCTCCTCCGGGCCAATCTTGGTACCTTTTCCAGGGGACCTTGTTGACATAGCTGGAAATCCCTCTCTGGCTTGTTGGTGCATGAGAAGAGGATTGGTGCAGAGAATCCCTTAGAAAAATTAGTGCTTACTTTACATTTCTATAGCTCCTGATTTTCTTTTAAAAATTATTATATTTTGTTTTTAACTTCATTTTTGTTTCCCTATGTATATTCCTTATTCTACCCAGATAACCATCCCATTAATAAGAAGGGGAAAGCAGTTTACAACTTTTATCAACAAAGCAATTAAATACGACATTATATACAATATTCCACTCTCAGAGTTCCCCACTTTTAGAAAAAAGGGAGGAAAATACACTTGTCTCTTTTTATACTCTGAAAACCGCCTGTCCATACCTCTTGACCATTTGTATCAGTTGAGGTAGGGTGACTAATTTTTTCACATTTGATTGAGGTTTTTGAAATGAGAACTTTATCAGCGAAACTTGCTAGAATGATTTCTCTGCTCTTCTTCCCTCTCATTTTAGCTGCATGGTTTTGTTTGGACAGAACCTTTTCATTTTTTATGTAATTAAAGTTGTTCATTTTACTTTCTGTGCATGTCTCATTCATATCTCTTGTTTGGTCAGGAGTTCTTCACCGTCCGTAGATCCGACGGGTTGGTTTTTTCGTGCTTTCCCACTTTGCTTGTGACGTTGCCCTCCATGTCTAAGTCATGTTCTCGTTGTGAGCTCGCAGTAGCGTGCGGTGTGAGATGTTGGTCTAAACCTGGTTTCTGCCAAACTTCTTTGCAGTTGTTTTTGTCAAGTAGTGAGTCCTTGACCCTGGTGGCTGGGGTCTTGGATTGACCCCAAACTGGGTTCCTGCATTCATTTTCTTCTACGCCACGATTTTTCGTTAGGGCCGGGCTGGTCCGCTATAGTTGCACATGATTCACAGTTCTCATGCCCCTCCCCTCTGGTCCTCACGGCCCCTCTGTGGGAGAGGGAGGGCTGATTGCAGCCTTCCTTTCCCAGAGGTGCGGCTGGCGTATCCGGGGGGCTGGTGGCGACCGGAGCGAGGGCCAGAGCCAGCGGCCTTCACTGTCCCTAGCCACCAGAGGGCCCGAGGCTGACGGGGACCGCAGCCGGGCAAACTGCTGCCTGTTAGTATTGCTAGTCTCCCATCCCTTCTTCTCTTAAAAAAAAGCTTCATTAATGCCTTGGTTTCATGTCCCCATAATTTTTCAGTGTACTTTCTCCCCTCTCAGCCTCTCCGGCCCCTGCCCTGCCGTGTATGAGAGAGAAACAGTAAGGCAGAAGCACCGTGACGGAGCACCCTCCATCCCAGGCCCGTAGTTCCCCGCTCTGCCAGCAATGCAATCCCTCAGCCCTTCTCAGGGCCATGGTCAGGCTCCCCAGTCACAGGCGCCCGGCCTCAGTTGCCTGGGGCCGCAGGCATGGCAGGCTCTTCCTTTTCCCATAACTTTATCCATCACAGCACTCATACAGCATCCGGTACCCCGCCTCCCCAGGGTCTTTGGCCATTCCTCAGGGAGCCGGGGCGGGGGGCACCTTGTTTCTACCCCTTTGCTCCGAGGAAGAGTCCGGGGACTAATATTTTGGTATCTCTGGGGCCCTCCTCCTTGTCTTTGGTCCCTTTAGGGGCAAGTTCCGAGCTCTAGCTTGAGGCCATTGCTTTGCCCGGGAGGCTGGGCTGCTTGTCAGGGCTCCGGCTCCTCCTCGGACAGTTTCGGGGGGATGGCGAATGTCAGCACGCAGGGCCCCGGGAGTGTGCTTGTTATGGAGGCTGCTCCTGTCTGGGATTGCAGGATGGCAGCCCCCCTCCCCCTCTGTGCAGAGCAGCCTTGGGCGGCACTCACCTGCTAACGAAGGGGCTAGGCCGGGGGTCTCACAGGCCTCCCCCTCTGCAGGCTCCGGACCTAGCCTAACCTGTGCGTGTAGGTGGGTGTGTGTGTCTCCTCTTTGCCTTTTTTCCTCATGTTCTCGGCCTGTCACCCCTTTCCGTGCAGCACCTTGGGTCTCCTGCTCCGAGCAGGCCTGGCTGCCTTGCCTCTGTCCTCCTGACCCTTCCAGGAAATGCCACCCTGGGGGCAGCTGGGGGTGCAGTGGGCAGGGCCCCAGCCCTGAGGTGGGGGTGGGGGGGGAGGGCCTGGGGTCTCACTGGCCTCAAACACTTAAAGCGCCCTGACTGTGTGACCCGGGACAAATCACTTACCCCAACTGCCTCAGGGGGAAATACATAAATAACAGTGTGGCCCAAGCACACAGCCGGGCGCCTCATGGAGTCCTCATAGAACAAGGTGAGGGCAAGGTGCCTGTTCTAAGGGCGTGCACCCACTGCACAGGAACGCCTCGGCACGGACCCGCAGCGCTGTAGGAAAGGAAGGAGGAACCAGCAAAGCCTCCGTGACGTTCGGGCTGGGAGGGGGGTCCTGCTGAAGGCTGGGGACACACGCTCCGCCCCAGGGACAGCACACTCGCCCGCGCACCCAGAGCTGGGAGAGGAGGCCTCAGGGGGTGGGTTTGGAGGAAGAAGCCCGCCTTTTCCTCGATGCCCTTGTCCCCTGGGCACAAGTCGCTTCTTTGGGATCGCTCAGGTCCCTGGCAGCCCCTGTCCTAGCACAGCGGCCAAGGCCCTGACCCCTCTCGTGTAGCCCCCGACCCCAGGGCGACTCCCGGTGCTGCTCGGTGAGGGGGCACCCGTGGGTCCTGGTGCTGCTCAGTGGGTCTGGGTCGGGGGTGTTTCCCTCACGGGGCAGGCAAAGCTCCTGCCTTCCACTGTTGTGAGGTCTGCTCGGGTTGTGAGTGTGCTGGAGACCAGGGGTCCTCCCTGGCTCTGGGCCCCCTGCCAGCCGGGTGATGCAAAGGGCTTTCTCATTACCAAGCAAAGCGGAATGGTTCCCCCCACTTACTAAGCCCCATGCTGCCCCCAGAGAGAGCTCTCCCCCGGGGGGGGCGGGATCTCCGCCTCCTCCTGCCTGCCCCCTATCTTCATCCCCCCCAGCTCAGAGGGGGTAAGGGGGAGCTGGGATCTGCGGCGGCTGGGGTGGCACAGATCTTGGCAGGTTCCACAGTGTGAGTTGATTTGGGCCAGAGCCAGCTCAGCGGCTGAAGGGCATCCTGGCAGGCCAGGGCTTTGTGCCTGCCCCAGTGCCCATCCTGTGCCCCTCGGGCACACCTCTTCTACCTGAAGCTCCTTTTGAGCGCTGTGTCTGTGACCCCTTGTGTCCCCACTTGCGTGTGAGAGCCCTTCCCCTGCAGTGCCAGCACTGGGATGGAGGTGGGCATGGAGGGGTGGGGGAGGAGTTCACCTTCTCTCCCCCTCCCTCCTCCGGGCTCCCCTCGACTCCAAGGAGGGCTCTGGGCACCGGGCCGGCTGCCGCTCTTCTGCCGCTGGCTGAATCATTTCTATATTTGGCCAGTGGGCCACGTGGGTGGGGAACCACTGCGGCTGCCCTCCTGACAGCTGGGGGGAGGGGCTGGGGGTGGGGGAAGCGGGCTGCAAGAGAGCCTCCGGCTTCAGCATGGCTGGATGCGAGCGCTCAGGGGCAGGGGCAGGCCCTGACCTCTTCCTGCCTTCCCTGCCTCCCTTTCTGCAGCTCTGAATCTCTGCCTCCCTTTGTCTCCCCGCCTTGGTGGCTCCCAGATGTTCCTCCTGGCAGCGCATCCTTACATCTCCTCCTTCTCCCACAGACCTGGTCCAATCTGGTGCACTCTGCTTTGGAGATGATGGGCGTCCCCAGGCCCGGCTGGACTTCGGCCAGCCCCCAGCGCCTGGTGTGAGAGGAAGCCTCCTTTCCAGCCCTGGCAGCACCATGGCCCTGTTCAGCTGCTGCCCACTGGCCTGGGCAACCAGAGGGCCCAGCTTCTGCCCTGCGAAGTCCTCCCAGGCAGTTTGGCAGCGCCCTTCAGAGGCCTCCTGGGCACTGTGCTCCACACTGGGCGAGAGCCGCTGATGGCCTCAGTATGGGAGAGCCCCGTGCCCACATACCCACCCGCCTGGCACTGCCCACTCTAAGGCCTGTGAACTCGGTCGACCTGGAGGTGCCGACCCCATGAACCGTTCCCCCTCCTAGGGATCCCTGACCCCCCCACCATGTGTGAAGTAATGCCCACCATCAATGAGGGGGACCCCCTGGGGCCCCCCCACGGTGCCGAGGCCGATGCCAACTTTGAGCAGCTGATGGTGAACATGTTGGACGAGCGGGAGAAGTTGCTGGAATCCCTGCGAGAGAGCCAGGAGACCCTGGTGGCCACCCAGAGCCGGCTTCAGGACGCGCTGCACGAGCGGGACCAGCTTCAGCGCCACCTGAACTCCGCCCTCCCCCAGGTAGGCCTGGCCTCCCCCCCAGGCGGTGCTGAGGCCAATGGGAGGAGGCGCCCCTTCTCCCCCTGCCCACTCAGGCAGACGTACCCCCTGCCCCCCTTGGGCCCTTTTCCGCTTCCCTTCCAAGCCTCGTGAGCCAGTCTGGCCCGTCGGGGCCCGGGACACTGGGAGCTGCGGCCTCCCCAGCCCGTCTCACCCTCGGGGAGGGTCCTGGCGCGGGACCCTGGCCGCAGGGAGCCGAGCCCGCCAGCAGGTGGCACCCCAGGATGGGAAGAAATTGGCCAGTTTGCCCAGTGGCCCGTGACTCGCCACACTGGTTGGGTGGGGGGACCCTTGTTGTCCGTGGATCCTCATGGGGGTGGTGTGGGGAAAGGGGGGCACTTGTGACCCAAACCACCCCATCCTGTGTGCCCCTCTGGTGTGCTGGGGGCCCTCTGGGGCCCTTCCCTCCCCTCCCCACACTCCCCCCTCCCCAAGCTTTCCGGCTCACAAAGAAACCCCCGGCTGGGAAGAAAGCTAATGCATTTGGGGAGGGAAAGTTCTGGGGCCTTTTTTTATGATAGAAAAGGTGACATCTGACATTTTAAAAGGTGGTGGGGAATTCCCCCAGAACATCCAACGTGAGTCTCCCATGGGTCCCAGCCTAGTCTCTCAGCCAGGGCGTGTGGGGTGTGGGGGCTGCTAACCCCCCCCCCCATGGGCTGTGGCCCTGCTGGCAGTCAGGAGCGGGAAGTGTTGCCCTGGGTGGGTACTCCATGCACGGGATGGGAAACTCGAAGCCAGGCCGGTGCCGCCCCCTCCCTTTGGGGCACAGGAGTGCCTGGTAGGGGACACTGTTGGCCCGGCTCACCCTGGCTTCGTTTCGTTCAGTTAGCACTATTCGGGAGTTCGGAGACGACTCAGACCTCTGTGCTCATGGGACTAAGGGCCTAGCAGGCAGATAATTAATAAAGGGTGACCTTCCCCATTCTCCGCTAAATCAGAGCTGGTATTTGTGGAGCTTTTGAAGGTTTGCAAAGCGCTTTACAAATATCTCATTTTTTCTCTGTGACAACCCTGAGAGGGGGACGCTGCGGTTACCCCCATTTTATAGGTGAGGAAACTGAGGCACAGAGAGGTTACATGGTTTGCCCAGGCTCACACAGCTCATAGTCATTTAATGCAGGATTTGAACTTGGGTCTTCAGGACTCCAAGCCTATGTGACTGGGCCACAGTACCCCCGTCTGTCTCTGCTATAGAACAGTCCATGATGAGTGAATCCAAGAAGTACTCGAGAGTTTTGTGAGGTCTGAGGGAGAAAAGGCCGTCACTGGCAGGAGAAGTTCTGATGACAGTTGAACTGGCCTTTAAAGGTAGTAGAGGAATTTAACAGAACAGTACCAACCGCTGGAATTTATGTGGCGCTTTAAGACTTTCAGGATGCGTTCTCTGCCTCAGACCGGAGAGCTCGATTGCAGAGGGGAAGAGAACATGGAGCCCGACCCGTGGTCAGGCAGAGCGCCTTTGGCTGGAGCTCTCGCCCTGTCAGTTATGAGACCAGCATTACCCTTGCTGCCCTCCAGGAGAGTGTTTTATTTCTCTCTCTTTCTTTTCTTTCTTTCTTTTCTTTTCTTTCTTTTCTTTCTTTCTTTCTTTCTTTTCTTTCTTTCTTTCTTTCTTTCTTTCTTTCTTTCTTTCTTTCTTTCTTTCTTTCTTTCTTTCTTTCTTTCTTTCTTTTTTCTTTCTTTCTTTCTTTCTTTCTTTCTTTCTTTCTTTCTTTTCTTTCTTCCTTTCTTCCTTTCTTCCTTTCTTCCTTTCTTCCTTTCTTCCTTTCTTCCTTTCTTCCTTTCTTCCTTTCTTCCTTTCTTCCTTTCTTCCTTTCTTCCTTTCTTCCTTTCTTCCTTTCTTCCTTTCTTCCTTTCTTCCTTCCTTTCTTCCTTTCTTCCTTTCTTCCTTCCTTTCTTCCTTCCTTCCTTCCTTCCTTCCTTCCTTCCTTCCTTCCTTCCTTCCTTCCTTCCTTCCTTCCTTCCTTCCTTCCTTTCTTTCCTTTTCTTTTCTTTTTCTTAACAAAATATTATTACTATCTTTTTATATCACCTGAATTTCCCAAAATATCCCTTTCTCCCTCCTCCTAGAGATCAGTTGTATAAAATGAAGAATAAAAAAGGTAGGAAAAACTCCTGTTAAACAAAAACTAATCAACAGATAGAAGAAGCCTGGTGATATATGTAGTGTTCTGTTCTCTCCTTCTGCAGAGAGGTGAGGGCGATACAAAAGGGCATTGTTTTTATGGGGCGGGGGAGGCAAAGGAACAGAGACCTAGACTAGAGGCAACATGATATAGGGGAGATCTCACGGAGTCCTCCACAGAGTCATGGAGCGTGGGTTCAAATCCCAGCTCAGTGGTCACTGTTGGTGAAGTCTGGACAAGTCACTTAAATTCTGAGTTTGCGTCTCCGGTAAAGGAGGCAGTTGGATTAGACGGCCTCCAAGTTCTTCCCAGCTCTGAGTCTGTGATCTGATGACCTGCCGGGCTTTGGGGGGAGGGAGGCTTGGCCCTGAGATGTCAGCCTCAGTGGTCATTGTCCAGGCTCCGTGAAGCCAGAGCAGTTCAGGTTGTGGGGAGTCGTGCAGGAGCTCACACCTCATGTGGAACTCAGTAGGAAGCCGATGCTCCAGCCCCAGACACCTCTGGGACCTGCACCAGTTGGTTCTGTGCTCTCTTAGCTTTCTTCTCTTTTCTGTGGCTCCTGCTGTTTGGAATGGGAGCAAGTCTCCATTGTACAGTTGGGGAAACTGAGGTTTGGCCACGCAGTATTGTACGAGATTGGAGGGAGAGGACTCAATGGCTTTTATCCACATGATCCCCCGGGCCAGACTCTCATGAGGAGGGTGAGACTGCCTCCTGAGTGAGTCATTGGAGCTCCCCGAGCCTGTTTCCTTATTTGTAGCTTGTGTGATACTCTGTGAGGACCCTCCTGTTGTCCTCTGGGAAGACTTGGGCTCTGTGCCTTCTGGGAGCAGCTCACTCTCTGGCTGGGGAATGGCCGATGGAGAGTGGGTGCTTGGGGGCAGGGGTGGACAGTGGTGGCCATTCTGGAAGGGTCAGACAGCCTGTCCCCTGCCATGGAGGGTGCAGACCCCCCTTGGGGGCCGGGTTCCTAGGCTTATGGATGTCTTGGGGGTTTTAGGAGTTTGCCACATTAACCCGGGAGTTGAGCGTGTGTCGGGAGCAGCTTCTGGAGCGGGAGGAGGAGATCTCAGAGCTGAAAGCTGAGCGGAATAACACTAGGGTAAGTGGGAAGGACTGGATGAAGGACCCAAGCCCTTGGCCATATCGGGAGTGGAGGTGGGCCCCATGCCAGTCCTGGACAGCCCCTACCAGCAGACTAAGGACCCTTCCTCCCCCTCTTTGCTTTCCAGCTGCTGCTGGAACATCTGGAGTGCCTTGTGTCCCGTCATGAGCGATCCCTTCGGATGACAGTAGTGAAGCGTCAGGCTCAGTCCCCCTCTGGCGTCTCCAGTGAGGTGGAAGTGCTCAAGGCCCTGAAGTCTCTGTTCGAGCATCACAAGGCGCTGGATGAGAAGGTGAATGGAGCTGGGCCGGTGCCAGGTTTCTCACCCAGTGGGGCGCCGTGTGGGGCTCGGTGGTCCCCCCCGGTGCTTCCCTTGACTCAGTGAACCTCGTCCGAGCGCCCTCTGTGCTGCCTTTGGGTTCAGAGTGGAAATCTGCCTGTTGTTCTCCTAGGCCGGCACCCTCCCGTGCCGGCTCTGCCCAGTGTCAGACCGTTGGCGTGACCTCCTCCCTTTCCCCTCTCCCCGGCCTCAGACTAGTCAGACCCCTCCCTGCAGAGTGAGGAGGGCAGCAAGCTGACTTTTCCTCCCCACTCTGACCCGGCCAGGTTCGGGAGAGGCTCCGGGCAGCGCTGGAGCGTGTGAGCACCTTGGAGGAGCAGCTGGCAGGGGCTCACCAGCAGGTAAGCTGTCCCCATCTTCTCTTTCCCCCTTTGATTGGCAGTGTCCTCCCATGAGCCTGGAGTGTGGGGGCTGCCTCGTTCCTCCAGTGTTCCCCATTGCTTATTTAGGCACCAGTGGTCTTTGGGTGGGATGTCTCCTCTGTGGGAAAGTGGACGTTCTCATCACCAAAGCAGCCCCTTTTATGTATGTCCCCTTCACTGGTGAGCCTTTCCCCACAGGTGTCTGTTCTACAGCAGGGAGCAGGGCCCCGGGATGGGGCTTCAGAAGATGGGGCCCTGGAGTTGGGACCAAGACTGTTGTGGAAGGTGGGTCTTTGGGAGACTGGCAGGGGGAGGGGCTTCTTCCCTCCTCTCCCTCACAGGGGCCGAACGGCCCTTCATGCCACCGTTTAATTCATCCCCAGTTCCCACAGTGGGAGATGGGGTCAGCCTGACTGCATTTGAGGCACTCCCCTTTACTGTGGACATCTCTCCGTGTCTTTTCCCCCTTCCCGCTTCCTTTGTCCTGATTACTTTGCCTGGCACAAAGCTGGGCACAGAACATGGACCTAATAGAGACCTGGTGAATTGAATTAATTGCGTGTTGAGTTGGGTCCTTGCCCTCTTATTTCCTTGCGATGGCAGGGCCTTCACTTCTGGGTCTTTGTTGCCTCTTCCGAGGGCCCGCTTTCCCCCATGGCTGGCCCCTTGCTGAGACTTGGGCTCTGCTCTGGAAGCAGCTGCCTCCCGGGAGGCCAGCTCCCCAAGGGCCGGGCGCCGTCACCCAGAGTGGGCTCCTGAAGGAGGGGCTTCGCTGGAAGGATCCAGGGAGGCGGGAGGCGGGGTTCCTTGGGGCAGGGAGAGGGGGTGCCTCGAGGGAGGGACCCCCAGAGACTGACCAAGGACCCATGCTCCTGGAGGATGAAGCAGGCCGGACGGGAGAGCTGCAGGAGCGCCTGGACAAGCAGACCTTTGAGCTGAATCAGGCCCGGGAGCGCCTGGTCGCCCTGGCTGGCACGGTGGCCGAGCTCGAGGAGGATCTGAGCACTGCCCGCAGGGACCTCATCAAGTCGGAGGAGCTGAGCAGCAGACACCAGCGGGACCTCCGAGAGGTGAGAGCTGGGTCGCGCTTGCCCTGGGGGGCCTCGGGGGGACCAGGGCCTGGGGAAGGGGGTGGGCCACCTGGTCCGAGGGAGGCCTCGGCATGCCTCTGTCTGTGGCCAGGCTTTGGCGCAGAAGGATGACATGGAGGAGAGAATCACCACGCTGGAGAAGCGCTACCTGGCAGCCCAGCGGGAAGCTACGTCCATCCATGACCTCAATGACAAGCTGGAGAATGAACTGGCCAACAAGGAGTCCCTGCATCGCCAGGTGTGTGCCGGGGTGGCGGCTGTGGGACGTGGGGCCTGTGGGATGTGGGGCCTCCTGTCCTGAGCTGGGTCTGTGTGGTGCTAGCAGGACTCGGCTACTGCCGGACTCCCCGGGCTTGGGTCGCCTTGCTCGGCCTCTCCTTCCACCTGCTTCTGCCTCCTTAAAACCCTGTGACCAGACGTCCTGCTGTGCTTCATCCTTACGAAGCTCAGAGGGTCCATGTCCCTTAAGGCCCGCCCTGCCCTCCGTTCACTCCCTTCCGCCATTCTAGGCCTGGGCCACAGCTGTGGGGGGTTTGTTTGTATGCAGGAAACACACCCAGGGTAGAAGTCTGGGCCTCCCTGCTCCCCCCAGCTCCGCCTGAGGGCTCTGTCTCCTTTGCTGGGAGAAGGGCCCTGCCTTTGTCTGTCTCCCAGGCTCCTTCCAAAGCGAATCTGGGAACAGCTGGTGATGGTCCCTATGCTCTGGGAAGGGCTGTGAGGTGGTGCCAGGGCCTCTGACCCCACCTCAGACACTTCCTGGGGGGGGGTTTGAAGGAACACTGCCCCTGTCTGCCTCAGTCTCTGCATCTGTAAAAAGAACTGGAAAAGGGGGTGGCCAACCCCGCCTGTGTCTCTGCTGGGAAAGCTCCAAATGGGGTCACAGGGAGTTAGATGGCAACTCCCCCAGCTGCCCCACCATGGGTTAGCGAGGGCTGGGGCAGAGGGCGGGGGCTGCGCCCACCTGTTAGTAGTTACTCAGCCCTGCACCCAGACTCGGCCAGAGCTGTGCCGCTTGGCCCCAAAGTGGGGGGCGGGTGCGAGTGTGAGGGGGGTCTGGGAGCTGCTGCGCTCCACAGCATGGCCCTGGCGCCCCCGGCCCCCCACAAGCCCAGGGAGAGCATGGTCCGGCTGCCACAGCCCTTGTTGCACTCGGCCTCTCTGCAGTGTGAGGAGAAGGCCCGGCACCTGCAGGAGCTCCTGGAGCTGGCGGAGCAGAAGCTGCAGCAGACCATGCGCAAGGCCGAGACGCTGCCTGAGGTGGAGGCTGAACTGGCCCAGAGGATTGCCGCCCTCACCAAGGCAAGTGCCCCCAGGGCCGGGCCTGGCCTGTGCCCCTTCCTGCTGCTGCCTCCCCCTCTCCTGTGGAGCCGGGCAGATGGCAGAAAGCGGGGTGTGTGGAGAGGGCCCCACCCAGGAGGCGGGAGCCCTGGCAAACGGCTTCTCGGCTGGTCCTGCCAGCCATCTGTGGGTTGGAGAGGCTTGTTCCTCAGCTGGGCACTTCCTGGAGTTCTGGGGAGAACAGCGAGCCGGCACATGCGGGGGGGGCTTCCAGATCCGTTAGCACTGCCGCTGCAAGGAGCTGGGGCCCCTGAGTGGCAGCGCCCGCTCTCCCAGGCCAGGTCGGAGAGAAGAGGCCTTTTCCATCCGGTCCGGGGGCTGTAGCATCTGTGTGCGTGTCTCAGATGCTTTTGGCAACACAGTGAAGCCAGGGCGCCCCTTCTCAGAACACTGTGTTTAAGTGCATGAAATAAAGTGCGTCACAAAGGACCACATAGGGAACAATACAGTGAGCCCAGTGATTCTCAGATTCCCTGAAACTTCTCCGTGGCCACAGGTTAAGGTCCGGGATCTAGAAAGGTCTGGAGAGAGGGGATGGGAGAGGGAGCACACGACCAGTTGATTCAGTTTTATTTCCGCTGATACTTGTTGAGCGCCTGCTGTATTGCAAGACAGTGAGCGAGCAGCTTGTTCCCCAGTTCCAGGAGAAGGAGGCCCGAGGTGGGAGGCCAGCCTGGGAACTCGGAGAGAGTGTTAGGGCGAGGAAAGTGACAAACGTGGAGAAGCTTGTCCCCGGTGAGTTGTCAGCTGTTGGGGTTTTTGGTCTGTGGGGATCTGTGAAGCTGGCAAAAGCAGAGGCTGCTCAGTCCTGGTGGCCAATTCCTGTTTCTGCAGTGACTGTATTAGAGAACCAGGGGTCCTCAAACTACGGCCCACGGGCCAGATGCAGCAGCTGAGGATGATTATCCCCCTCACCCAGGGCTATGAAGTGTCTTTATTTAAAGGCCCACAAAACAAAGCTTTTGTTTTTACTATAGTCCGGCCCTCCAACAGTCTAAGGGACAGTGAACTGTCCCCCTATTTAAAAAGTTTGAGGACCCCTGGACTAGAGGGTGCTAAAAAGCATACAGTTCTGGGCAGCTAGGGGGTGCAGTGGATGGAGCACCAGCCCTGACCTCAGGAGCACCTGAATTCTAATCCGATCTCAGACACTTAACCCTTCCTGTCTGTGTGACCCTGGGCAAGTCATGTAACCCCAGTTGTCTCAGGAAAAAAAAAGAACAAAAAGCATACAGTTCTTAGGCCATCCATAAGCGTCTTCTGTCCACACCAACAAGGTCACTCGGCACTATTCTAGGAGCCAAACCACGCCCACACTGACCTTGGTGTCGGACAGTTCTGTGGCCCTCAGACTTGTGTGGCCTCAGGGTCACTTTATGCCCTTACTAACCCTACTTACCAAGGACCTAGAGAGCCTTTGTTTATGGGGGCCTTTGCTTATCAATATATGCTGTATTTGAAACTGAAACATCATGCACTGTTCTGAAAGCAGTTGTGGCCTCAGATCCCTGAAAGGTTTTAGGTGTTCTGGGCCACGTTTGAGAACCACTGATACATGAAACTGGAGAAGCCACAAGCTAAGCGGAAAGTCAGCTCTGTGATCCTCCCCAGAGAGAGGAGTAAAGGACCTGGCAAAGTTAGATTCATGCTGGAGTCGTAGGGGAGCAGGAGAACCATTTCCCAGGATGCTAGATCACCCAGCTCACCATCGGGCCCATAAGTGTCAGCACACAAGAAGCCACAAAGATAACCGTGGCTCACGGCCAACATCTGCTGCAGAAGATGAAGGATAGAGAATCCTGCAGATGGTCTCCGCTGATGCTCACCTCTGTAGTCAGGGACCTCCATGCCGGGGTGGCCAGAGGGGACGATAATAAAAATGCCAAGAAATGGAAGAGGCTGTAGTCTCCCAGTCTTGTGCAGGCTCACAAAGCATGTCATTTATGCTTTGGTGAGTGAGCGAATTGAGAAAGGTGAGTGACATCATAGGAATGATAGGAAATGGCTGAATCCTGACCGTTGCAATCATTGTAAATGCAAATGTTGATACAACCATAAGGATGGAGCAAAAGTCAAAGTTAACAACACATTAGAGGAAAGACTCAAGATGAGAAGGCAGCTTCAGAGGGGACAGTGCCTCTGGTGTGACCTATGACAGTGCAAGTGAAGGGTAAATGGACAAAAGGAGAGAAATCAATTTTCTCACCAATTTTAGAGGAGTTAAATTGTTTCAAACACGTTTTCACCCAGTGGTGACACAAGAGAAGCACCTGCTTAGCATATCAACACCAAATAAAGTCCTGGAGGAAGATCCCAAGTTGCATTGCCTCATCAAAGTGTAAAAAGAGTTAAAGGAGAAAACAGCCCTGAAGTGAGCTTGGGGTGAGATCCTCCAAACCAGGTCATCTCAAGAGTTTTAATTCATAGGCTGAATTAGAAGGAAGACAGCAGATAGCAAACAGATTTGAAACAGGAAGGCTCTGTGGCAGTTTTTGGTTATCTTTGCTCATCAGTGCTATCTGTAGAATGAGCCACATCATGGAACTCTGCCGCCTCAAGACCCAATATAGTATGGGAAAGAGAAGCAATGGCCCTTTATGAGTTAGGAGTTAGGAGTTAGGAGTATAGTTGCAGCTGTTCATGTGTGGGGACCGTGATTCCACTGGTCTAGTGAACTTCCAGGTGAGAAAATGCCTTTTTCTAGTGCAGGTCAGCACCTTCTCTGCAACTTATCAGTCAGTAAGTATTGATTAAGATCCTTCTCGGTAATACATGCTGAGGATGCAAGTACAAAGAAGGAAACGATCCCTTTCCTTTCTAGTTTTAGAGCACTGAAAAGTCCAGGCTTGTCCTCCAGGGAAACACAGCCAGAATGAGTCATAGACAGCACTTGGCTCTCTGTCCACTAACCATGCTAACTCTTGAGCCAACATGGAAGAAATCTGTCCAGGAAACAGCAGCATTTTAATGATGTTCAGGGGTCAGTGTCAAGACATTTATGGATAGGTTGCTGGTCTTGGAATCAGGAGGATCTGAGTTCAAATCTTGCTTTAGACACTAACTGTGTGACCCTCAAGTCACAACTTCTCTCAGCCTCAAGTTTCCTTGTCTGTAAGATGGGGATGATTAAAAATAACATCCTTTGCACAGTGTTTTGAAGATAAAATGAGGTGATGTATGTAAAGTATTTTTCAAACCCTAAAGTGATATATAAATATTAGTTGTTATTATCACAAAAGAACGGAAAATATCCTTGAATGAAAATTAAAAAGGGGAACTGAAAAGAGATCAGCAGTGGCCAACCTTATTTGCCTTCTTTCTCATTTCTCTAAAATCTTTATGGGTGTGGTCTGTGTATATATCAAGAGTGTCCTTGAAAACACGTGAAGGGAATAGCCAGGCTTTTGCATGTATTTTTTTCTGTCTGCAATCTTGACAATTATACAGTGAGTTCACTGATGTCGAGAATCTCAGATCCCATTTGCCTGTTTTCTGTGGTTATTTAAAAAAGCATTTAATTCATCAGAACAAAACTGATCCTTTAAAGGCCTCATCAAACGGTGATTTTTGTAATAACATGATTTTTGTAATAGAGGCAGGTAAGGAGAGAACTTGGTTCAGTGATCTGTTGAATTATTGGCATCAAATGGGACATGACATTTGGAGACATATGCTCACCTAAAACATTTGCCAGGATCATGCGATGCAGTACTGTGTTGCAGAGTCCAAACAAAAGAAAGATTTTCTGTAAGGGTTGAAGTTCTCTGAACACTCCTTGTACACACATGGCATCACAGTAATTGCATCGAGTTCTAGAGCATTAAAAAACATCCTCAGTTAAATCCAGAGTCATGGAGAAGAAATTAGTCTAATTGTCCATACCAAAAAAACAACCAACCAACCAAACCAAAAAAAAAAAACCACCCAAATGAAAAAGACCCAACTCAATTCCATTTTGAGGGAAAAGTGCAAATAAGAATGACTTACTGAGTTAGCACATTTGTCTTTCTGTCAGTCCCAAGTCTCAATTCAGTTTAAAAATACTAAAGTTTAAAATAATTTACTAGAATTTGAAATTGCACCTAGATTTTTGGGACACCATGCACATGTTTTGAATAGACAGTGCAAAGCTGGAACCAGAATTGTACTGGAGGAAAAGATGGGGCATCTTTGGGAAATTGTGTGAAACTTTGAATGATCCCAAGGTGCTTGCAGCCACAAAATCCCATCTCTTTTGCCATGCTACTGTAACTTGGAACACCACAAGCTCAGAAAAACAGAAATCATGACTGGTCCAAGGGCAGTACCAAGATGCACGGTGGGCAGTCTTAGACTGCGTCCCAATCCCAGTGGTGACACCTGCACAAGAAAGCACATAGAAGAAATTGTTTAGGGCTTATTCAACCAGAAAAGGAGGTGGACTGGCCACGTAGTGAGAGTATGAAACAACCTGTGAGTGGTCCAGGGGCTGCAATGACATCCTGTCTCCCTCCCCTCAAACATCAATGAACCTCTGCCTTGGATGGACCATCCATGGGTGGATGTGGGTGAGAATAACCCAGGACAACTAAATGGGGAAGGGCTGTGATCTGCCCTGGAGGAGAGAGCACACACCAGGGAGAGGCGTGATCTTTTTAAACATCTAAGTGGACAGTGAACTTCATGGAGCTCATTCCCCTCAAGAGGTGGTGGTACAAGGTGGAAATATAGAACTCTGACTTAGGAATTACAGCTCTAAGATAAAATCACTTTGAAAGGAGGAAAAGTAGTACCTGTATGTGGTAGTAGTGACAATGATGACTCTGCAGGCAAGTTTTATGCAAATCAGATTTGTGAGGAAGAAGAACAGTTTATTTTCCGACCAATATGGCAAATAGTTTCAAGTAAGTTTGGGTAAATTCATGGATGACAAATACATGAATTAAAGGGAAGTCAGCTTGCCTTCCTTCCTATGCCATCTCCTCTCCAAGGAGCAAGGTTCATCATGTTATTTTTGGATTAGAACCTGGGAATGTTGACCTTTGAGTTCAGTGTCTTCTCCTTGGGGATCCTTCTGTGGAAGAGTTTCCAGAACTTGTCTGTGCATTTTGGGCTGCTTCTGCTGGCCTCAGGTTCTGGCCCAGGGAGCTCAGGGTGGCACTGGAATGTGGTCTGGACCTGTAAGGGCTCCGTCTGGCCTGGGGAGGCCTTGATTAGGCGCCTTGCCTTGAGTGTGGGCCCAGAACTGGCAGCGTCAGATTTTGAAGGGGACTGTCATTTTGCAGATGATAGTAATTCTACAAGGGTGTAAGTGGCAGAGCTGGGACCAGAGCCCAGGGCTTCTTCCATCTGTAAGTTTCTTTCCACTCCACGTAGGAAGAAATCAAGGAACAGTTTAACTGGCAAGAGGTTTGAAAGGTGGGCTTCCGAGGTGCCTTAGGTGGTTTGTCCTGGAAGAGAGGGGGGCTGGCTGCTTGGAAAGACCTTGTGGGAGTCTTGAGGGCGTTCTGGGAGGCCGGGGCAGCTGGTCACAGGCCAGAGTGAGGACTGTGAACCACAATGTCGGGCCAAAGGTTTCTAGTCTCCTCTGGGATATTTCTTTAAGAAAGACAAAGGCTGTTCTTGTTTGAATGAAGATGGAAGAATGTGTTTGTAGCTCTCTGAGTCCCAGTTCTATCAGGATCAGAGAGGCGAGGGCCAGACCATGGAAGGGCTTGGGCTGTTCCTCGCTCTGGGGGCCAGCCCTGCCGGAATAGGAGTTGGGATGGGGAAGGGAGGTGGGGAAAGGGTGAGGAAGGGGAGGCTTAGGTACAGTGTCGGCATCCCCAGGCTGAGGAGCGGCATGGCAACATTGAGGAGCATCTTCGGCAACTGGAGGCTCAGCTGGAAGAGAAGAACCAGGAGCTGGCCAGGGTGAGAGCACCAAAGCCCCTGAGGGGCTCTGTGGCATGGCTGGGCACCCAGGAGGGAGGAGAAGGGGCCCCCAGTCAGGTTCTCAGGGGGTTCTCCGAAGGGCGTTCAGGGAGCATGGAACAGAGAGGGAGCAGAGTTATGGAGTGGTGGGAATAGAGCCCATTGTTGGGGCAGGAGTTCAGAGGGCATGGCCGGGTGCCGAGGAAGGGTAAGGGATGAGAGAGAGCATTTAGGGAGCACATAGTGGGTGGCAGGCATTGTGCTTTATAAACACTTGGGATATCAGTGGAGTCTCTGCCCTCGAAAAAGGTTACAGTGGGATAAGAAATCCCGTAAAAGGGAGCTGGCAAGGGAGAGGAGGCGGGGAGGATTGGACAAGGGAAAGGGGGGGAACTGAGGAAAGGTGACGGGAGGCTGGGATAAGGCAGCATTAGAGTGGAGAGGGAGGGCCCCAGAGCAGGTTCCCAGGAGGCATGCCTCCCAGCAGAAGGAAGCAGACAAAGGGAGGGCGAAGTTAAGTCCTGGCTCCTCGAGGAGCGCCCCAGTGCCAGGGGCTTCTGGGTGCTACGTGGCATGTCTCATGGCAGGTACGCCAGCGGGAAAAGATGAACGAAGACCACAACAAGCGTCTCTCGGACACCGTGGATCGGCTGCTGAGTGAATCCAATGAGCGGCTGCAGCTGCACCTGAAGGAGCGGATGGCTGCCCTCGAGGAGAAGGTGCGGCTGAGGCCTTGGGCTGTGGCGGGCAGGGGGTCCCGCTGGTCGGTGCGCCTCCTTCTCTGGGACGGGGGCGTGTGGGGGAGAGCCCCCAGCTCTCCTGAGTCTGATCCTTGGCATCGCGGGGGCTCTCCTTCTTCCCTAGAACACGCTCATCCAGGAGCTGGAGAGCTCCCAGAGGCAGATTGAGGAGCAGCACCATCACAAGGTACCTGCTGGCTGCCACTGCCTTCTGCAGGCCCGCCCGAGCCGCCGGGGGTGGCGAGGCGGGGGCCGCCAGGCCGTTCTGGGAGGTAGTGCTCAGACTGCTCAGGAGGGCTGGGCAGCCGCCTTGCCCCCATTCTGGAGACGCTCTCCAGGGCCTCTTACTTAGGGCACTGAAACCAGCACGCTCTGCCCTCTCCTTTTATGGATGAGGATGGCAAAGCCCAAGGAGGGGAGAAAAAGGCAGCTCAGGGTCACCCGAATAGCTCCTGGGGCCCAGGCGTGAGCCCAGAGCTTTTGAGGCCCAAGTGAGAAGTTCTTGGGCTTGGGCCCCAGCCAGTGTTCCTGGGATGGTCCTCACATTTGCCTCTGTGAGTGCCAGGTGTGCCTACGGGCAGGGGGAGATTTTGGAGCCCCCTGAGCCCAGCCTGTTTCCTCTGCTGCCCAGGACAAGAGGGAGCGCGGTGGGGACTCCGATCCTGGCAAGAGGGGGGCGTGCTGGGCCTGGTCGCTGTGATCCATTCCTCTGCTTGCCCCACAGAGGGGTCTTCGGGGGTTCTTTTGGGATCTGCCTCTACTGCCTGGCAGATCCCGCACTGCTTCTACAAGGGGCTTCCCCTTGTGGTCCCAGAGGGGACGTGGCTCTGTCTCTGGGCAGCGTGGTGAGCCGGTAGTCCGCAGGGTGCCCCCCCGTCTGCCAGACTGCCAGCCCCCGGAGGGCCTGTGCTCCCTTGCCCCTGGACAATGTTTTGTGCCCGTGGAGGGGGCAAGTGGAATCAGGGGCAGTGGGGCTCCGGGCAATCTCTTAGGCAGAATTCCCATCCCATCCCCCCCCCCCCCCCCCCGGGCCAGCCCCGCTTCCTCTCTGTGTGACAGACAGCGAGCGTGCTGGGTGCTTCTCTGGGAGCTGGAGCCTCCCTCCTTAACCAGCTCCCCCCTGAGCCTTGACACTCTTGGGCCGGCCTGGGCCAGGACGGCGCCGGGCGATCTGTAAGCCTAGGTGTCAGGAGCGGGCCTCGAGCGGGGCTTCTGGGGTGCGGCCTGTGCGGAATTCTTCTTCACCCTTCCCTGACCTCCACTTTCCCCTCTCTGCTGCCCTCTCTTTGCCCCAACCCAACCCCCACCGTCCCCTCTGTGACCCCCACCCTCCCTGGGTTGGCCTGGCACAGGGCCGCCTTTCCGAAGAGATTGAGAAGCTACGCCTGGAGGTGGACCAGCTGAAGGGTCGAGGGGGGCCATTTGCAGATGGCGTCCATTCCAGGTACTAGAGTTGAGGAGTCCGGGTACGCTCGGAGGGGTCCCTGGAGCATCCTGAGAGAAGGAAAGACTTCTTTGGATGCTGACCATCTCATGGCCCCTGGGAGGATCCCATTCAGCAGCCTCTGTCCTAAAAACAAGAGCCTCATCTTACTCCAGATGAGGTAGCCATGGCTCCCAGAGGTCAAGAGAGAAAAAGGGGCCTTTACGTGGCCCTTGATGGTCCGGAGAATGCCGCCTGCCCCTGAGGCAGGCCCTCCCAGCCGAGGCACGGGATGTTAGGCAAGTGACGTGCCCAGGGTCACACAGCTAGAGCAGGGTCCGCGCTGGGGCTCGAGCCCCGGGCCTCCGACTCCCGGCCCTCCTCCCCCACAGAGGTGGGGCCCGGCCCGGCTCCTCGGCCCAGTCGGTTGGCTCGTCCTGCCTTCCAGGGAGCCCCGTCTGTGCTCTGCTTGGGGAACGCTAGGGCCTTGGGCTTGGAGGGAGCGGCGTCAGTCCTAGCGACTCCGAGGGAGGGGAGACTTCAGCCAACCCCCTCGTTTTACAGGGAGCCCCGAGAGGGGAAGTGACTGTGGCCCCAAGGTTCTCTGGAGGGGGGTTGACAAGTAGATGGCTCAGAGAAGGAGACAGTTGGTCAGTCTTTGGCCGCCAGGCCCTCCAGCGCCCTCGCCACGCTTTCTCTGCCACCCCCAGCCCCGCTCTGCCATCTCCTGTGGCCTCATTTCCCTCTGAGGGGCTGCCGGTAGAAAAGCACTAGTGGGGCGTGACCCGGGGCTTCTTCCTGTTCTGTCTTTGGCATCCTCTGGCCTGCGCCCCTAAACCTCTGGGCCCGGAGGGCTCATGCTGTGGGAAAAGATAAGCTGGGGCCTCCACTGCTCCCACCCTCTAGAAGTACTCGGAAGGGACCCTCCTAGTCCACCCGCCTCGGGTCCTTGAGCACAGTGAGGGGCAGGGAGAGCTGACCTGTTGGCGGGGACCCTAGAAGGTGGCTCCGGGCCCGAGAAGTTTCCTGAGCCCAGGCTTGTGGCCTTCAGGCTTGAAGCCTCCCCAGGGTTTGCCACAGGCCCGGGTGCTAATCCAGCTCTGGGTAGACTGCCCGCCCCCAGGGTGGGGGTGTCCAAAGGACCCTTCTCTGACAGTCCTGCCTAGTCCGGAAGGCACGGCATCGGGGGTCCCTGTGCTCAAGGCACGTTCTCCCCTTCCCCTCAGGTCCCACATGGGCAGTGCCGCAGACCTTCGGTTCTCTATGAGTGCCGGGGCCCACGCTCCCCCCGGCCCTGCCCCCAGCCTTCACCGCAGGTTTTCTGCCCTTCGAGAGGAGCCCACCAAGGTGAGGAGGGGAGGAGGGGAGGGAAGGGGGAGAGTTCCCCTGGGGCCTTTAGGGTCCAACCCGCCGCGTGCCTGGCTCCAGTTACGCCGGCGGCTGGCGTGTGGTGCAAATCCTCGCCCCTCAGCCCTCCCCTCAACCCCTGACAGCTGCAGCCGCGGGGGCTCAAGGCCGTCTGTCAGTGGTAACAGCTGTGGGGCCCCGGACCCCCTGAGCCCCCTCCTCCCTGAGGTGGGGAAGAGGGGGCTGGGGCTGGCAGGTGGCCAGTCAGGGTGTGTGTGTGTGTGTGTGTGTGTGGCTGCACAATGCACAGGGAGTCAGAGAAGTGGCTGCCATGTAGAGAGGGGAAGAGATGCATGAGGAACCCAGTGGGCCTGGAATGGTGTTTTCTGGGAAGCAGCTGAGCCAGCGCCTTCCCTCTGGCCCAGAAGGGCCCATCCCTGTCGTGCTCCCTTCTCTCTCTGAGGCCCCCCCAAGGGCTCCTCTCCTTGCTCGGCTCCCCCGAACCCCATTTCCACAGTGGTGGGACTGAGGAAAGGCTGCCAGAGCCGCACAGGGGCTTGGGCTGCGAGGCCTCCCCTGGTCCCCTTCCCCTTCCTCCCCGTTATCTGTCTCTGCTCCAGTTTGGATGTCTGAGAAGGAGGCGGCAGAGGCCTCTGGGGACCCCAACCCAGGGAGGCTGGGGGAGAGCTGGGGGGAGACCCTGGTGCTGCTCGCTGGCAGCCCTGCCCTAGCGTTCTACCAGGCCCTTCCAAGGCCCACGTGTGGCCGGTTTGGCTAGGGCCTGAGCCATGGGTGTGTGTGTGTGTGTGCGCCCCTGGGTGGGGCAGGGGAGGAGCTGGGGGGTGTCCTGTCACCTCAGTGGGCGTCTGACTGCTCCCCCCTGCTTTCTCCACCCCCAAACCTTGCTAAGGACTGGGAGCCCTCGCCGCTCTCCGGGGTGCTGGCTCCCACGGCCGCCCCCGCCTTTGACAGTGACCCCGAGATCTCAGACGTGGATGAGGAGGAGCCCGAGGGCATGGTGGGCTCCGTGGGCGGCATCTCTCCCAGTGGCCACTCCGATGCGCAGACCTTGGCCATGATGCTTCAGGAACAGCTGGACGCCATCAATGAGGAGATCAGGTGGGAGGCGAGGCTGCCCGACGCTGAATGGGGAGGGGCTGGTTCTTCTGGATTTGAGAATTGGGAATAATGTGAATTATGTGCTGCCACTATGTCACTGCATGTTATTTGGGGATAAAGGCCTGGGCTGGCCCAGGAACAGCGCTCAGTGATACAGGGGTCCCTGTCTCAGGGCAAGGCTGGGATTCATCTTGGCAGGGAGCTCCGGGCGCCTTCCTCTGGGGTCCCAGCGTGCCCTGGTCCTGAAGGGGAAAGGAGGGGAGGATGGGGGAGGAGGAGAGGGCTCTGGGGCCCAGGGAGGAGGCCCGGCTGGCTTTCCTCAGCTGGCTCCCAGAATCCTCAGTGGGCCGCAGGAGGCAGCCATTCCCCGGGAGGTTTGTCAGGTCAGGAGGGCCTGGTGGCCGGCGGTGCACAGGGACGTAGGAGCGTGGGGAGGAAGCTCAGGGCCAGCCAGTGCAGTCTGGGGGAGGCAGCTTGGGCGAGGCCGCCTGGGGAGCCTCTGAGCTGGCCCCACTCCTCTGCGGGGCCATGGGCCTTTCTGGCTGCTTCCGGGAAGCTCGGGAGGAGGATGGGGCCTCCGAGTCGCGGCTGAGGGCGGCCCGGCGGGGCGCAGAGTTGGGTCACTTCTTGGGATGGTTGGGGAGGGGAGGGACTGGCGTGGCAGCTCTCCTGCGCTCCCCCCCCCCGGCCCAGACGGCCTCGTGGCTGAGGTGGGCTTTCTTTCCCGCAGGATGATCCAGGAGGAGAAGGAATCGACTGAGCTCCGAGCGGAAGAGATTGAGACACGGGTAACCAGCGGCAGCATGGAAGCGCTGAACCTCACCCAGCTGCGCAAGCGCAGCTCCATCCCCACCTCGCTGACTGCCCTGTCTCTGGCCAGTGCTTCTCCACCCCTCAGTGGGCGCTCCACACCCAAACTCACCTCCCGCAGTGCCGCCCAGGACCTGGACCGAATGGGTGTCATGACCTTGGTGAGACCTGCGTCCTGGGTCTCCTCCGATCTCCCCAGGAACCCAGGATGCCATGAGTCTCCGCTGGGAACTGATGGAGGGAGCCTCGGGGTTCTTAGGGCCGGGCCACCTTTGGTGGGAGAGTCTCGTCTGTCTTTCCTGGGAGCAGGATGCTTTCTGCCCAGGGTGCCCGCTCCTAGGTCAGGCTGTTCCCGCGTCTCTGGGGACCGGCGAGCTCCTGGGGCACCCGCTGCTGGGGGCAGAAAGAACTGGCTGCTCTCCCTCTTCCTCGATTTGGAAGAGGGCATTACCCCGAGGCTGGTCGCCACATCTGGGCCTAGCGTGTCCTGCCCTTGTCAGGAGAGTTCTCCCAGCTGGGAGCCAGCAGCAGGTTCTATCCCAGTCGGTCTCCCCACCTTCAGAACAACACTCTGCCCCTTCTGGCCGTGCCCTTCAGTGCCAGGCTCTTCCCAGGCGCCTGAGATCCTGAGGGAGATGGATCTGTGGGGATCGCAGACTCTCAGCATGGGGAAAGATCCCACCTCTGCTTTGTGGGGGAGCTGCTGAGAGGCCGGAGGCCTTGTCCTCCCAGGTCCTGGAAGAGTTAGGCTTCAGGCCCAGCTCCTCCGCCACCCCCAGACCCTGCTGCCTCACCCTGCATGGGCCTGACTGCCAGCTTCGGGGGCACCCGGGGGGATCTGTATGTTCCACTTTTTCTCTTTCTCTTGCAGCCCAGTGACCTGAGGAAGCACAGGAGGAAGCTGCTGGTGAGTGCTCCTGAGGACCCGGGGGTTACCCCTCAGAAGCCTGGGACCCCCACTCCTCCTCATTCCCCACTCCTGGGTGGCCGGTGGAGGCTGTGAAAGTCTGCCCTGGGTCTTGTCCTGACTTCATGAAAGTAGCCCAGGTGCCCCTCAGGAAGTGGGTCTTCCCTTCCTTTGCCTGTCCCGGCCTGCCCCAGCCCCTGAGGCCCCGGGGAGTCTCCCCTCACCCCTAAGAGGGGCCTCTAGACTCTGGCTTCTGGGAGGAGCTGCCCGTGTGGGTCCATGGGTGCGGGTCAGTCAGAGCCGGTGGCGGCAGGCCCCTGCATCTCTGCCCTGTGCCCCTCACGGCTTCACTGTCTGTTCAGTCACCAGTGGCTCGGGAAGAGAACCGAGAAGATAAAACCACCATAAAATGTGAGACTTCTCCTCCTTCCTCACCCAGGACTTTGCGGTTAGAGAAGCTTGGCCATCCGGCCCTGAGCCAGGATGAAGGCAAAAGGTGAGGGGGGGCGGGCCCTGCCCCCATAGAGGTTACACCTGGCAGGGTCTCAGCCGCGCCCCTGCCAGACGGGCCGTACCCCCGGCTCTCCCGGGCACACGGAACCAGCTCTGAGCCTCTGCCCGAGGCGGCCCCCCGCCCCTGCCTGGCCCCTCTCCCTGCTCTAATGGCCACCCCCTCCCTCCTCTTGCCCCCTTGGCTCCTGTCCTGCAGTGCCGATGACCAAGGCAGCAACCCCAGCAGCAGCAACAGCAGCCAGGACTCCCTGCACAAGGGCACCAAGCGCAAGGGCATCAAGTCCTCCATCGGGCGGCTCTTTGGGAAGAAGGAGAAGGGCAGGCTGATCCAGCTGAGCCGGGAGGGAGCCACAGGCCATGGTCTCTGACCCCCTTGGAAGTTTGGGGTGGCCAGTGGGGAGGGGGGGGCAGCAAGAATGGCTGGTGGGCTCAGCCTGCGTCTTTGCAGACATTGGAGAGGAAAGGGGGAAGGGCGGGTGGGGAGGCATCAGGGTTATTCCCACTGGGCTCCAGCTCCTGGTGCTGTAGCTTTGATGCCTTTTGGGTACTCGGTTCAGCGAGGACTTATTCGGTCCTATGGCGTTTCCGGTGGCTGGCTGTGTCCTTGTTGCCAGCTCTCTCTGTCCTTACTCCCGAGCTCAGCCTGCAGCCTGTAGGGCTTAAAAGGGAAGAACTTTTAGGCTAAAACTCCTGATTGCTGTCCCCCCCTCAGGAAAGTCCGGGGCGGGAGGAGAGCTCGGTCAGAGAAGGGAAGGGATGGGGGCTGGGCTGCAGCTGCGCTCTGGCCGGTGCTTTGCAGGGGTCTCAGGTGCGGGCAAGGAGAAAACAGGAAACTGTGGATCAGGGGGAGGGTCTCTGGAGGCTGAAGATTTTTCAGCTTTGCCCCAGAGCAATATCTCCCCCGGAGCTGCAATGTTGTGTTTAGTGACAGGGATTTTCACAATGCTGCCCATACCTGTATTTATCTCTAAATACAACTGTTCCCAAAACAAAAGGAGTAGGATCTGATTGCATCACTCCCAATTTGGAGTCTCCATTTCACTGCCTCCATTGGTGTGGGTTATGGATTCCTCTCTTTATGAGATGTTGCCTCTTTCAATGGATTGGCCACAGGGCCCTGGGACCAGCTCAGAAATGGAGAAAACATGTTATTCAGTGACTGAGAAAAACCCAGGAAGTCCTTCACTTTATGCGTGTGAGCCTTCTGGCAGGGCCAAACAGTTACACCTCTCCCTACCAGGAGCCGATGTCGGATTTTATTCACTCACAGCTCTCTCTCTCGGGAGAAGAGCTGGGTTAAACACCCTCAGGGCTCTATAATAGTGGGCAATTAGTAAATATCGGATTGATTGATGAAGGACAAACTGCTGCCCGCTGCCAGGGGGGCATCCCCTGCCCAGGAGGCTCAGAAAGCAGCCATGGTTCCTGAAGGCGGCTCTGGGGTGCAGGCACAGTAGTGACCTGGGGACCAGGACAAGCACGGGGCTGTGGCCACAGACAGGCTCCTCGCCTGTGGTCATTCCTTTGCTGGGGGCTTCGGGGCACGGGCCAACTTGTGGTGACAGAAGGACCAGGGTGTTTCTCTGGCTATGGGTTGAGGTGGGGATGGGACAGAACAGAGTTGGGAGGCCGGGCAGAGGCGGCTCCCTGAAGCCCCCGTACTCATCGGGGGTGGGAGAGAAGCCTTGAGCCTCTGGACAGAGGTCCCCTTGGATGGCCTCCCTTTGGGTCTCAGTCGGGTTTGAGTACATCTGCTTCTGACACCGCCTGCCCCCATTTTCTCCAGTGTGGCTGGCTTTGGTAAGAGAAACTGGGGGTGCATCTGCCTGGGTTCTCGGGAGGCTGGACGCTGACATCCCCATTTCTTCATTTCTAGTCCTCCTGTCTGAGTCGGAGCTCAATCTGCAGGAGCCTCTGGTGCCTGCCAAGCTGGGAACCCAGGCTGAGAAAGACCGGCGCCTGAGAAAGAAGTAAGGCTTGGGGCTCAGGTCAGTCCTCCTCCCCCGGGCAACCCCCAACCCAGTGGGCTCGAGCCCAGTGATTCATCTTCCCAGGGCAGTTCCCAGTGATCATCAGGGACTGGCTGGGGAGAGAGATTTAAGGGAGCCTCCAGAAGGACGGTCAGAGAGAGGTCATTGTGTTCCTATGACATGGTTGTGTGGCAGTTCTAGAGTATCTGAGTATCTGACAAGACAGCAGTTAGAACTTCTGGGCATTGGGCCCCGTGCCCTGCTTCCCCAGTTCCTCGGGACAGGGCAGGGCCAGCCTTCCAGAGGCGGGGGAGATGTTTCCAGGCGTGGGTCTGGGGAGAGCTCCTGGCTCCTGTGTCAGTGGGCACAGAAGAGGGCCGGGAGGACCCTCTGAGTCTGCTTTGCTTTCTTCCCACCAGACACCAGCTTCTTGAGGACGCACGCCGGAAGGGAATGCCTTTTGCCCACTGGGATGGCCCCACTGTGGTCTCATGGCTGGAGGTGAGCGGGGCAGTGGGGAGGAGCAAAGGGGCCGAGACCCCCGATTAGGGCTGCAGAGTCCCTGGGACCCCTGGCAGTTAGTGTGAAGTGCCCAGTCGGTAATCTGGCCGGCTGTTCGGGATGAGTCTAGGAAGGTTTCTCCAATGGTCCAAGCCCATTGTCCTGGAAATGCCTGTGCCCAGCAGTATGGCCCTTCCTACAAGCGCTGACCAGGCAGACAGCCCAGCCAGATGACCGAGTCTCCCTGGAACCCTGTTCCTAAGGGTCCTCTTGTTCCCAGATTCCCCACCACCAGCTTGCCTCAGTCTCTCATCCCGGGGAGAATCTTGGTTTTGGGGAGAGGGAGAGTGGAGGGCCTGGGAGCCGACCCCCGTCTTTTCTCTCGGCAGCTGTGGGTGGGCATGCCGGCCTGGTACGTGGCTGCCTGCCGAGCCAATGTCAAGAGCGGGGCCATCATGTCGGCCCTCTCGGACACGGAGATCCAGCGGGAGATCGGCATCAGCAACGCCCTGCACCGGCTCAAGCTGCGGCTGGCCATCCAGGAGATGGTGTCTCTGACCAGCCCTTCGGCCCCGCCCACCTCCAGGACGGTGAGCAGGCGCTCCCCCCCAGGGAGACCCCGGTGGGCGGGGGGCCATTCTGGCGGGCCGGGGGCCCCTCTGGGCCTGGGGCTCTGAGCAGGTGACAGCCACTCTGAGGCTCCTCTGTGAGAATGAAATTCCTGGGCTAGAGAGTCTCTGAGCTGAGGGTTTCCTTCCTTCCCGGCAGATAGTGTGGCTCTGGGACGGTGCCTTTTTTCTGTCCAGGGCCATTTGGATCTTTATAACTTTGTTCCTAGCCTTGCTACATGATCCCCTCACAGAGCCCGGGCAGTGGAAGGCTGTTGTCCCTAGCTTTGGCCACACGAATGATCCCGGGCCTTCAGCCCACGGACCAGATGTTGCCCATCCCTGGTTTAGGCCATCCTAAAATGGGTGAGAGTAGGGGAGTTTGAAGGGGGAGGAAGTAATAGAGGAAAGGATTCATGTCATCCCGTGCTCTAGGAAAAGTCTGCCTTTGGGACCTTTACTAGGAAAGCCGAGGACTGCCCTTTGGTGACTTTTGAGGAAAGGAAGGAAAATGCGTGACTGGGGGTCAACCTGTTCTGTTTCTCTCTCTGTCACGGTGTCTCTTTTCTCTGTGTCTCTCTTTCTGTCTTTCTCTGTCTCTGTCTCTCTTTTTCACTCCCTCTCTGTCTACCTCTCTCAACATTTTTATTTAAAGTTTTAAGTTCCAAATTTTATCCCTCCTTACTGTCCCTCATTCCTAAGGTGGGAAGCCAGCAAATACAGATTCTATGTGTGCAATTATGTAAACATTT
Source organism: Sarcophilus harrisii (assembly GCF_902635505.1). Taxonomy (NCBI): domain Eukaryota; kingdom Metazoa; phylum Chordata; class Mammalia; order Dasyuromorphia; family Dasyuridae; genus Sarcophilus; species Sarcophilus harrisii. Next base: position 96,438,435 of record NC_045429.1, read on the forward strand.
TCATATTAGTCATTTTGTGTAAGAAGAATCCAATAAAAGGAAAAAAAAGTGAAAAGTCGCATGCTTCAGTCTATATTCAATCAACATCAGGTCTTTCTCTAATCTGTTCTCTTTAAAAAAAAAAAAAAAAAAAAGGAAGAAACAAAACTTTCCTAGTGCTCAGCTGTTTGGTGGTGTTCCCTGCTCCCACCCCACTTCCCCACCTTCTTTGATGCTCATACAGGACAAATCTGTAAGGATTCCTGGCCATCATCTGGGAATCCTTTAGGGTCACACTGGTCTCCCTTGAGGGGAAGCTCAAGGCTAATGATGAGGAAATGTCATTGGCTAAGCATTGAGCGCTCTTGCTCTCTCTCTCTCTCTCTCTCTCTCTCTCTCTCGCTCTCTCTCTCTCTCTCTCTTCTCTCTCTCCTCTCTCTCTCTCTCTCTTTTTTCTCTCTCTCTCTTCTCTCTCTCTCTCTCTCTCTCTCTCTCTCTCTCTCTCTCTCTCCTCTCTCTCTGTCTCTCTCTCTTTCTCTCTCTTTCCTCTGATGCTTTGCAGCAATTAAGAATTTATCCTGAGCATTCTGAAAATCCACGTGTTTTTCTCCTTCAGTGTCCAGTATCCAAGAGGCCAGGAAATTAGTGGTTTGAGCAGGGAAGCACAGGGGCAGAGAGAGGGCTCTGACCATAGTTCCCTCTGCCTTCCCAACTTCTCTCCTCCCACTATTTGCAGTCCTCTGGGAATGTCTGGGTCACCCACGAGGAGATGGAGACACTGGCAACATCCACAAAAACAGTGAGTCAACCCCACCCCACTATGGGTTGGGAATCAGAGACAGGGCTGGTTGTTACAGGGATCTAGGTGCCCAGGGGGCCCTGAAAAGCTGGAGGGACCTTCTGCCTTTGAAGTGGGGAGGAGCAGGATGAGGGCTGGGACTCTGTCTCTATTAGAGCTCTTATGGGGAGAACTCACAGTCTCCCTCTTGGGCTGCGGGGGCTCTGAAAGAGACCCGGGCCAGCCCAGGCCTGCGGTGGCGATAGTGGAGAGGGCTGTCCTGGGCTCTGATGGCAGGGGGCCCCCTGTCCTGGGCACAGCGCCTCCCCTTGGACCTCAAGGAGGGGCTGGGAGCATCCGGGCATTCTGACTGTCACTTTTCAGGACAAATCCAAGGACCCAGCACAGGGGGTGTGAGAGGCACACTTTTCCAGATGAATACATCATACACCCCCACCCGCTTTCCTTCCCCAAGCCCCACCCCACTTGCCCCCAGTTTGCGACCTCCTCCCTCTGCCTCTTCAAGGTGGGTATGTGCAGGTAAAGGTTGTGCAAGAAGTGACTCAGTCTCTTTCTCCTGACATGCTGCTCTTGCTCCTGCTAGGACAGTGAGGAGGGCAGTTGGGCCCAGGTAAGATCCCCTGCATGAGTGACTCCCTCTGGAGGTTCCAGGAGTCTCTCTCCAACTCTTCTAGTTGACTTAAGTTTTTCTTTCTGGTCTCACTCTGCAGAAGAGCCTTAGCTAGATATTTATGTGTCCAAAGCAAGGTGTAGCAACTGTCCACTGGTTTTTACTATGGGTCAGAAATGTCGAACCATCACCTGATACATAATTATCACAAAATAAATGCTCTAAAGCCATGAGGAGCAGGAGTTTCTGCCCCTGAAAAATATGTATTTTTTTAAAAGTGGCATTAGGGCCTCTCAGGGTTCCCTGTTACATGGTCTGTTCCAGATAGCTGACTCTCCTACTACTCTTAGCCTTGCCTCCTAGAGAAGCAATCCAGAAACTTGGGGAATGGTTCCTTTAGAACCTCCAGGATACCTGGCAAAGCGATGGGGGAGCCAACTGGTTCCTGGTCTTCTTTGGAGTTCCCTGCACATTAGCCCTGCACTTGTGGCTCCTTCCTTGGAGGGGAGAAATGGCAGATAGGTTGGCTGCTGTCAGTCTTTTGTGGGCCTTGCCCTGCCTGGGAAGTACTGATCAACCAAGAAATGGCCTGTACCTATGTACCTAGAGAGCAAAGGCCCGAGTGGTAACCCGCCTGCCACATGTGCCACTGGCTAAATGGCCAGTCCTGAGGCATGGCGAGCCGGCTCCATTTGGGATCATGCGCTATCAGCTCTTAGTGATTCACTTTGAGGGCTCCCGGAGGGCCATATTGCATTTTCTGGTAGCGCATCAGTTAGCCATCATCAGGCTAAGCCGAAGAGAAGCAAGGGAGGTTAATGACAAATGCCCATCAGCTTAGATTATTGGAAACAGATCCAATTTCCAGTTGTCCTTCTCATCCCCTCACCACCATTCCAACCATAAAAAACAATAGAGGGAAGTCAGTGTTGAAACCTCTTTACTCCTTCCTGGGTAAAAGTTGGATTAACAATTTTGACCAGATGTAAAGGCTGCTAACCTTCCATCCCTGACCTTTTTGCTGTGGCAGACGCTGGCTTATGGAGACATGAATCACGAGTGGATTGGGAATGAGTGGCTCCCCAGCCTCGGGCTCCCCCAGTACCGCAGCTACTTTATGGAATGCTTGGTGGATGCCCGCATGCTGGATCATCTCACTAAGAAGGACCTTCGGGTCCATCTAAAGATGGTGGACAGCTTCCATCGGTAAGCTGGGACCCGGAATCCAGGGACATTTGGGCCGGCCCCCTGTCTGCTGGGGTGGATGGCACATCCCCCCGATCTGGCCGTGGGCTGCCTGGCTGTAGGAAGCGTGATGGCAGTGCCGGTATTCTGTTCCCATGCAGAGTCTCCAAGCCTTCACTCATAGGAAGTCCTCCTTTTAAGTCCAGCCTTGGTTTCTCTCATTGTAGTTTTAAGGTGAGAGTCATGACTGTCCTTCTGGGGAAGAAGCAGGATAACCATTACACAGAGATGCCATAGAGGGAAATCATCTTTTGTCTGAAAAGTTAAGTGACCTCTGAGTTCAGTGAATTAATCAGTGAGCATTTATTAAATGTGCCGGCCGTTGGGCTGGGTGCTGGGATGCAGAGAAAGGCAGAAGTCAGTCCCTGTCCTCACAGACCTCCCATTCCAAGGGGGGAGACAACTTCAAATGAATAAATACACTTAGGCCATTTAAGTGGAATGGGAAGGAACTAGTAGTGGGGCTGGGGCTGGGAAGGGCCTTCTGCGGAGGGTGGGATTCAAGTGGATTCCTAAAGGGAGCCAGAGGAAGGGAGACTCAGAGGTGAGGAGGGAGAAGATTCCAGGGCAGGAGCAGAGCCAGTGTGGGACTGTGGAGGAAGGAGAGGGAGATAATGAGAGGAGCAACCAGGAGGCCGGGGCATCTGCATCACCAAGTCCTCGGAGGAGAGGAAAGTCCGGGAAGAATGGAATTGTAGGAAGGACCAGGTTGTGAAGGGTTGTCCAAAGCCTAACAGAGGATATGGCCTTTGATCCCAGAGGCATGAGAGGAACGACATGCTGGATTTCCCTCCCAACTTTGGGATTTTCTGGTTTTAAGTCCAGTTTCCTTTGACCCTAAATGTTTAAGAAATTAAGAATGACTTCACTTTACCAATCCCTTCTCCAGCATTTTTAAAAGCTTTTCAGGGCTGGTTCTGTACTTTTCTCCTGGCTCTGTACCTTTGCTTGCACTGAGGATTCACAAACTGAATTCTGTGACAAAATCATGCCTGAGTAAAGGAAGGATGCTATTGATTAGCCATCACTCTTATTATGTCCCTCAAAGGGAGACTCCCCCAGATCTTCCTCTAAGCACAGGGCCTCCTCAGAGAAGCCTATGTAATTGGATCCTTCAATACTTTTATTCCAGAATTTTTTTTTTAACTTGAGTTTATGGCACATTGGAGAAATAGTGTGCTTTAGGAGCCTATGGGCTCTTTCTGAACCAGGACCAGGTCCTGTCTTGTCCAGAGCAGATAGAGGAAATGCGCAAGTTTCTCTACTGCTCATCACTCTCTTGGCCTTGTGGGTTGGTCTCAAAAGGTTTTCGTGATTCCTAGATCATTTTGGGTTAGAGCTAGATTGAGGCCCACAGGTGAAGTCTGTCAAACAGGTCACACTGCAAGCTAGTGGCACCAGCACTGGTCCCCCGGCCCTGTATCCTGGGGCACCGGGAGACGAGGCCGTCTCAGAAGCCGAGGCTTCCTTCCGCCTCCCGGAGGGAGCCGGCCAGGCCGGGGCACCTGTTCCCTTCACTCCCCAGCTTGGTAATTGATAGGGGAGGAGGGAGCCGGACGGTCGCCTTTCCTGTTCTGCTGACTGGACACATTCGCTTCTGCCCACACAACTGGAGGTAGAGGGCATGGAGTCTCAAGTCCAGCCACAAGAGCTTCCCAGGGGAAAGATTCTTAGAGCAGTAACTCAATAAGACGTCCCCCTCCCACAGCACTTTGGGTTTTCCAGAGTGTGTTCATCTCCATCACTTATTTCTCACCACACTACACAGAGATGGGGCTGATGGGGACTCAGAAAGAGAGGCCCGAAGAGTGTGAGGGTTTGTCCCCCCCTTCCCCCAGCACATGGGGGCTAGAACCCAGGTGTCCTGGCTAGTCCCTGGCCCAGGCTCCTCCCCCATCTCCCAGGCTGCCCAGCCATAACCCTTCCCCATGAAGAGTTGGTGAGCTGATGGGGAGAGAACAGGCAGACACAACCTGAAAATACACTGGGCCCCAGAGTGAGTGAGTGAGTGAGTGAGAGAGAGAGAGAGACAGAGAGAGACAGAGAGAGACAGAGAGAGACACAGAGAGAGAGAGAGAGAGACGAGAGAGAGAGAGAGAAGGGGAGAGGGCAGAGCTGGGATCTGAGTAAGATCCAAAGCCAATGTTCTTCCTATCATACTCATTTTTCTTATTTTCTTTCCCTATTATACTCACTTATTAAGTGCCTATTATGTATATTTGAGAGGCCGCTTGATCTGGTTTCTAAAGACTGAGTTCAAGTCCCATCCCTCTGTAAAAGTGGAAAATAATCACTAAAATAATATTTACCTAGTGAGAGAATTAAATGTGATGAGTCTGTATTTTATAAATTTTAATAGTAACCATAATAAGTTAGCATTTATATATAGCCATTATGCCTTGCAAATTGCTTTATAAATATCTCACTTTTAATCCTCACAGAAACTCTGGGAGGTAGGAGCTGTTATCATCCCCATTTCACAGATGAGGAAATGGAGGCAGTCTAAGATTAAGTAACATATTCAGGGTCATACAGATCGTAAGTAGGTGAGGCTGGATTTGCGTCTAGTCTTGGTGCCTTCAGATCCAGACCCGCCCTCCGCCCCTCAGAAGCAGGGCTCGGAAGCGCCCAGCATCGGCAGCTCTCCTCTCCCGGTGCTGGCCATATACAGAGAGAAACCTTCCTTAGCCCACAGGAGCATTCGGTGCAGCGCTGGGGTGGGAATAAGCCCAGCGGAAGGCGGCCTAACTCAGAGCCCGATGGCCCAGAGCAGGCGGCCTCTGAGCTGGGGCCTGAAGCAGGAGGCCTCCCTCAGCAGGCAGAGACGGGCAAGTGAGAGTGTGAGAGTGTGTGTGAGAGTGTGAGTACACATATGTAGGGATGTAGTAAGGGGAGGGCGGGTGAGGTCAAGGACCAGCCCCGCTTCAATGTAGAATACCTGAAAGAGAGGAGGAGGCAGTGAGTTGGGAAGGTGAGTTGGGGTCCCGCCGTGGAGGGCACTGAATGTCAGCCTGACACAGGTTTAGTCCCACAGGCAGTAGGTCCCTGGAGGTTTGACCACAATGTGGTGACTTTGGCCGTGATGAGGGAATGGATTGGGAAGGAGCGGTTGGAGGTCGGGAAGATGCCAGGAATCCCAGTTGGAGACGAGGGCCCGCGCTCACAGCAGGTGGGAGGGGAAAAGGGCTGCCAGTGCTGAGTTCTGTTGGGGCGGCCGGGTGCCCAGGACTCACCCCTTGACTACAGATGGCGGGTTGGTGGAAGGGGGCTAGACCATGGTCTGGAGCCAGCTTGTGCCACAAAGGGATGAGAAGGCCTGACTTCATACATGGCCTCAGATATTTCCTGGCAAGTCACTTCCCCTGGTCTGCCTCAGTTTCCTCATCTGCAAATGAGCTAGAGAAGGAAATGGCCAACCAGTTCAGTATCTCTGCCAAGAAAATCCAGGTAGGGCCATGATGAGGTGGTGAACATGATACATAAATACACATATATGTACATAAAGTAAATACATATGCACAGTATCTACATAAAATAAGGGAGAGGCAAGTACCCAGGTGAGTGGGGAACGCCTCTGGAAGAACCAGGGGGAGCAGTGCGGGGAGGAGCCAAGCAGAGAGCGCCTGCAGAGATGGGGCGGTCCCTGCATGAAGGGCCACTGAGGCAAGACGGCCGCCACCAGGACGGCAGTCGGGAGGTCACCAGCAGAGGAAAGCCCTCCTGGGGGTGGGGTGGGGGTGGGCCAGGGAGAGGGCCAGAAGGCAGCCAGGATCACAGCTGGGCCACGAGGGCTGCCCGGGGGGCTGGCTGTTAGAGCATCAGAGACACATACTAGGGGAGGAGGAAGAGGCCGAGGATGGCATGGGGCTGAGGCCGGCAGGGAGCACTGAAGGCAGCAGAAGGGTAGATCTGGAGCCAAAGGAGTCTCACAGGCCACCTGAGGGGGAAGCGCTGAGGGTCCAGTGTGGGATCTGGCCTCTGTGACCCCAGAGGAATCCCAGGAAAGGTGGTCTTAATGCTCTCTCAAAGTCAGGAGAGGGAGGGTGAGGGGGCAGAGGAGAGCAGAGAAGCTTGTGTTGGGCTGGGGCACGTAGTAGGGAGTCAGTAATCAAGGATTCCTGAAGGGAACCATGACCAAGGTGAAATTGGGTGGCCCCACGTATGGAGCTCAGTCTGCCCCATTCTAGGACTTGTTCCTCGAGTGAAGTTAGAGATGGCTGGCAGGGGATTGCCAGCAGAGACACAAGCAAGCAGGAGAAGGTCGGAGATTCTGACCTTTTGATTTGTTGGGAAGGATGATATTATTGCAAGGTGGGATCTTTAAAAATGGAAGAGTTTTTGAGGGATGATGGGAGCAGGTTTATGTTGGTGGGTTGTAAAATGGGTGAGTGAGTTATGGAGGCCCAACAGATGAGGTGGACTTGAGCTGTTTTTAAAAAGAGGTTTAAAAGTTTGGTTTTTTGTGTAGGGGAGTGGTTCCAGATATTTGGGATGATCAAATAGAAAGGCTGGGAAGAAAAAGGGGGGGGGGAGGAGAAATGCTATTACAAAATTAGAGGAAAATCTATCTCATGATTCAAAGGAAAAAAAATACTTGCGTCCATAAAAGAATCATAAAGATAATGCAATCAAGATATGTTATCTTTGTTAGATGAGAGAATTATACAGTATGTACCATAGAAAAGCCTTTCCTAACTCTTTTTTTCCCCTGAGGCAATTGGGGTTAAATGATTTGTCCAGGGTCACACAGGAAGTGTTAAGTATCTGAGGCTAGATTTGAACTCCAGTCCTCCTGACTTCAGGGCTGGTACTTTATCCACTGCACCACCTAACTGCACTGCCCTCCCTCATTCCTTTCTTCTTCCCATCCTTGCTCTTTAAAAAAAAAATTTCATCACGAACTCAAAACACCAAAAAGAATAGGAATTTGCATATACAGATTAGAACAGAAAAAAGAACTTTATACAGAAAATGCAGAACTTTATAATGTACAACTTTCTAACTTTACAAATATATAATAAGAGCCACCTGTAGCTTTGAAAGCTGTCCTACCTTCTGACTTTTTGGCCTTTGTTCTTTTCTCTCCATTTAGCAAAGATACCTCAATGACCTCTTTCCCTCTCCACCTCCTTTTCTTATCTTCCCTCCCTCTCTTCTTTCCTTCCATCTCTCTTTATTTCTCCCCTCCCTTCCTCTCTCCCTTTCTTCTCTTCCTCCTTTCAAATATAGTCTTTGTGCTAAGAAATGACTTGTCAGAAGTGAGTGCAAGGGATAATGTAAAAAAAATTACCCAGGATGGATTCCGTCAATAAAAAGTTATTCAAAAAAAGAAAAAAAAAAAAAAAAAAAGAAATAACCTGTCAAGGACAAGAAAAGCCTAGGGAAATTAATAGCCTGATTCTTGCCCAGCTGGCTTTCCTTTACATAATATATAGCTAACAAAATAATAGGTGACTTAATTAGCTTTTAAATAATGATTAATAAGAGTTTAGTGGTACTATTTTCCAGTTGGCTTTCCTTTCCTTAATAACATTAATAGTTAATACTCAACAGCTGCTTAACAGTAACAACAATAATAGGAATTCTTATGCAGCGGGCTTCCCTTCTCTTAACAGGCCGTCTCACTTCGAAGTTACTCCATCTCACACCCATCTTAATGTACATGGCTCATTATGATCATAATTACTTTTTCCAGCACTTTTCTCCTCACCACCTAGTGAAGTGGGTTCTGGGGCCAGTTCTTTCATCATATCCTGGCCCAGGATACGATGGCTTCCTGGGCAGTCAGTCAGGCTGGGCCATGGGTTCTGGAGCCTAAATGAGCAGGGCATGTTGCTGACAGTGCAGTTGACTTGGGCAGTACAGGGGTCTGCTCTTGAGGCCCCGGCTGTTTGGT